>NW_005370223.1:2317954-2326439 GCF_000412655.1 Myotis brandtii
TCTGGTCAAGGGCACATACCTTGGTTGCAGGCTCCTCCCCAGCCCAGGCCCTGATGCAGGAGGCAACCAATCGATGTGTTTCTCTCACATTGATGTTTCGCTCTGTCTTTCCCACTTTCTCTAAAAATCAATGGAGAAATATCCTCGGGTGAGGATTAACACACACACACACACACACACCCACACACACACCACCAACAACAAAAAAGAAGGCCAAGGAAGGAAGGCTTTCTGGAGAGATCCAACGTATTCCTCCAGCATGAGGAGTTAATCATGCTTAAAGGTTATGGGAATGGGGTTGGGATGGGAAATAATCCAAGCAGATGGAGTAGTATTTATGGAAGCCCAAAGAATAGCGTTATTTCTTTTTTAAGGAGTGTAATGTGACCTCCTATAATTTTTGAATCCATTGGATAATGAACCCTGTTTTCATGGAGTTTTGCTATAAAATAACCAAAAGAAAAAGACATGCCTTATTTCATGTATATGTATTTTTAAAAAATAAATGATTGAAAAGCTCAGCAATCCCTTTGGAAACAGTTTTAGCATTGATGTTGTCAAGACCCTGTTGAAGGAATAAACAAAACCCGATTGACCCGTTGGACGAACTCATTCCATGCATAATTGAATAGTTAGAGGCTGTGCAGCAAATGTGGCTTTGCTTTCATCTGAATATGTAGTCTGATGATTTGTAAAACCCTCTTAATGGGTACAGCAAGTTATTCTGCCTGGGTGGGAGCCTTTTTACTAACTTAAGCAGCTGTTTAAACTTTCATAAGCGAAGTAATTATTAAATCTTTCATGAACATGTTGGTTGGAACATTTGTTCACATCTTAACCTTGAGTTGGAAAGTTTTGGGGGGTGGGGTTAAAGAATTTTAAGCTGGCAAATTTTATTCTTTTTTTTCTTTCGTATTATAAACATTTTATGGCTTAGAACAGCCAACCTAAATCATGGAAGGAAAAATACATGTGTGGTAAGCATGAGACATTTCATTGTTTATTTTTCAAATTTCTGAAATGTGCTCATAGCCGTGCATGCCTCTGAGCTCATAAAGACAGCAAATGGAAACAGCCCAAGTCAGACAGGCTGTGTTAGATAGATAGCCACCCAGGTAGGCGAGGCGAACCTTGGAGAGTTTACTCTTTCCTGTGCTCCGTAAGTCCTCTTAGTGTGCCAAAAATGGGACTTGCAACCAGGAGGCTGCCATCTTTCATAGTTTTGAACATCTTTCCATATTAATAATGGAGCTGTTGCATGCGAATTATAACCATAAGATGAATGCTAATTGGCCTTTAAGGAGTCCTTACTATGTGACAGGCAGTATTCTAGATGCTTCTCATACATTTCTCCTTTAATCTTGACTGTGACCTTGCCAAATAAGCAATGCTGTTATCCCCATGTTAAAGATGAAGAAACTGAGGCTTTAGAGTGGTCACAAAGTTCACAAAGTTTCCGTGTGGCAAACCGAGGAGTTAAACTCAAGTATGTCCTATCCCAGGACCTGTGCTCTTGAACAATTCATTACCCTGTACTTCTTAGTCCTTTTCTATTCTGGTTTGGGAAGCACTGCTACCTAAAGAGTTTCCTGTCTTACCCTAAATGAAAACCAGGCCAACTGTCAGCATTGTAACCAACAGCAACAAAATTCCTACTTCAGTGGGGCCTTGACTTACGAGTGTCCCGACTAATGAGTTTTTCGAGATACGAGCCCTCTCTCCGCCGATTTTTTGCTTTGAGTTGTGAGCTAAAATTCGGGTTACGAGCCAGTTTCAGATACCTCACCGCTAGTTGGCGCAGCGAATGTCACAGTGAATGCCACATCATCAGCCCAGCATCACGTGTCTCACGCGTTCACAATTGATTTGACATACGAGTAATTTGAGTTACGAGCTCCGTCACAGAACGAATTAAACTTGTAAGTCAAGGCTCCACTGTATGCGTAGAACTCTATGTTACAAGCATGAGAAATACTTTGAGGCATGGAGGAGAGATTATAAAGGGGCCCTGGCCTGACAGCTAAGCAAAGCAGGCAGTGAATCTCGGACCTCAGACTCTACAGCACGGGGCCAGGGCCTGCAGCACCGCCTCCTGGCTGGCCCAGCGCTAACATTATCGTGTGGGACTTTACAGTGTGCTGTGTACTCTGACCTGCAGTGTCCCATTGAATCCTAACAGCAGGGCTGATTATTATAATGTAGAACTCTATGTTACAAGCATGGGAAATACTTTGAGGCGTGGAGGAGAGATTATAAAGGGGCCCTGGCCTGGCAGCTAAGCAAAGCAGGCAGTGAATCGCGGACATCAGACTCTACAGCACGGGGCCAGGGCCTGCAGCACGGCATCCTGGCTGGCCCAGCACTAACGTTATCATGTGGGACTTTACAGTGTGCTGTGTACTCTGACCTGTATTATCCCATTGAATCCTAACAGCAGGGCTGATTATTATAATTGCTACTTTAAAGACGAGGAAGCTGAGCTTTAGAGTGACTAAGTCAGACACACATCTAATAAGTAGAAGATAAGATTCAAAGTTTGATTCTTCTATAGCATGCTGTAGTCACAGCTCAGAGCCCTGCAGTTTAATATAGCATAAAGTAAATGCTTAGGAATGCCCCCAAAACAACCTAAAAATCAAATTGTTTAAATAGATAATTACAATATAAGGCAATAAGAACTGTCATGGGTTTTTTTAAATATGCCCACAATGTCTTTGATCTCCGTTTGAAAGTACATGTAGGCTGTACTTAGTGATTTACTTCTAATAAATAGAATGTGGCAGAAATGATGGTGTGTGATGTCTGAGACTGGAACATAACAAGCCGTGCAGCTTTCTCTTTGCTCTTTCTCTTGGATCACTCCCTCCGGGAGAAGCCAGCTGCCATGATGTGAGGATACTCAAGCAGCCCTATGGAGGGGTTCACGCAGTGAGGAACTGAGGCCTCTGGTATCAACCAGCCCACATTAGCCAGCAGGTGGAACCAACAGCTCCAGTCAGGTTTTCAGAGGACTGCAGCCCTAGCCCACATTTTGACCACAACCTTAGAAGAGACCTGAGCCAGAACCATCCAGCTAAGCTGCTCCCAAATTCTTGACCCGCACAAACTGTGTGAGATAATAAATATGTATTGTTTTGCACCGCTAAGTTTTGGGGTGAACTAATAGAGCAATCAGGGAGCACAGATGCACAGTCAGGAATTACTGTATTTGAACTGTCAGCAAAGAAAGCTGGCTACTGAACGATGAGAGAGATGAATAGGAATTTAATAAGTAGACAACATTTATTAGGAGGTGCTCTGGGCAAAGAGAAACGTGTGTGCAAAAGAGTAAAAAATTGTGCCATAGCAAGGCACATTTTATAAACTTCAAATAAAGGACAAGACAGAAAACGTATAACTCAAAAATCATAGCACTTGGGATATGAGAATCTCACTGAGAACTTACATTTTCTGATAAATGTAGCAACTAATGTTCCTAAGAGTGACTTATGTCTGCAAGACATTAAGTTCCATGTGGACTATTTAAGATGATAGGACATCAATTAAAACATTGAAATATTTACTTAAAAAAATTAAAACAAAAATCCTATATAATAAAAGCCCATGCTAGTCGTGACACACCATGCGGTGAAACCCTCACGCTGTAACAACCCATCACCAGGGGGCTGTGTGCGCAGCAGACGCATGCGGGTGGGCAGGGCTACGTGCTCGGGCGAAGCACTGGTGGGCGGGGACTTGACGCTGCATGTACGGCGCTGAGGCGTGTTCTGCAGCTCTGCTCGCTGAGGCCTGGGGTCCTGTGGGTGCCGTCAGGGGATTGACGCTGCAAGACACCCCCCCTCCCAGTGCATGAACTTCATGCACCAGGCCTCTAGTTCTGTAGTACTATATAAACCCTTAGTGAAAGGGAAGTCCCCGCCCTCCAAAATAGCCACCTCCCTATGTTGTTACTTCACTAAATTATAGGGCCAAGAAATAGCTAATGAATAACACCTGGATTTTCTCCAGGTTTTCACTGTTCCAGGTCTGCTACAACAATCAAGTAGAAATTAACATTGTATAACCAGTTATGTGTTTTGCTTGGCATCATGCTTAAACGTCTCAATTTTTTAAAAAGAGGTTTGCCTTAATTGACTTGTTTTTCTAGGCCATATTTCATTGATTGGCTATTTTTTTTTAGTGCTACCCATGTGCTACCCAGTGTGACAGGTCCATGAACCAAACCTTCATATTCGTGTTACAAAAATCTCTTTGCCTCCCAGTTCCAGCTCCACTATTTTCTAGAGTTAATAACAGCTTCTGGTAGAAAGACTAATTGTTAAAGTTGGATTTTAATGTAAAATTAATACTCATTTGAAAAACAAAGAAAAATAAACAGAATTTTTACTCAGAGACACATTAACTCAAGACAATTGCTGTTAGCGTCCTGCTGCATTTCCTTCCCTGTATTTTCTTCTATGAATATGTTATCTAGTTATATTTTATAGATAGTGACAGATCCAATTTTTGTTTAACATCAGGCAAAAACAGCCCTTAGAAAAGAAATTTGAGATCTTTAAGTGATTCAACAAATGGATATTTCATAATTTACTTAACCTGTCATTAGATGTTTTTATTATACATGGATTTTTTTTTCAGTAAAAATGATGTTATATATAAATAAATATGCAGCTAGGGAATTTTGAAGTTGTCTTTTGAACCGTTTATGGGCTTTGCTAGGATGGGGCAATTTTAAATACTAATCAAAGGGCAGCTCAGGAAGAGTTTAACCTGGTTTTTCTCCCTGCCAAGAGAACTGCCCTTTGGAAAGTTCTAAAATGACTGTGTGGCCATGTGCCGAAGGTGCCGTCATAGTTATGATGTTCGTTAAATTAAACATGAATGATTGGGTGAGGAACATTATTATTCTGTGCACATTCTTGACTCTTAATTTAAGGTTAAACTAACTTAAATTAATGTCATGTGAATTTTTAGCGGCAATTATGGCCAGTTAATGCATGTTCTTTCTTAGTCATGCCTCATCTCTTTGCAAAATTACAATATTTCATTCCAAATTTTCTCTTGCCAGATTTGTAAGTAGCACTTTCTCCTATTTTCTCTCAGTGTTTATATCAGAAAGCTTTTGAGTTTATACTATAAACCACCATTTGGGTATTTTCATAATAAGACTCTGAGAAGTGGGCTTGGATATGACAGCCAAGACTCACTGAAAATCAGGTTACTGCACCCAGTCCTTTCTTTCTTCTTCAGGAAATAGTGTGTGCATAATAGAGATGCCATCTTAACATCTCTGTCCAAATCTTTCCTCTCTCCATCTGTCTGGTATAGCACCACCCAACCAATATTCCTTAAGTAAACCTCTATGTAGAAGTTGCCTCTGTCAACACTCTGTTTTAAAAAGTCAATGGTTCCCCACTTCCTATGAGATAATAGCTAACACTCCTTAAATCTGGCACTTAAATCCTTGCATCTACAAGTTATTATACTAGTTGTACCTTTTCCCACAAGTAATCTATATTCTAGAAGCCCAGAACATTCTCTGTTCCATATGTTTTATGTCACTTCCCTATCTCTTTGTCTTCCCCATGCCAATTCCTTTTTTTCTATATCTATCCATTGAAATCTTACCTACTCTTTCTTTGTTAATTTAGTCACTGTTAAATTTGATGATTCAGTAATATTCATTTATTTAATAAATATTTACTAAGCACTGATTGCATAACAGATGCTGGTCAATGGCCAGCTCTTTGCTACCTCCCCCAAGAAGTCATTCCTAACCACCTCAGCCTTGTGCAATATTTCTCTCTTCAGAACATCCACTGGTGTTTCTTACACTTTTCTTTCATCACAAATCCTATATAATAAAAGCCTAATATGCTAAGTGTCTGGTCGACCGGCAGCTGTTCAACCAATCAAAGCGTAATATGTTAATCATAAGCTAAGGACTCTCAACCCCTTGCTATGATGTGCACTGACCACCAGGGGGGCAGACAGTCGACCATCGACCTGTTGCTGTGACGTGCACTGACAGCCAGGGGACAAATGCTCCAACCAGTAGATTAGCTTGCTGCTGGGGTCTGGCCTATTGGGACTGAGTGAGATGGGCCAGAGTGAGATGGGCCAGAGTGAGATGGGCCAGACATGCCCTGGAACACTCCCACGATCCCTCCCTGGCTGCCCAACCTCCTGCATCTCTCCCCTGCCCCGATCGTGCACCGGTGGGGTCCCTTGGCCTGGCCTGTGCCCTCTCGCAATCCGGGACTCCTCGGGGGATGTTGGAGAGCCGGTTTTGGCCCGATTCTGCAGGCCAGGCCAAGGGACCCCACTGGTGCACGGATTCGTGCACTGGGCCTCTAGTTAAGTATAATGGGATACCCTGGATTGGGTCTTCAACAGAAAACAGACTTTAAGTTAAGGCTAAGGAAATCTCCATGAGGCACTCAAATTTTGAATTAAAGGAAAAATATGAATGAATGAATAGATGAATAAACTAATGAATGAGAGCAAAAATTTGCCTTCTCTACCAGGAGAAGCTAATGACTAAAATAAAATGGTTAAGCTAGAATAGAAATTTAAGATTGTTACCAGTTTCACTTTTATGAAACACACTCAATATGATTTTCATATTGGATCATTCCTTCCCAACACTTGTTTATTTATATATTGATGAAAGCCATCCTGACAGGTATCTCATTGTGGTTTTTAATTGTCATTTCTCTGATTATCACTGACAGTAAGCATCCTTTCATATGTCTATTGGCCATCTGTATGTCCTCTTGGAGAAGTGTTTATTTTCATTGGATTGTTTGTTTTATTTTGGTGTTGAGTATATACATTTTTTTATGAATTCTGGATATTAACCCCTTATCAGATGTATCATTGGTGAATATGCTCTACTATTCAGTGGGTTATATTTTCATTTTGTTGATGGTTTCCTTTGCTGTGCAAAACCTCTTTAGTTTGATGTAGTCCTATTTTGTTCCCCCAAGGTGATATATCAGAAAAAATATTGCTATAAGAAATAGCCGAGATTTTACTGCCTATGTTTTCTTATAGGATCTTTATGGTTATAAGTCTAACATTTAAGTCTTTAATTCATTTTTAGTTTATTCTTGTGTATACTGTAAGAAGGTAGTCTAGTTTCATGTTTTGCATGTATCTGTTCAATTTTTTCAGCACCTTATATTGAATAGACTATCTTTATCCCATTGTACATTTTTGCATCCTTTGTTGAGAATTGACCATAAAGGTGTGGGTTTATTTCTGGGCTCTCTATTCTGTTCCATTAATCTGTATGTCTGATTTTATGATGGTACTGTGTTGTTTTGGTTACTATGATCTTGTAGTAGAGTTTGATGTCAAGTAGCATGATTTCTCCAATTTTGTTCTTCTTTCTCAAGATTTCTGTGGTTATTCAGAATCTTTTGTGGTTCCATGTAAATTTTTGCAGTATTTGTTCTAATTCTGTGAAACAGGCCCTCCGTGTCTTGATAGGAATTACGTTTAATCTATAGATTGCTTTGGGTAGAATGGACATTTTTTTTTTTTAGAATGGACATTTTAATTCTTTTTTTTCCATGAACATGGTATATGCTTTCACATATCTATACTTTTTTTTTCAATTTCTTTCTTCAATGTCTTATAGTTTTCTAAATACAGGTCTTCTACATCCTTGATTAAGTTCATTTCTATGTATTTTATTTTTTGAAGCAGTTGTAAATGGGATTGCTTTCTTAGTTTCCCTTCTGATAGTTCATTTTTGGTGTATAACAGTGCAACTGACTTCTGAATATTTATTTTGTATCATGATCCTTTACCGAATTCATTTATCAGTCCTAGTAGTTCTTTTGGTTGAATCTTTAGGGTTCTCTATATACAGTATTATATCATCTGCAAATAATGACAGTTTTACTTTATCCTTTCCAATTTGGATTCCTTTTATTTCTTCTTGTCTGATTGCCATGGCTAGGATTTCCAGTACTATGTTGAATAAGAGTTGTAAAAGCGGACATCCCTGTCTTGTTCCCAATCTTAAGGGAAATTTCTTTGGGAATGGTCCCTCTTCCAACATGTGTGCTTCTGGTGGACTGCCAACTCCCACTACTAAGAACTGGAATCTTGAGCAGAGACACACAGGGACTGAGTTATCCATGATGTAGCCCTGCACAGTTTAGGATCACTGAGCCTCAGTTTTCCCTTCAGCAAAATGAGGTTTGTATACCTCACTGAGTTGATTGAGCATTCAGTGAGATGTTGTCCATGAAAGCTTTGACGCTGAGTTGTTATTTAATGAACGATAGTTACTATGCTTTGAGCTTAGTTGTCCAAGGGACAATTCTTTCTTCCTCGAAAGAAGGCAAGGCAGAAGCAGACTCTTTATACTGTAGAGACAGCAAATACATATTATTTATGGTACTTGAGAAGAACATCAAACCATTCAGTGACAAATTAGCAATAGATAATCAGGGTGATTGTGAACTGTGGG
>NW_005370223.1:2326619-2346816 GCF_000412655.1 Myotis brandtii
TTTCCATATTCCACTGATGAAAGGTTGTGAGCAAAATTAAGATGTGTGGTGGAAAAAGAAAGGATTCTGCTGGATGGTAGAACACTGATATGAAGTGATGGGGGAGTTTTGATCAAGCATGTATCTTTGATCTTTAATGTAGGGGGTTAGAGAGTATTAGAAACCATAGGTGCAGCTTCGTATCTACTTGAAACATGATTTTTTTGTTCTATTACAAGTTTGAACAATCACTACTAACAGTTATACACAAAGTAGGTCATATGGAATTTGGAATGTACTCCAACATAGATATGAGGCTGAAAATGTCTGTTTAAGTCGTCTTCTGGCATTAGGTGTACCAGAACAAGGTATGGGGGTAAGAAAAAGTCAGCATGTGGGGCACAGGATTGTGGAGGAAGAGACTTTCGTCTTGGGACTTTAGACCAACTCTTGGGGGTGGGAGGGAAGATGATATTGTCTCTGATGGGTGTGAGTGTGTGTGTGTTTTGCTTCTTCCTCCAGTTTCTGGTACCCTTCCTCTCTAACAGAATCTTCATGTTGCAAAAACAACCTGATGAAATAGGTATTATCCAAATAATATAACTAAGAAAAATAAGGCTCAGAGAGGTTTATGCAACTTGCTCATATCCATATAATAAGTAAATGGGGAAAATAAGTTTCATAATCAAGTATGTCTGTTGC
This sequence comes from Myotis brandtii, assembly GCF_000412655.1. NCBI lineage: Eukaryota > Metazoa > Chordata > Mammalia > Chiroptera > Vespertilionidae > Myotis > Myotis brandtii. The sequence continues at coordinate 2,327,301 of NW_005370223.1, forward strand.
TAAAACTCATGAATTCCAACATTTTTAGTTTGGAACATCTGAGTTAATAATGCCACCACTAACAAAATAAAGGAATCTAGAACAGTGGTTCTCAACCTTCTGGCCCTTTAAATATAGTTCCTCATGTTGTGACCCAACCATAAAATTATTTTCGTTGCTACTTCATAACTGTAATGTTGCTACTGTTATGAATCGTAATGTAAATATCTGATATGCAGGATGGTCTTAGGCGACCCCTGTGAAAGGGTCATTGGTAGGTGAATAGATAAGTACATACATAGGTAGATAGATAGATGTTAGTCAGTGGAGGGAGGTATTGAGTGGCTCAGACCATGTAGTTAAGGGTGAAGGACAGTAGCTATGACATAGGATATGAAAGTGGAAAGCATCTTAAGAACAGCTAATGAGCTGTTGACCCAAGGGAAGCTGGCCATCAGGCTATCTCCCAGATTACAGCTAGTGCCCATCTGAGAAGGATAGGTTTGTAAATAAAGCAGAGCATCAACGGAGGCGTGGCCCAAAAAAGTGAATCTTGCGTTAGGATTCCCCAGACAAGGTTGAGTTGAGAAAGAAAGCTGGGATGCAGTGTGGTTAGATTACATGTTGTAAATGATTTTTCCCCTTCATAAGCTAATATGTTGCTGAGCTGGCTTAAAGTATGTTCACTCTAGGGCAGTGCTGTGCTTAATTTGCATGAGAATCAGTTGAGGCACTTGTCAAAAAATGCAGATTCCTGCCATGCCCCAGGCCAGTTCTGATTGCTGTGGCGGGGACACCTGGGCTCTGCATTTTACATGAACATCCAAGGACCATAGGTTGAGAATGCCGTCCTAGACAACGAGAGGAAGGATAGTGAAGTCTGCTCCAGAGGACAGCCTTGTCTTCCTTGGGAATTATATTAACTCCCCTGGGCCTTTGTTTCACTTCATGTAATATGAATAGTGATACTTTTTCCTACCACAGTCACAAGTCTTAGAAATAGAATTCAAAATAAACTACATGGATAAGAGAGATGGTGCTGATTACTTAGAATAGAAATCTACATGGATAAAAGTCTATGTCACGGTCTTGTGTAGACTTATCCTCATCCAGCACTAAGTATGGGAACACGCATAGAGAAGTTACTATATATGTCTGATTGAGTTTGTCTAGGAACCTTTGAAAGATTTCTAGATATTAAAAGAACAGAACTTCTGTTAGTTATGTCTTTGTGCCTATTAGAAAATAGTGTCTGCTAAAGTAATGTCTAGGACGGTGGTTCTCAACCTTGGCTGCACATTAGAATCACCTGGGAATCTTTTTAAAATCCTGATTTCTGGGCCTCATCCTCTGGAAATTCTGTTTCTTTGTTATGGGGTGGGGCCACAACATTAGTAACAAAGAAACAGAATTTCTGGAGGATGAGGCCCAGAAATCAGGATTTTAAAAAAGATTCCCAGGTGATTCTAATGTGCAACCAAGGTTGAGAACCACTGGTCTAGGAGACTTTGCCAAGGCAGGTTGATAGAGGAAGCTCAGTAGATAAGGAAAACCAAAACTGGCCAATAAGTTATATTCATAGTATATTTTATATTTGTAATATATTGTGTTCCTATTTGGTGAATGTATTAGTAAAACTCTGGCTATTGTAACAAAGAGATACAACAATATAGTGGCTCAAATAACAAAGAAGCTTATTTATTGCTCATGTAGTAGGTCTTCCATGAATGGTTCACATCTGTTGAATAGCTCAGCTCCCTATCGTCATTCAGAGTGGTTTCCTTGTATCCTGTTGCTCTGATAACAGATTAGATTAGATGAGAAATAGATTAGAAATATACATGGATAAAATTATATGTCATGGGCTTGTGTAGACTTATCTTCATCCCAGCACTAAGTATGGGAATATGTTTATAGAAAGTTACCATTAGAAAATGGGCACCTTGAAATTGAGAAAAGAGAATGCCAGGCTTTGGCATCATCTGCATCACAGAAGTTGGCTTGTCACCTGGTAAAGAGAGAAAGAGGATGTGAAATATCTAAGGCTCAGAACTGAAAGTGGAACATATCTCTCCCATTCATAAGCTATTGATGAGCTTAAAATCACCACCATGCCTAAGTGAAAGGGAGGCTGGGAAATGTAGCCTAGCTGAATAGCAATAAGCCCAGCTATGTCTCTATTATTAATGCTATAGAAGAAGAGGAGAACAGAGTTGGTGACTAACTAGCAGTCTGTGCCACAGGAAAGGTATATGGAACTTTGGAGCCAATCACTGCTTGTCATGGCTTCACTATTTGGCCAGAGCTGCTATGCTGTGGAGTATCCTATTTCCTTTGATGTGCTCTTCCCAGCTTCTCTAAAACCTCATTCCTACTATCCAGCTAAGCCTGCAAGTTATTCTGGGCAATGTGGATACTGGCATTCCCTTTTCTCAATTTCAAGGTTCTTCTGCTATGTAGGTCAGGAGAAAAGTCTTGTTGAGTCCGGTTCTACAGTTAATAAAAGTGCTATTGGTTGGAAAACGTTAGCAAAAGCATCAGTATGAATTGTTTCCCATTTGCTTTTCTCACAGTTGTGGCATAATGAATCTCAAGTGTGACTATTGTCACATAATGGAAGGCTCTGAAAATTAAGAATATTTTCTTAAAGATCATCCAGGCAGAAAATGAGTTCACTGATTTTCAACATTTTTACTGATGGTTCTTAAGTCTCCACCTGCACTCTCTTTATTCTATCCTACATCCTTAATTTCTCCCTCCCTCCCTCCTTCCCTCCCTCCCTCCCTACCTCCCTCTCTCCCTCTCTCCCACCTTCCCCCCACTTGGGGAGAGAATGTTTCACCAGGACAATTTATTTCTGAATTCTTAAAGTTTGTTCCTTATTATTTTGTGATGTATGGCACTATTCATAACTGGAATGTCTTATAATTAGCTGCCTTAGGATGCTCTAAAAGTAAAGCCATTCTCCTTCCACGCATCTTGCAAGATTAGTGCCTTAGACTGGAGGTTGGCAGGTGACGGGCACTGTTAGGGAGAATGGAAGCAAGTTAATACTAGTGAGAGCGGCTGTCTGGATGGACACATTGGTTTAGAGTGACCTCCCCGCCGTGGGAATTGGATCCCTAGGAGACTGGTGTGTGACTCAGGTGAGATGAAATTACTTCAAAGAAGAATCTCAAGGCAGGTTGAGAGCTGAGAAATTGCTCAGGAAGCTCAGGTTACTAAAGGCAGAAACACTCATGTGTATGCGTGGAAGAATAGGCTATAGATTACTTTCCTAACAGCTAGTTGAGATTGTCATTAAAGTTTGTCTTACTGGAAGAATTATGCAGCCATTTTTCTTTTCAATCTTACACACACACACACACACACACACACACACACTCACGCCACATATACACATGTATTTGGGGGGAAGGGCTCTTTTGTTTTACTTTTATGTTTCAGTTTGATAGCCTCTTACATTCCTCAGGAGGTCTAGGCAGCCGGCCATGTTCCCACAGTGTTCTGGAACTCTTCCCTCCACCCTCAGCCTGCCCATCCCCTAAGTGATTTTAGTGGTTCTCTAGTGCCTCACCCACTGCCTCTCCATAGCTTGGTGAATGTTCTGCCTTGGACGTCATGTTTTGCCACTTGTCATGGCAATTTATAATAAAACCAAGATGTGACCTATTTTTATGTCCAGCACCGAATGTGTCCCGGAGTCTGCCTGTGATGTGCAATGTGCCTTCAGTGTGGGGACAGCTGGGATGTGAATGGGTTTGTGAGGGAAAATGGCCTTTGTGTCTTTTCCCATGGCTATAAAACTTTGTTATAGTAAACTAAACCTCTGACACCGCATACAAGTGCTGGCATTCTAGATTGTTTAATGGCTACTCCCAATGCTTGATACTAAGCATTCCCATCTGTTTCTTTCTTAATTATAAATGCAGCAGGAATTCACAATTACATCAGTAACAGTGGACATAAAATGGAGTTGGAGGCCTTGTACTTAACACAAGGCAGTCTTCCTCTAATGCTTTCCTTCTGTCACAGGCAGTGGGTCAGAGAGAGTTAGTTCCTCAGGGATTTTCTCCCTTGTCTTCTCCATGTACTTACCATGAGAGTATCATGTTATAGATTCAGCATTTTTCTGAGAGAGAGAGAGAGAGAGAGAGAGAGCGCGAGAGAGAGAGCCGTGTTTTTCTGTCCATGGAGTGGGAGTGGGATGTGTGGGCAGACCCTTCTCACAGTATTGGAAGCCAATTACGATTGTCCTGCTGTTTTGGCTCGTGTTTTGTGAGAAGAGAGATGAATTGTAATCGCCCAACAACATGAGTCACATCCATCCCCCAGAGAAGAGTTGGGAGTGAAGTTCTAAAGAACTTTGATCGTCCCACTGGAAGCCAGTCTGCCTATCCCTAAAAAACAAGGGAACATTTGTGAGAAGGTCATGTGGAAAAGGGAGAGATATTCAACTGCAATATTTAGGCTTTCATTTCTCATTAAGAGGGAGAAGTTTATCAAGTTTTAGGCTCATGTTTTAGAATTAAAAGAAATTCTTAGAGATCATGTAGCTCCAAGCCATGGAGTCTCTCCTGTCTTTGTGCTGGATCAGGCTCAGCAGGAGCTTTGGAGTCAGCAAAACAGGGTTTGAGTTTTGGGCCACCGCTGTGTGCTGTGCCTTCTCATCACTGAATCAGCGTCTCAGTTCTCATCAGTCACAGTGGATATCACAACACTTCTTATGAAATCTGCTGTTTGGATTAAATGCGATTAAAATGTAAATCCTACCCCATTGTGTGGCCCATGGTTTTCTTCTCTTATTTCTATTCATGTTTATGATAGATGATGAAATATTGGTCTAAGAGGTTAAGTACCTTGCTCAATATTGGGCATCTAGTTAATGGCAGGCCTGGAGCTGGAAGTCATATTTTCTAAAACCAATGTATTCTAAGACTTTTTCTAACTGAGGCATAGCTAGACCTGTTACTAACTTAACTCTATCCTCATCAACCATTGTACTTTTGTACAATAATAACCTTAATAATTATCATTTGTATAATGTTTTTTATCAGTAAAGTGCTTTTATGTATAAAAAGTATATTGTCATTTAATATGCAGTTGGGGAAATCATGTTATAATAGTACTAGAGGCCCGATGCACGAAATTCGTGCAAGAGTAGGCCTTCCTTCCCTCGGCTGTCGGTACTGGCTTCCCTCTGGCACCCGGGACCCGGGCTTCTCTCGAAGCCCTGGCTTCATCCGGAAGGTCATTCAGTCTAATTAGCATATTACACTTTTATTATTATAGATCATTACTTCTATTTTAAAGTTGGGGAAACTGAAACTCTGAATGGCCCAGTACCTTGTTGAGGTCACACTGAAGACTGAGTGAGGACTTGAGCTTAGGTCTGAGAGACTCCAATATGTGGGCTTCATTCTGTTCTAAGTGGCCTCTCACTGTTAGGCCAGCCGATGTAGGAGAGGACGGAGGGATGAAACACAGGAACCAATATTCTTACCTATCACTTGGTAGCTGTGGTTAAGATTTTTCAGGATGCGGATGCTACAAGAACAAAACAGTTTTCTTGAATCGTAGTAATATTTTAGTGACGCATGTGCCTTCTAGCCACCAGAAGGATCCCCTGGGTAAGTAATGAGGTAGAGGCAGAGACAGGTTTCCATTGCAAGTTCCAAAACCAAAACAAAACAAAAATGTACGAAATAATTTCAGAAAAAGCCTTTCTCCAACCCGTGAATGATTAGTTTCCTGGTTCAAAAATGTGGTTCAGCCCTAGCCAGTTTGGCTCAGTGGACAGAGCATCGGCCTGCAGACTGAAGGGTCCTGGGTTTGATTCCAGTCAAGGACACATGCCTGGGTTGCGGGCTCAATCCCCAGTAGGGGGCGTGCAGGAGGCAGCTGATCAATTATTCTCTCTCATCATTAATGTTTCTATCTCTCTCTCCCTCTCCCTTCCTTTCTGAAATCAATTAAAATATATTTTTAAAAATGTGGTTCATAAATGAGATCATCTAATTCAGTGGTTCTCAATCTGTGGGTCGCGACCCCTTTGGCGGTCGAACGACCCTTTCACAGGGGTCGCCTAAGACCATCCTGCATATCAGATATTTACATTACGATTCATAACAGTAGCAACATTACAGTTATGAAGTAGCAACGAAAATAATTTTATGGTTGGGTCACAACATGAGGACCTGTATTTAAAGGGCCAGAAGGTTGAGAACCACTGATCTAAGTCTTTTATTCGTTCCTGCCAAGTTCAGGTGCAGGCCAGTAAGGGTCAAACTGGTACATGTTCTCGATGGGCATCTGCGAGCTCAGTGAGAGGAGTGTGGGCCTGGTGCTTGCCTTTTGGTCCCTGTGCCCAATCCAAATGAGGGCCCCCTGTGCATCCCCCTGGCCCAAGCCATGTGTTTGCACCAAACCTGTGGTTAGTGATTCTTGATCATAAGGGCATTGCGAAGAGTGTCACGTGCTTTCGGTCTCTTATGTTAAGGCCCACACCTCTCCCACCATGCTATCACGGAGCCATCTAGGCCCACTTAGCAGGCTTACTGAAAAGCAGTCCTTTCTGGCAATAAAACTAGCTCTTCTAATCTCGGAAACCCTCCTACTGACCATGTGTAGGAAATCATGCAAATTTTAAAAATGTAAATATTGACATTCTGAGGTTTTCCTATGTAACCTGATTGAGTCTGATTTCCCATCATTTCTGCTGTTTCTGTGGAAATTTTACTGAACCCAGGTTTATAAAGTAGCACAGGGGCAGCATTATTCAGAAGGTGATAGCATGGGCTGTAGAGGCAGCCTGTCCTGGGGTGGAGCCCTGGCCCTGCAGTTGAACTGTGTGACTGCAGATCAGTTCTCCGAGCCTCCCTTCCCCCATCTGTTAACTGACAATAATGGTACCCACTCACCTGCTAGTTCTTTGAGGATCAAATGAGCTGCCATATGCAAAGTGCTCTAATTCAAGAACAACATTTTGCCTGATCTCCCGCCTCAGAACCAGATGAGAAATTCATGCGATGTTTTTTCCTCATTAGGAAGCTTTAGCTAGAAAAATGTCTTCCAGGATTCTTTTAACATGGGAAGTGCACTCATTTTATTGAGAGAGGAAAAAAAAATAGTATTTTTTAAAGCTTTGTACTGTACTTTGGAAGTCAAGTCTTATGACATCAGTGAATTTTCACTTCAGGTTACTCTCATTTCTTATTCTTTCACTGTGAGCAAGGCATTCTTCCTATTCTCTTGCACATGAATGGGAAAATCTCCTCTATGTGCCAAGTACATCTCTGTGAGCATATTGTTTGTTTTAATCTAGCCTTTTAATATCAGAAAACTCTCAAAGTTCCAGTATAATAATAATGACCAAAATGCTTATTAAAAAGTACATTAAAAGATAAGACTGGCTTTGAGGACTCGGGAGTATATAAACAGGTTATTTTTTTAATAGTATTAAATCAGGCATGTGCTAGCCAAATGCATGACTTTATATAGGTTTTTGAGAGTTTTATAGAAATAATGCTTAAAAAGAGGAATGTGAATGGCTTTGCCAGTTCTTTGAAGGAAATGGTAGAATTGGACCTACCTCGAAGGAGTATTAAGAGAAACAACCCAGTTATGTTGCTTAGGCTTAGCATCTTTAGTCTCAAAGATCAAATCTGCCTTCGCTGCATAGAATGATCCCATCTGCTGTCCTTTGAAACTTCCTTTGGTTAATCTGTAATGGGGCTGTTTTGCTCCCTGTGTGAGGAAAGGCAGTGGAACAGAAGCACGTTGGTGAGACTGTGCAGGACGGGCCACACACAGACATCTCAGCTGATCTCTACATCCGAGATGTGGGCGGGGCCAGGACCTACCGTCTTCTCCTCAGGTTTCTCCTTGTTCCTCTCCTCCCACCACTCCACAAGCTCATGCACATTGATATGCATACACCCTCTTCTCTTAGAAATGAGAAACTTAAGAAATTATATTCTTGGGGAAGAGGTACCACTATTTTTTTAAATATATTTTTTATTGATTTCAGAGAGGAAGGGAGAGAGAGAGAGAGATGGAAACATCAATGATGAGAAAGAAGCATTGATTGGCTGCCTCCAGCACACCCCACACTGGGGATCAAGCCCGCAACCCGGGCATTGCCCTGACCGGGAATCGAACCATGACCTGCAGGTTCATAGGTCAGTGCTCAACTACTGAGCCTTGCTGGCCAGGCGGAACTGCTATTTTTTAGTATGAAGAGGACTCTGTAGTAAACCCTGCTGCAGATTCTACTAAATGTACAAAAGCACTGAGCAGGGCAATCAGGCAACCCCATGTAGCTCCAGATGTGCCTTACACATGGGCCATTGTCCACACTGCTGCTGGGGCTGACAGCATGTTAGAAAATGCTCATAACACATATGGTCCCTTGCTTTTTGCTAAATTCATTCCAAATAAAAGTTAGAGGCAAAGAGCTTTGATAACCCTACTCTTGCAAGGAGAAAGGGCATGTGTGCGGTGTCAGAAGAGGAAGTTAAATGGATTAGATGTCGGCTCTCAATTCGGTGTTTTGGACCCCCACCCATTATAAGCTTTCAAGCTTTTGAGATGATACTTTTCTATTCCCTTTCTAGCCAAGACTCCACCTTGTAATTTCAGGATGGAGAGTACATTTTATTTTGTAGATGTTCCATTTCTCTTCTCTCAGAAGAATTCCTCACCAGCTAAAATTTCAAAAGGGCAATTTAGGTACGTTGTTTTTGTGGTCAGCTATTTATAAATTATTATTATTCAGTTCAAAGTCTTGCTGATTGCTGAAAACTTTACAAAATAACAATATTATGGTCATTTACTTCTCAACTTTACAAAATGACAATATGATGGCCATTTACTTCTCAACTATTACTTTCCTACATATACACCCACATGATTACCTTGAACACCACTGAAAAGAAATTGCAAAACAATGCTTCCTAATTACATGTTAGGTTTACAAAGTGATTATAAATGGCTTTTAAAGAAAACAATTCCTATTCCTTTGATTATGTTCAAGCTTCTCTGTCTAATTGTTCCGTGTGTTGTGGGACCGTGGTGGGAAGTTGGAGTACACGGCCAAAAGAAATTTAGTTGCTTTTCAAGAGACAAATTACATTAGTGCTGCTTATACTTTCATTTATAAATTTACTTGACAAACATTTATTGAGTACCTTCATTGTGTCCTAAGGAAACTTCACCTCTCTTTGGGTTTGAGGGTTTGGATTGTTTTATGCTGTTATGATTAGGTTTTTTTTAAAGAGACAGCATCCCAAGGACTTTATGGGTATAAAAAGGCAGCAGTAGTTACTCACAACAACCTAGATATGAGAAAAAAAGAGTTTTGATTCATTTCTTGAATGCCTCCATCACAGAGCCATTTATAGCAATGGTAGTAAGACTGGAAAGAAAAGAACTGAGCCTGGCGTAGAGTTCCAGGGATGTTCAGTGAGTATTGGGAGTAGGGAATTAATAGATGTGAACACTGTGAGGTTGGGTGGCATTTTATCTATGGTTTGAACAGGCTTAGGAAATATAATTGATTTGTGCTCAGAAATCTGAAATACGATTTTTGTAATAGTAATTTTCTCTACAGCTTTGGCATTTTTCTTTTCATTAAACTTCTTAGATTTCAGTGAGGGGAACATAGCCCTAGTCCTGCTTTATCATTTTGGGATGATTCATTTTAAAATTATAGTAAGGGATTTTTTTGGTCAGAAACCACCAGGCTAATTTCAACCCGGATTTACTGACTTGGACTAGCCATAAATGGTCCTAACTCCAAAGAATGGAACAGGAACTGGCATGCTAAAATGCCGGGAATAAGGCGATTGTTCCGATGGAATAACGCTTGGCAATTTGGAGGAATTTGTTGTTGTAAACCTAAATCATAGGTTAGAGACTGAGTTGTGGGATGGATTTTTGCCAATTATGGTCCATTGTGCCATCAAAAATGGGAAAAATTACTGTAGCATGCTCTTTGGCATTGAAATCATTGATGAAATAATCAGAAGGAATTCTTCTAAGTTACCAGAAAAGATGGATATGACACAGGAGGGTGGTTTCTTGGGTTATCCGCTTTACCTGTCTCACATGACATAGAAGAGGAGAGGAACTAAAGAGCCAGGGAACTGTTGAGTGGTCCTTAGCCCTGGCGTGACCAATGGTAACTGATGTCCGCAAAAGCCCTTTCTGTCCTGCCACTATAAGGACCTAGGTTTTTAAGAGTTAGGGTCTTAGGAAGGTTCTTTTTCAATATCTGTCCTGTGTCCAAGGCTCTTTGCATGTGGGAGAGGTGGGGAGGAGCTCCCTGAAGCGTCTGCAGCTTCCTACTCTGGAAGCATGCACAGTGTGTGCCTAGAAGTCTGCAGCTGCAAAGCTGACACCAAAATAGCTAGAGCTGGTCATTGGAAGCATGCCTACAACTGAACATATGCTTTCTTTTTTCATTCATGGATTTGTGCATATTCTAAAAACAAATTTTACTCTAAAAATAAAATCTGCAAAAGAGAAAATAAAACACACCGCCCTCGAAGACCAAATGGGCTACTCTCTTCATTGATGACCTCATTTGTTTGAGTTTCTCCATATTTATTTCTTATTGACGGCTCCTTCTCCATAGGAACTCACAGTTGTCTGACTCCAACACCATGCTCTCAGTACTAAGGACAGACCCGGGAGATTCATTCTTGAGATTCCCACTTCTTTGCTTTGTAACGTGCCATCTCTGTCTTCTATGTCTGCATGCTCGGGTCCAAATATCCTGCTTGCCTCTACATTTCCTTTGGATTTTAAGTTTCTTGAAGGAACAGCTAGAGTGGACAGCTGGTGTTTGGGCCTACCCAGCAGCTGCTTTCTTTGCTTCTGGAAATAGCACTGTAAGGCAAATTTTACTCTCCCGTTTTCATGCATACAATTAAGAGAGTCTGCTGTATTCTTCCTGGAGGTGGTCACATGATTCAAATGAGGCCACCCAGACTTTGTCTCTGATCTGATCATTTGAGCTTTGAACAGGATCCCTCTAGAATGCTAGAACTGAATGCTCTCAAGCGAGTTCATCTGAAGAGAAGGCAGGAGATCTTGTTGCCTGCTTTCAAGCTGCCTGCTTCCCATCCTTTATAAAGCCCGGTTGTCCCTTTAACACAGAGATTTTCAACCTTTTTCATCTCATGGCACATATAAACTAATTATTAAAATTATGCAGCACTCCAAAAAATATACCTTTTGCTGATCTGACCAAAAAAAGAAGTATAATTTTGATTCATTCACATCGAGCGGCTATTGTTGAGTTGGCTGTTGTCATTTTTGTTGTTGTTATTGTTGTTTTTTATTGTTGTTAATCCTTACTCAAGGATAGTTTAGAGAGAGTGGAAGGGACGGAGTGATATGGAGAAGGAGGGAGGGAGGGAGGGAAAGAGAGAGAGAGAGAGAGATGCAAGAAAGACAAATCAATTGGTTGCCTGTGCCATGGGCTCCAGCTGGTGCCGGGGATCAAACCTGCAACCCTGTACTTGCCCTTGACTGGGAATTGAACCTGTGGCCCATTCGGTATGTGGCCTGAGCAATACCGTCCAGGGCTGTCATTTTTTTATTTGACAATCTAAGGGAAAAGAAATCAGTCAGGTATTGCATGTTTTAAAATTTCTTGAGCCACACCAGTTAAAAACCATGCTTTAACATACTCACATCATTGTGTGTGTGTGCGTGTGTGTGTGTGTGTGTGTGTGTGTGTGTGTGTGTGTTTTAGCACTTGCTTTCTGGCACTGCAAGGTGCTCTAAGCTTATTTTGAATATTTTCTATTCCAGTTCATTTCTCCAAAGATCCCTAAATTCTTTTTATCGGGGGTGGCATTAAAAACCAAGATCTGGAACTAAGTATGCTTGTGACTACTGGGTGACATTGCTTCTACGTCCTCTCAACTGCCAGAGCAAGGAGATATATGTTTGTATACTAACTCACTTATAGACACATATTTATAAATATTTTTATATGTAACCATATGTATCTATATTAAGCTAAACATGAATTCATACTGCTGTCTCCAACTCTGATCCTTCCTTTAAAAAGCAAGCTGTTTAAATCTAGATATCTAAATAATAACCTTTATAGCTATCTCTTGAGACATCAATTATAAACAATATCCATTGGTTTCCTGTTATTGTAGATGAGGATTTAGCTTTATTTTAGCTCTTTCCCCAACTCATTTCTTTCTGATATCGTTATTTCACAATTTTTAAATTAAATCAATATCCAGCGTTTACATTATTTACTTTGTTATTTTTTAAAATCCTGGAATTAATAATTACTTCACTAGTCCTCTCTCCAATCCTACAACATTTTTTTCCCCGTGTGATCGAACATATTAGTTTTCAATTCTCTTACCTCTCCTTCTCGTCTCCAGGACACTCTGTTCCCTGTGCTACTTCATCGGGAATAAGCATGCAGAGCCACGAATAAGGCTTCTATCTGGAGAATAGATGGGAAAGGAGACGGGGGGCGGGGGGGTCTCATTGTTTTATATGTAGGCTTTCACCTAATCTCCCTGTTCTCAGATTAGTGCCTCACCCTGCCTTCCACTGTACCCAGGTCACTGAGTTCCAATCCTTTCTGAGTTACCTTCTATGAGACTTATACTCCTGTTTGCTGGAAGAATGTGGGTTGCAGTTGCTTGAGTGGGCATGAAGGGAGTAGGGACGTAGGGTATACATACAGTAGTTTCAAGCACACTTTCTGCTTTCAACTATATATCTCACCCCTGCTTCAGAGGGAGCTGGTACCTCTGGTTCCTGTGCCTCCCTGAGGTCCTCCGCAGTAATGCAGCTTGTTTCTCTTAGGTACACCCTCTGCAGGCACATAGGGTCCTCTTGCTTTACTCTGTCACATCAGTAAGAATCCCCATATCTGCTTTACCTTCACTTAAGGTGGTTCAGGGTTACAGATGTCTTTAAATTCATCAAGGATGGAGTTAGTATTTGTGTTTCTTGGGCTGTTGGATGTTCTGAGAGCGGTGATTGTGAAGAGAAAAGGGGCTCCCAACTTAAACAAGAAGTTTCATGTCTGGTCTACATTTTCTGTGACCCACACGAGACCCAACTCATGTTACTTCTTTGGAGCTGGTACCTCTGGATCCTCCAAGAAAAGTAAGCTATGTTCTCGGCTTCCACAGCATTCTGACTGTATCTCTGGCAGAGCACATGCCATACTCTATACATCTGTTCTTTTTTCCTCCACATGAGCCTGTCGAGGGCAGAGACCACACCTAACAAATGTGTGTGCTCTGTGAGCCTTGCCCCAACCTGACTCTGCTAGGCATACTCAGTACATGCTTACTGAATCTAAGGGTAAGTGAACAGCACTGTGTTTGCCATGGTAACTATAATAGGTACTGCAACCTCTGAGTACTTTATAGTTGCTATTTGAGAAGTTAAGTGATAATGTTGGGCAAACTAGAATTTCGCATTCCCTAGTTTTAACCCAGTTTTAAGCCCCCAAACTATGCTGCCTCCAGGAGATATTCTTGGGTGACCTGGAAAAGAATTATAGGAAATTGAGAATACTATAATTTGAGAGATTCCCAAGAGAACTGGATTTTTCTAATTAGGTAGAGGTAACCTTACATGCTTTAATATCACTTCTGTGCAGATTTTCTTTGATTTTGGTGTGGGTTAATCTTTAGAAATAATCACTTTAGCAATGGAATAAACTTAGAAGTCCAGTTAAGGTTAAGATAGGAAGGTCACATGAGTAACAATTAAGAATATAGGCTCTGGAATTAGAGCTGAGTTTGAATTTTAGCTCCTTCACTGACCCAAATTGGTAGGCCATTGACTTCTCTGAGCTTTAGTATCTCTACATTAAAATTGGGATAATAACAATTGGGTTATATGAGGATAAGTCAAGATAATAAATATAAAACAATTAGATTAATGCCTGCCATGTGAAAAGCTGTCAATAAACATTATCTAGATATATTTGTTATTGTCTATGATGACAGTTAATATAATTCCAGGCAAGTAATTGATAGTTGTCTAAAATAACTTGAAAATGTTTAATGAAAAAAATTGGACAATTAAGAATATAGGCTCTGGAATTAGAGCTGAGTTTGAATTTTAGCTCCTTCACTGACCCAAATTGGTAGGCCATTGACTTCTCTGAGCTTTAGTATCTCTACATTAAAATTGGGATAATAACAATTGGGTTATATGAGGATAAGTCAAGATAATAAATATAAAACAATTAGATTAATGCCTGCCATGTGAAAAGCTGTCAATAAACATTATCTAGATATATTTGTTATTGTCTATGATGACAGTTAATATAATTCCAGGCAAGTAATTGATAGTTGTCTAAAATAACTTGAAAATGTTTAATGAAAAAAATTGGGGGTTGGGCATAGACCATTTAGCAATCTAAGGAAGCAGTGGCACTTTCTTCACTGAGTCCTATTAAATTGAAGGATGTGTTCTGGTGGCCAAGGAAAGGAGCTGCTATAGGCATCATTTCTTATGATCTAAAGTCCATTAGCTACTCCATTTAGTTGTTAATGTTGTGAGGCCATCAGTATAAATAAATGTGTTATTTGGTAATGGACTTGTTTTCTTAACAATTATAATATATTGTTCTCTGCAAGTGCTATAATTTAGCTCTAGCATTCTGCTAATTAGTCAGCATTTCTGCCTTCAGCATGGTTTCAGTATGTCATTCCCTCGCCACATTTTTATATTGAAACCTATATTTAGTTGGTATTATTGGCTAAATTCTGTTCCTCCAAAATTCATACATTGAAGCCCTAGCTCCCAGTACCTGAGAAGGTGGCTGTATTTGCAGATGGGGCAATAAAAGAGGTGACTAAGTTAAAATGAGGTCCTTAGGGTGGGTCCTAATCTAATATGACTGGCATCTTTATTTTAAAAAAATAAATTTGGAAGAAATTTGGGCACACAGAGACACCAGGGATGCACATGCACAGAGGAACAACCAGGCGAAGGATAGAGAGAAGGTAACTGAGCCACTTGCAAGCCAAGGAGATTGGCCTCCGGAGAAACCAAACTTGCCAATACCTTGATCTTGGACATGCAGCCTCCCCAAGTATGAAACAATAGATTCCTGTTGTTTAACCCACCTTGTTCGTAGTATTTTTGTTTTTGATGGCAGCCCTCGCAAACTAACACAGCTGGCAGTAAGGAGCAAAACTCACTCTGGAATTTCTGGTTTTATTTCCTTGTTTATAAAGCGGTTACCACACACATCATTTGAATCTTACCCAGCCCTCTCAAGTAAGTGTTATTATGAATTTCATTTTGCAGATAAAGCAACCAGGGGCTCAGCAGGTCTATACAAGCACCTAGCTGCTCAGGGGCAGGTGGGACTTGGAGCCAGGCTATTTGATTTAAATCTCCTTTTCTGTTCACTTTTCCAATATGTCTCTCACTTATCTCTCCTTGTTATCACGAGTGTGGAGTATGCACCTATTTTCCTCCGAGTGTAGGTTATGCCCTTGATTTGCTGTAAGATAGTGTGATAGGTTACCATGATACCGTGGATTTCTACCTAGTGCTGGGCTGAAGGAAACAAAAAACTTCACAAATTGGAAAATAGGGTAGTTTCATTTATTACTCAGCTTCTGGAATCTAATGCCTTTCCACTTTCTGTCATTGTTCCACTGCAAGTGAAGAATGGACTGTTGATACACCTATTGTTTTCTTGTCTGCTTTTAAGCCATCCCATGTGGTCAGATCAACTTTTAGTTGTTCATCATTCCACAAGAAGATACTGAGCACCTGTTATGACTCCTGAGTTTGGACCAGTTTTGAGGTCGGAGTTAACGTGCTCAACATGGGGAGATGTGGTCAAACAGGAAACTGTTGGCTCGAGCTCGAGGGGCCTCTCCCGTCCATGAGATTGCACTGTAGCTCCTTTGCTGTATTGAAAAGACATCTACCCCGACACCCCCAAATTAAACTGTCAATGTTCGCCTTCATTCTCAGAAACATTTTCTATAGAAATTTGATGTCTTATCTCAAAATAATGGAATAAGCAATCTGAGATTACTGGTCTTGTGTATCTTAGTTTATTGTGATAGTCCTTCATAATTAAAGTCATAACTTTTCTCATGCGTGGAAGTATGAGAAAGTAAATAGACAGGGCGGGGACATTGAAGTAACAACCTTGATTTGGGATTTCTTCTCTATCATTTTTAGACCACTACTTAAAGAAATCTGTGTAATATTATATACTTTTAACAGCTTTTTAAAATCATCTTTTCAAGTGAAATTAACATTTTGAATCTCAGAGACCTTTGTTATTCTTCTGTGACAACACAGAGAATGTAACTTTAATTCTCTGGCCATCTAATTAGAAAGATGTTTCCTTAGTATGATCAGCATTGGAATTGGTCCAAGCCCATATTTATAAAACAGTAACTATGACAACTCATTCTTCCTAACCAGGCTCAAACCCTCATAGTTTCCCAACTGTCTGTTTTACAAGATGACATAAGTAGTGGGTTTAGGGGAGAAAAAACTTAGTATGATAACCAAAATGCTTTTTGCAAACAGAGCCTTTAAACCTGTTTGCTCAGCAGCATGTGATTCGGACAGTTGAGAGGCCATCGGACAGCAAGGATTAACTCACTAATATGTTTCTCTTTTCCTTTTTGGAAGGGGATAAACTGCTGTGAATCCCATGTACTCAGCCTGAGTTGCCCAATGAGGCTCGAAACTCTTTGATTAACTTGTGTCCAAACTATGAGGCAGGGATAATTCGTTGTCTTCCTGTTTTTCATGACCCTATGTAATCAAGTTTTGTTTTGTGTAGAAAGAAGCAAACATATATTACAACTTTCAAATCAACATCTCTCTGAACTTGAAAGGCTTTTGAATATTTTATTCTTTTCTGCTGGAATATAATGATGCTGCTTATCTGTGACAATGTTAACTCTACCTCTAGTGCAGAAACTCTTCTTAAGTGAATACTTAACGCGAATCACAGTATGCTTCAAGAGCCAATTTCTTTGACCACCATGGTGTGCAGAGGGCTCAGTGTCCAAGTCACAGACAAATAGTGCTTGGGTACCCGATTGGGTGCTGTATCCCATAATATTAGCCAACCTTCAAAATTAGGGTAGTGACAGAACCATGCAATTAAGACCACTCCTTATCATTGACACCTCAGTCCATGCCCATATGTCTTAGAAGGAATTCCCGGTAGGGAAAGGTGAGTTGGAAGAGCTGCCTTTACCCAAACAGTTCCTCCTTCCTTGAGGCAGAAGTAAGTAGAAGGTAGCATGCTGCAAACTGTTCCACCACATCTCCATGAGCCTTTGCCACTGGGCGCTGAAGCCACCGTAGCCTGGACTCAGCTGCAGGGATAAGGACTTCTCAGTCAAGATCTTACCGGGACACTCAGTGGCACAGGGCACGCTTAACCAGGTTGACTTCCTGATAATCTTTCTTCCCTTGGCTTCTGTACTATCCTTGCTTGATATTTATGTCATCTCTCTGGAAATCAGAATTCAAAGCTGCAGGTTAAAAGTAACGCATTAAATTGAAATAGTTAAGGGTATGATGCAAAGAAGTATAAGTAAGCAGTGTGAAATATGAACTTGAATCCCCAGTGGCTATACAGTTAAACACATGGTCTGCTTGTCCCCCATAAAATACCTCCTTTTCATCCCTACACTGGCATAGCTCTTCCATCAGAATCATTCAACTAGATTCTAGAACCTGGCCAATGGGAACACTTTGGTCTCCTTCTTCAAGTCCTATTTCTTTCCTTCCCTCAAATGTTATTATTTCCCATGGCTCCAGTATTAACCTTATTATTTTAACTATTTCCCCCCAGTAACACACTCAGGTTTGTCTATCCATCCACCCATCTGTCTATCCGTTCTTTATCATTTATTGAGCAACTACTAATATTCTCAAAACATCACTATTTCCGTGGTCACACTAGAAAGATAATGAAAAATTAGATGCTTGGTTCTTAGTCTGAGTCTTCAAAAGTAGACCCTATAATAAAGAATTGGGTGCAAGTAGTTTATTTCATAGGTGATTCCAGGAAGCCAATGTGTGGTTAAGAGGGAGAAGGAAGGGGAAAAGCAAAAAAAAACAAAAAAAAACACCCAAAAAACAATGAAGGGTGCATTAAGATGTGTGTAATTTCTAGGGGTAACGGGCCTCAGTCCTGCTGGGGATTTCTTGAGCAGCTTTGTAGAATGTGCTTCAGAACTGTCCCACTAAAGGCTCAGATGTTTACCCATTGTCTCTTTTTCTCATTGGTTGAAAGTTACGGTGGGGGAAGAGGGTCATTATATCCCTGGCATTTTCAGGATTCCCTCCTAGTAGGCTTTTAGTGCTAGAGGAAGCCCTAGAGCAGAAAAACAGAGGACAGACACAAATAGGTTCCCTTTAACAAGATTGCGGGTAAACCCAGGGGTGGGCCCGGATACTGTCGGGGTGGGGTATCCATAGCATGTGCTTTAACCTCTGTGGCCATCCAACTGGCCTAAATGAAAACGCGTGAGAGTAAAGCTTTACCCTAGTGGGAATTTACTCTATTTCATGTGCAGAAACACAGAACTGTGTTTAGAAATGGACTTACTCGGTTCCTGAATATGCATAGCTTCCCTTTCTCTACAACCTCTTTTTAGCAGATTTATGCTGACAAGAAATTATTGCAACCAAAAGCACCTCTGCAGATTTTCCTGTACTGGCATTAATCATGCCCATTTGATTTATTATCTATCATTTCAGAAGAATATTTTGCAACTCTTGTGCAATGATTGTTTTTTACAAAGAATAATTACTTCCATGTAGCATAACTCTCCTAATGGTTAATGCAAGTTTGCTTTATCACCAATTCACTCCCTAATTATTGTGTTAGTAAGCAGACACTATACGTGGCAAGTTGGGAAAGAAATATTTGATTCAGTCTTTCTTTCAGAGAAGACGGCATAGATATAAACCAGATAGATGCAATGACTAGCTATTGAGTGCTTGGTTTGGTAGACTTAATTTATACTATTAAGTTAATTACAAAATAAAGATCCTCTTGTGGCTATTATTACTTTCACCTTTCATGTGCCCAAGTTTGAATGCCATCTTCTTTGGTTCTATTGAGAAGATTTTTACAAACCCTTTACAATTGAATTGACCTTTTGCTTTTCAAAAACATCAGCCACCCACCCTTTTGTTTAACCCTTCTACTCTACACATTGCTGGGCTGAGGACAAAAGTAACCATGAGCGGCAAATATGTGGAAAATATTTATTGAGTACAGAAATAAATTGGAATTTATATCTAAAAACAAAATGCCCATGGACCTTCTTTATGGATTCATTTATGGATGCTGTATAATGTGTATTTATCAGGCATATACCGGGTTATGCCAAGAATGCCTCTCTTTCTCAATTTATTCAAATATTGTTCAACCTTTAAGGCCCAGGCATAATTTTTCCTTCTTTGCTGAAGTTTCTCCAATTTCTTCCAATTCAGTGCTTCTTATTCTTGGCTGTAGTTGGGG
>NW_005370223.1:2347135-2347840 GCF_000412655.1 Myotis brandtii
GTTTTGTTTAGCTTCTTATTTGCAACATAGTACATAGTTGTTTAGAGTTGCAGCTGAGAGGCCGGCAACTCAGGCGGGGAACGTTCGAGTCAGCCGTCACTGGAGCAAGCAAGCCTCCCTGTTCACTTCAGTGCATGGCTGCCGGCCGCCATCTTGGCTGACAGTTAATTTGCATAAGGATATGCTGATTAGCCAATGGGAAGGGTAGCAGTCGTACGCTAATTACCATGTTTCTCTTTTATTAGTGTAGATTATCTAGGCTGAAACTGTAAAACACTAAATGGCCTTAAGCTACAACATGAGAAATTTATGTAGCAGAGTTATGACTAAAAAACTATGGGACAGTTTTCTGAATAAAGTTGTGGAATCTTTCCTATTGGTGTTATCTTTTTTTTTTTTTAAATCTGCCACATTTCTTATATAAAGGATTATCTAGGCTGAAACAGTAAAACACTAAATGGGCTTAAGCTACAACATGAAAAATTTATGTAGCAGAGTTATGATAAAAAAATGTGGGACAGTTTTCTGAATAAAGTTGTGGAATCTTTCCTGTTGGTGTTATCTTTTTTTTAATCTGCCACATTTCTTATATAAAGGACTAGAGGCCCAGTGCACAAAAATTTGTGCACCCGGGGATAAGGGGGGGTCCCTCAGCCCGGCCTGTGCCCTCTCGCAGTCTGGGACCCCTCGGGAGATAACGACCTG
>NW_005370223.1:2350002-2360603 GCF_000412655.1 Myotis brandtii
AATTTGCATGTAGGTAATTAATTCTGGTTTATCCTTCCACTCTGCCATGCTTTACTCTGTTATCTTTGATGCCAGGAGATCCTTGTGCTAAACCCCAGGTGCATCGCCCTTAAAGCAGAGAATATGCAGGGCCAGACCAGCAGATCCTGCGCAGCTCAGGTTCATCACGGTGTTTTACTACCAACCAATTACTCAGTTCATTTTATGGGTTGACTGTGCCCATCTCTTACTCTCAGGAAACATTTTCTAATATTACAAGACAGGGAGTGAGTGAAAAGTGCTCTTTCTGTTCCCAAGCCTGGGGCACTTATGCTCTAATAACCTTCCTCCTTTGTGTTTTTCAGAAGAATATAAACCAAAGCAATTAAATTAAATGGAGTTAACATTGGCATGGTAGGCTAGATCCAATGTCAGAAAAGTCTGTATTAAGGGGTTACCGTTCCTTTCTTATGAGCTGTCTAGTGTCTACCTACTTTAAATTAAGAATAAGCCAAAAATTAGGCCATGAGGAGAGAGAAAGAGAGAGAGAGAGAGAGAGAGAGAGAGAGAAAGAGAGAGAGAGAGACTGACCTTGAGTTTGTTTAGCAGCAGATAGGCAGCCTTGTGATTTGTGAGGGATGCATGCTTATCAGATGTTTGTTTCTATGCAGGCCACCAGCCTCTTAATCAGGTTCTCTTGCCCATGGTATTCTGAGCAGGCAAACATGATTAAGCAGTTTACCTCTGTGCTCAACAGTTCCAGAACAAAAAGCAAACAGCCTGGTGTTTAGACTCCACCCACTCAGGCTGCGCTCTGAAGAGCCGCCAGATCCCCACATGGCTGACTCTCCCACCGAAAAGCAGAGGGCCCTTCACTTGCTCCCAAGGTGGGCTCCCCAAGTTCAGAGCCCGGCAAAGAGAAATTACAATCCAACTCTGAGGGCGGCAAATCAGAAGAAACAATTTGCTTGGGTTTGGGTCTGATTTTAATTTGAGGAGTCCAGGGCCTGAAGGCTTTCTACTGGGTCTGAAAACAAACAAATCCCAACCTCCTTGACCCAGGCCACGTTTAAAGAAATTGTAAGTTATTTAAAACCTGTACTTTATTATACTTTATTCCCACTGAGAAGATGCGGTGCCTTTCCCATCTCGTTTCTGCACACGACTTCCTAATGAACTGTTAACAAGCATTTATATTAACAGCCTATACAGGCTTTTGAATGAGGGAAGGTCATTCTGATTTAAATGGGTGATAGTTTAAATTCCCAAGTGCTGTCTTTCTTTCTGTTTATTGGGGAGAGACAGGGAACTAAAACTTCCTAGAGAGAATCTTTCAAAGGCAAAGAAATAAAATGGGTAACATTCATTTTGTTGGCATGAGGAAGGCCTCATTGAAGTCTTGGCGAGCAGATGTGACCCCTCGGGTTGGTTAAGAGCAATGTCAGAAGGTATTTCCTCAGCTTGAATGTGTGTTATGATGTAAAGAAGCTTTGCTCATGACTCTTTCGACCTGCTTTATGGGAGTAAACAAATATGCTCATTTTTCTGGCCTTTCTTGTATGCTTCCCCAAATACAAGTCTCCAGTTCCAATCCTACAGAGCTGGAGTGCAGTTCCCTGTCATGTCACTCCTCTTTGATTTAATTTCAGAAATCCAGTTGGATAGTTCTACAGTTTTCTCTAGCTTAGTTCAAACCATAGCTTCTATTGAATTCGGACTGTCCCTCTGAAACATGCTTAATTTTCCCTGTATCTGTCCTTACACCGTAGAGTTGGGGTTGAAAATGTACTTTCACTATATTCTCTTACTTTCAGGAGTGTGTATGTCAGCACACAAATGACTTACACTCAGATACAATTGCTCATGCTTCCAACTGAAAGCATCCACTGGAAAGTGCGGGTACAGAATTCAGTAGATCTGTGTCTCAAAGGCAAAACTTTCTTTACAAATGGCTCTATTTTGAAAACAGCCTTTTCTGTGTGCTGAGAACTCAAGGGGAGCTACGTGCAGCTCAGGAGGTAGATCAAGGAACACTCCCAGCTGAAGCAGTCAAAAACCAAGAAGGGAGAAGCTTATCCTTCCTGAACTCCACTGCTAGGAGATCAAGAGGCAGATAGAGGTGTTTTGAGACGTATTCAGAAACTATAGGGGTTTCTATGACAACAGAAATGAGACTGAAAATACAGTGTCATCGTCTCTCCTTAAGATCCCTCAGCTTCCCATGCGCCCAAGATCAAGGAACAAAATACAAAGACAGCCACAGAGGAAAGGGACATGTGCTTTTTTTTTTTTTAAGCCCAGCAGATGGCTAGCAACTGGAACTCCTTAGATCTTCCCTGGATGACGAATTGAGAACTGTTACATTTCTTTTTCTCTAGAACAATTTTTTGGAGATATTGAAATGTTAATCCTCTTCATTTGTGCGGAGTTTGTTTTGAATAGAGAACTTATCTCACCTGCCAGCTCCCCTAGAGAATGGCCTTTACAGAATTGCTGCTTCAGAAGTTTGAATCCTTGGCTAGCTGTTTCTAAAGCACAAGTCGAACCCTCACAAACACTGTTACCAAAAAGTTCTCTCTCCCTGGCAGTGAGCATGGTATTCTTTGGAGATGTTCAGTTTTCAACCACCTGTTTTACTAGAGCCATAAATTGCCCGCACCACTTCCCAGGGGTTAGATGGAAAACCTTCGTTGTCCAGCTGTTTGTCCCAGTGACGACTTTCCAGGTCTGAACAACATGAAGGACAATGCCAGCGTCCCTCACAAGAGGACCAGCAGGAGTGTCATTTGTCTGCAGGCAAAAAGGTAGGAATGGAGATAGGTATAGCTGGCTGGTCTTCAAGATAAGGAAAGCAATCTGATGGGCGATTGGAATGCCAGGCAGATTAGTATCTCTTTGGACTTGGGCCTGTCAGCACTGCCAGGAGGAGATAAATGTTTGTCCCCAGAGAGGCATTCACAGGGCAAAGATGGGCATCAGTGTGCTAAGTCTTATAACTTTCCTTTGCATCAGCTTCCTTGACGGTTCCCAAGCAGATGCTGAACATCCAGGCAGAGAGTTAAGATGAACACCAAGAGCGGTTTCCTCCTCTCCTGTCAGTGGCTGTGTACACACCAAAGGCCACGTTGACCTTTGATCTAGACACACATTCAGGCTTCTGGCTGCTCTTCCCCACAAAGAATTTGTTGAAGCAAAAATCATGTTATTGGACAGGAGGTAATTGGCTTTCTCTTATGGAGCATGGCATGGGCAACGCTAGTCACCAAAGCTCAGCAGAGCTGGTCTGACCTCTGCCTGATGGCCATGTTAGATTTAAACATGAAATAGGTCAGATTCCCAGCTTCCTTTCTTTTCATTCCTCTTTGACTTTTCTTTTGTGCCACAAAGGAAAGTATGTCTCCTGCTTATCTGGAGAAGTGTTGGCAAAAATGAAGTTTTAGTCCTGTAGCTTTATGGTAGTCCTGGAGAAATTGCCATACTATTTCCACACACTCTTGTTTGTTTTTATGATAGCCCCACTCTTTTGCTCCTGTTTTATTTGCCAACTTGACACGCTAACTCTCCTGGGCCCTGTACAGCTCCTGTGATCACCTAGGCTGGGTGGAGCTCAGCCTTCAGAGAAGGAGGAGACAACAGGAAGATGCATAGGAGGCTGCCACAGGCTAGCTTGACTCTCTGTGTCCTCCCTTTCTTTGACCGGAGTCCATACCTTAAGCACCTACAACTATGTCACAGCATGGATCATTGAGCCCAAGGCAGTGGTCTGAGTAGTTTAAACTTTGGGACTATTTCTTTCCTCTTCACCTTGACCCCACCCACCCTATTTCTCCCGACTGAAAAAAAGAGTTCTGTGAACAAAATTGTTCCAAATAGAAGGAGCTCATTTGGTAGCACTGACAGGAGAAGAGGTACCAAATATCATGTGGTGGGGTGACAGGTTTGAGCAGACCACGGTCTTCCTGCTGCTAGTTCACTCCTGTTGCCTCCAGCGACCTTGATGGAGCTCTGTGAACTCTTTCCCTCCAGCCACTCAGTAACTCCATCAGGAAAATTTGAGATCTTTTATTTCAGATTTTCTAAGTTATAACCTCTAACTTGTCTCAATTTTTATTTCTTTTTTCTTCCATTATTTTTAATTAAAACTTTTAAACATACTGGAAAGCAACAAAAAAATATGAAAAAGATAAGCATGTATTATTCACTAGTCAGATTGCATAGCTATTAACGCTTAGCTATATTTACTGTAGATATCTCTTAATGAAAGAGTTTTAAACATACTAGAAAGCAACAAAAAATATGAAAAAGATAAGCATGTAATATTCACTAGTCAGATTGCATAGCTATTAACACTTAGCTATATTTACTGTAGATATCTCTTAATGAAAGAAGGGAGGAAGAAAGGAAGGAAAGAAGAAGGAAAGGAGGAAGGAAGGGAAAATAATACAGATATAAAGCTGTACCCATCTCTTGTATCTTCTCTTTCTTCTGCATAGGATTCACTTCATCATTCTCATGTGTAATATGATTGTTTTAGTACACATGTATGTCCTCATATAAATTAGGTTATTCACTTTTAGTATTAAAGCTGTAAACCAGTAGTACCATAAAAGTGCTCCCTTTGGAAACTCGATTGATTTTATTCAACATTATTACTACATTTTAATAGATTTATTCATGTTGATAAATGTAGTTCCAGTTCATTCATTTTAACTATATAAACCAACCAGAGTCTACTAAATGTCATTTTTGCTCTAAATACAACTTTATTGCACAAAGCTTATTATGTTCTTTTTCTACTCTACACAACCTGACCCCAACCTGCCTTTCTAGTCATCATGAAATACTGTCTTGGTCCAGCTCCCTTTTGGTCCTACTTTTCAAAAGAACCATTCGTTTATCTGAAAAAGTACTTGCTTGTGCTTTGACCCTAGTGATACAAATGGCCTTATGAGCAGCGTCTAACAGGTAAGAAAGTTCGATTGAGATACCAGGTTTTCTTTGTTCACCAGTAGTATCATAAAAGTGCTTTATGTATCTTTCCAGCATCTGGGAGAATGCTTGACTCTTAACATGTATGCAATAAGTACTTGTTAGGTGAATGTCCACATGTGTGAAAGTAGATGTCTATGGAATAAGTGTTTAATGTCGTGATTCTTAATGCAAGTAAGAGAGTATTAAGGCCTTTCCTATATTCACACCACCCTTCAGTAACCATGGTTAGTTAGTTATTCTCAAGAATTGTCACGAGATTAAAAAGATGATTTTTGTCAACTATTTGAGATTGTAGACTGCATGGCTGCATGGCTCAGTGAGGACCACTGGGTGTTTCCAAAGAGCCACCCAGCGCTCTTGTCATGGGGAACTGGTGATTCACAAGGCTTGGCAGATGTTACGCTCTTTTGCCATCTGTCTCTTGGAAGTAGCTTTGATTTGGCTTGACTAGGCCCCAGCAAGGTCATAAGTACCAGAACTGGTGAGAAAATGCCAAGTGGAGAGCCACAGTCAAAAGCAGACAGTTTTCCCTCACACTGCTATTCTTGGCAGCCCGGGGCAGGTTCGTTCTTGCTCTGCCTGGAAGTGGATGTACCTCCTATAATGAATGGTTGCAGGGGCCAGGGTGAAAAGGAAAGTGCTTTTGTATCATCACCAAAAGCTTCTTATGGGCTTTTGTCAGCCTCATTTATTCAACAATTATTTACTGTATACCCAATTGACAAGGCGTTGCCACCCCCAGATTGCTTCTAATTCAGCGGGAGGGGAGAGGGCGGGGGACAGAAAGCTGGTTTTCAAGGCAGAAGCTAAATGCTCCAACAGGGAGAGGACGCACAGGGTGGTAGGGAAGTACCTAGAGGGGGCACTCATCTGGGGTTCGGTGGTCAGAAAAGACTTCAGTGACCTCATCTGTAAAATGAGATTAATCCCCACATTGCAAGGTTGGGAGATTTTAAGGTAACATCTTTAAATTGCCTGCTCATTGCCACATGGTAGCCGTGATGATAATGTGGGATTGGCAATGATGATGATGGTGAAGGAAAACAGTTGCTTCACAACTAGATAGTCCTAGTTTCAAGTCCTGGCTCTTCCTGTTCCTACTTCTGTGATTCCCGAACAAGTCACTCAGCCTCTCTGTGTCTCATCTGCAAAATGGGAATGGTGATGTGTGAGTACCTTCAGGATAATTGTAATGATTACAGAAAATGTTCACAGGATCCTAACACAGTGCCTAGCACATAGAAGACTCAATAAAAATGTTGGGAGGGGTATTTACTTTTTTTTAATACTCAGGATATGTTTCTATTGATTTTAGTGAGAGGAAGGGGGAGAGAGAGAGAGACAGACAGACAGACAGACAGACAGACAGACAGACATAGATAGATTGCCTTCCATACACATCTTAGCCCCAACCAGGGACTGAACCCATAACATGGGTATATGCCCTGACTGGGAATCAAATCTGCAGCCTTTTGTTGTATGGGATGATGCTCCAACCAATTGAGCCACATCAGCCAGGGCCGTAGGGGTATTTAAATGAACATTAAGTAAAAAGGCAACAGGAGCATGAAGAGAAGGTAGTAGTAGGTGTCACTAGCGGTGATGGAGGGGAGAGCCCTGGATGTGAAGGCTGGGGCCCAAGTTCTCACCCAACTCTGTCAGTGCTTGGGCATTCCTTTCTGGTATCTTCTGGAGTCACTCATCAGTGCAGAGACACCCATCCATGAATCAGGTGATTTTTAAGTGAGAGGAATAGCAAGTAACCTAGGGTTAAGGACAACAGAGAGATCGCTGTGTGGTAGGCTTCATGGAGGAGAAGGGCTATTGGCTGGGTGCTGAAGGTCAGGTAGGCCGTAGACAGGAAGAGCTAAGTGAAGAGGAAACTCTAAGCAGGAGCACAGTGGATCAGAAAGGGTGAAGTCACACATCAAGGATGTCAGCGGTTTCCTTTGTCTGCTCACCTCTGGGGCAGCCTTGTTCCTGGAAGAGAAGGGATAATACAGAGGCCTGGACTTGGCTCAGAAGTGTGTTTCTTTGATAGTCAGAACAGGTTCTGGCAAAATTGTCAAGTCACTGATGTTCAACTGTGTGATAAATTATTTTCCTGTCACCAACCCACCTCCCTTTGCCTGTGCATTTCTGTCAGCCCAGCTAAACAAGCCCCCCATTTCCACCCCACTCTGCAAGCCTATAAATTATGCCTTTTGTAGCATTTTTTTCTGGTTCTTCTCCCACTCTCAAAGTGGCATCTATATTCACAGTATGTCAAAGCTTAGTGGGAGCTTAGAGTTCATTATTATACTCCCCCTTACTTTATTATGAAGGGGCATGCCCAAGGCTAAGCATTTAGGGACAGAGTCAGATCCTTGTGATCTCTGGTTATGTTCTTTTCCTTCTAGGCAGCCTACATTTTTTCTCCACCATGCATTCTGATAGGGCATCAATACCTATGTGTCAATCAGCACTCTTGGGGTTCTTATTTTCAGAAACAGTAAACTGATTTAATAAGGGGGAAATGTCTTGGCTCCCAAACTGAAGAGTTTGGTGGGGCTGAATCCATGTTTCTAGAAGATGTCAGGTGTTGCCTCACCTACACAAGGCCCTGTTTTTCTCAGTATGGCTTCATTCTCAGGCAAACTGCCTACAAATGGTGTCCAAAGGGCCTTGATCACACCAGGCTTCTATCTTACTATCTTAGCATCCCAAGAGAAATGGAGACATTTTCCTGGCAAAACTCCTAGATAGGATCTTCATTAGTTTGTCTTGAGCCATTTGCCTACTTTTATTGGGGTGAAGGCTTGTAGATAGGTAATTGTCCAGGACTAGGTAGGGTGCTCATTACTGGAATAAGGGGTTATGGTTAATCTCACCCAAATCATGGACCAAGAGTGGGGAAGAAGTGGTTCCAAAGAGAAAACCAGGTTTCTGTTTTCAAAAGAATGGGGAATGGATATTGAGCTTATATGTGCACCACCCACACACAACCAATCACAAGCTGGTAACAGTTCAAGGAATTGTATCTTTCATAGCATTTGCCTCTTGTGAAGGATTGTCAATGTTTTGATGTGCATAACATGGGAATTTTGCGTACCATAGTAAGGCCAGTGAAGAGGTTAGAGAAGGTAGAGATTTTGGATTTTAGAATTTGTCAGGCTTTCCCAAACCAGAGCACAAAGTAATTGTCTACTCTGTCCGTTTATAAATCTTATCCTGATGGTGGCCCAGGAAACCAGCCTGAAATAAAAAGGTCCCCACTGGTTAGCCACATGTGGATAATTGAAGGTTGGTGCTAATTAACTGTCCTCCCAACTATGCATCCCAATCTTTTCCATCCCCCCCCCTTTTTTATCACATGTTGATACCTCACTCGTGAGCATAATTATAAGAATGAGTCAATAGTGAACATCAGATAGGAAATTATAACTTTGTGTATTGGTGGTATTCTTCCTCTCCTTTTCATAGCCTCCTTGTGTAGTTCTCATGTGGTTGGAGAAAGCTCTGGGCTCGTTTGTTAATAATGAAGTGCTTACATTCTCTCACCACATGCACTGTGGCAATGGGGTACAGTGGGTACATATTAAATAGAGGGAAGGGTGCTGAGGGGCTGTTAGAGGTAGCATTATTCACTGTGGTGGGACTAATGCAGTGTTTCTGGACTGAAATGAATGGATTTTTGCCTAAGGTCTTTTAGAAATAATTTTCAAGTCTGTTTTAATTCCTAATGTTCTCTTATATGATTTCTGACTCATTTGCTTAATGATTTCAGTTGTGTTTAAAAAAGGAACACCAAACCTTCATTATTTACTTTCCCTGATGCTTTTCAAATACCACGGAATTCTGTAAAGCCATCAGAGAGGCAGAGGGGGGCCAACATTAAACATTCATTTTCATTACTTTGGCAAGAATTCCTGAGATAATTGGTCACAGAGGAACCAGGGCAGGTCTCTGATAGCTGTACCTAGTGCTAACTGACTCACTCACAAAATCTCTTGCCTGACAACAATTAGTAGAAATATACAGAAATGGCTAAATGCTCCAAAGATCTCAGAGAGAACTTGGGAAAGTATTTCAAAACATTTAGAAGCATCAGAGGTTTGAAAAATTAAATATTCCTACCCTATATGCATGGGGATGGTGAAGGGACTATGGTCAATGACTTCACCTCTACATGGGTTCTTGAATACCCATGGCTCTCAAGGCCTTTAGAGCTGGCAAACAGGATAATCTATTTTGTATTGTCATGTCTATGGCTCCAGCAGCATAGTTCAGTATTTAATGAACCCCTACCCTGTGTCAGTGTCCCTCACAGTAGAGACTAGCCTCAACTAGGTGCCCAGACACAGTCCGTCCCAGCACTCACAGCCTGGTATCAAAGGGTTTGACTGTGAGTTCATAGTCCAGAGAAGCATCCAGACCTGGGTGCCATGAGGGGAGATAGTAGTACTGGAAGTCTGTCCGACCTAAGGAGAGACACCTGATTGAACATGGTCAGATGCACATCTCATGCCTAGAGACCATGATGCAGCTAGCCTGTGGAGGGCCTGGGGCCTCTGCCGTGGGCAAGGCACACAGGCTGGGATCGAGGCTCATAGCCCAGTGTTGCTGCTCCTGTAGTCAGGGGGCCACTATTACCCACACCTCCAGGAAGCTTCCATTAAGCTACTGTAGGCAGCATTTATTCCTTCCCTCTCATTACTAACTCTAGAAGCTGGCCTTGCTTCTGACAAATCCTCTTAGTCTCAGGCCCCCTGGGTCACAGTGTATAGCGTTTCTTATTGGCACCCACTGTGTGGCTGGCAGTGGGAGAGGCATGAGCATAGAGAAGTAAAAGGACCTGGTTTGTTCCTTTAACTAAAGTGCTCCAACTTTGCATTTTTAAAAAATTAGTTTTTCCTGTACTCTTGAAATTTCTTTTGCTCAAATAATATATAAATACTTGCCCTTAGAAATAAGCTATGCCATACAGAAATATAAAGGCCAAAATATTTCCTTCCCCCACTAATTCTAGCTTCTTTCATTAAGTGTTAACCACTGATAATCTTTCTATCCTTTTTTCTGTGCTTATATATCCATTTATGATTATATAAGTTGGGGTCGCAGTAGGAAAGAGATGGTGCATTTAAATTAGGATACTTTAAGTTGAGTTTAATAAAGAGAGTGGTAATGGAAGCCTGGACACAAGAAGGGGTGACAGAAGGGCCCTCTCGTGGCTCTGAGACTTGCTGGAGGGATGCAGCCAGTCTTCAGGGACCACAGGGAGGTCGCTGGGAATGAGCACATTGACTTCCCTCTTTCCCCTCCCTCCGCTCCCCTGCAGAAGCTCCCCAGTGAGTGAACCCCACGGGAAGCCAAGGGTCAGCAAAACCTATTGATGCAATCCTTACAGGTTAGCCTCCTTGGCCAGAGAGCAGGGAGGGTTGGAGGGGCAAAGAGAAGGTATCCAGTACAAATACATACTTATTATATGGTTTTATGAGCTTTTCGTTGCTTTGCTTGTCACAGAAATAGGAGTGTACTACGGTATGGTTCTGTGTCTTGTTTTTTTGTTTGTTTGTTTATTTTTCTTTATTGATTGAGGTATTACATGTGTCCTTAACTTCCCATTGCCTCCCACCCACTCCCCCCCCCCC
>NW_005370223.1:2360631-2423428 GCF_000412655.1 Myotis brandtii
GGTCTGATCGATGCTTCTCTGTCTCTGGATATGGTTTTGCTCATCAGTTTATGTTGTTCATTATATTCCACAAATGAGTAAGATCATGTGATATTTATCTTTCTCCGACTGGCTTATGTCGCTTAGCATAATGCTCTCCAGAACCATCCATGCTGTTGCAAATGGTAGGAGTTCCTTCCTTTTTACAGCCGTGTAGTATTCCATTGTGTAGATGTACAACAGTTTTCTAATCCACTCATCTGCTGATGGGAACTTAGGCTGTTTCCAAATCTTAGCTATGGTAAATTGTGCTGCTATGAACATAGGGGTGCATATATCCTTTCTGATTGATGTTTCTAGTTTCTTGGGATATATTCCTAGAAGTGGGATTACTGGGTCAAATGGGAGTTTCATTTTTAGTTTTTTGAGGAAACTCCATACTGTTCTCCATAGTGGCTGCACCAGTCTGCATTCCCACCAGCAGTGCACAAGGGTTCCTTTTTCTCGGCATCCTCGCCAGCACTTGTCATTTGTTGACTTGTTGATGATAGCCATTCTGACAGATGTGAGATGGTACCTCATTGTCGATTTGATTTGCGTCTCTCGGATCATTAGTGACTTTGAGCATGTTTTCATATGTCTCTTTGTGCCTTGATTTTTGTTAACCTAAACAATTTGTCTTGAGATCTTTTCCTATCAGTACCTATGGATCTAATCAATGTATCTTAATGGCTGTATAGTACTTCATCATACAACATGTCAGAATTTTAAAAAATTTGTACATGAAATTTTTGGTATGTACAATGGAATATATACCATCTATATAAATTGTGAAGCTAATAGTGAAACAATCATCTGTAAATTTACCTCTCAACCTGGGATTTCTGGTCCCATTGGCTCTAACGTGAGGTCGTCTCCTACGCAGTCTGCTTGTGTCCTCTCACCCTGCCAATGCTAATCTGAATTATTGTGTGAATCGCCTTGTTTCTGAAAATAGTTTCTCCACATATATGTATATCTAAATAATATTTAGTTTTTCTTTTTAGAAGGCTTCATGAAACTGCTATTTTAATTGTATGTAGTCTTCTACAATTTCCCTTAAAAAGAACATAGCATCCATTTTGCAGTGTGCAGCTGTGTTTCATTTATTTTCACATTTTATAATACTCCATTGTGTGACTAGGTCACAACTCACCTCCCCGTGTGACTGTTGATGGGCTTTGGGGTTGTTTCCAGATTTTGCTGTTTCAAGCAGTACTGTGTATGAACATTTTTTGTCCGTGTCTCCTGGCACATACGTGCAAGGGTTGCTCTAGGCTAGGGCATATACCTAGGAGTGGAATTTCTGGGTCACATTCAGCTTTGCTAGGTAATATCAAATTGTTTTCGATGGGATTGTGCCACTTTACATTCCCACCAGACGTACGTAAGAGTTCTAGTTGTTCCCTGTCCTCCCCAAATGCTTGGTACTTTCAGATGTCTTAATATTTACCACTAATGTCCTTTTCAGGGAGGCCAAGTGAAAGCTTAATGAGAGTCTGACTCTGTTATCATAATAAATACTTTTAACCAGGCCATCCTAAAAAAAATGAATTCTACTTTTCTGTATAAAATTTGTTTTTCCTTTCTTGCCCTATTTGACTTGCCTCATTTGTTCCCTGACTGTAACAGATTTTCAGTATATTTAAAGGTAGTTCACACATGGAAAACAAATCTGCTAAATGGGTATTTACATTCTGCTCTAGAGTGAATGTGATCCTGGCAGGGCTCCACATGCCAATTGTGGTTCATTAAGCCACAATTGTGGTTCATTAAGGTTAGGGTTGGTTCAGTGTGGAGGAGTTAGCCTACAAAGACGAAAGAGAAAACCATGGCTCCTTTTTACCAAATTCTAGACCACCTTGACTTTCAGAGCAAACTGGATTAGTGCTCTTTGAAAGGAATTGTGTCTCCCACCATCTATCTCTCTCCTCCCATCCGTCTTTCTTCCTTTTTTAATGTATTCATTAACTGACTAACTAAAAATCTAGTGGAAAGGACAAATGAATTATTACTGAGTAGCTTGCAAATGGGATGATATAGAATGGACAAATGACCTCTCGAGTCCACCTCAACGTCTGGAATGGGGCAGGCTCTGCTGGTTGGTGAACCAATGAATGAATAAATACTATAAAAAGTTTTTAGTTTCTCACTCATTGAAGTAGGAGGAGTTTATAGAGTTGAATTCCCATTAACTAGTTCACCTTTTATTGCTGGAGATAGTCGTCTTTGATAATTTAATACTCAAAGCACCCATATGGTCTCCTGATTGCTTCCTTCAGGAGATGTAAAACATTCTATCCATTTGTTTTACTTTTTTAAAAAATACCCTTTGCACCCTTTCAAGCACTCATTCTTCTTTTCCCAAATCTTGGGAATGGTTAGCTCCTTATAATAAGCTGGTATACTTTTCCCCTTTTGTACAAAAGTAAGAGCTTGTTATCACCTAGTGTTTCCCTGGCCTAGAAAAGCTGAGAAATACACATTAATGAAAACACAAGGACTTATAAAATTGCTCTCCCTAGAAGAATGGCTGGTGCTTGGTAATTGGCTGGATGGAATGTGGGTAATGGATTGTGGTGGTGGTGGTGCTGCTGCTACTGCAGCTGACAGGGTTATATAACTTTGAAATCAGGAAGTACATCAGTGGGGTAGGGGAGAACTGCTTTTAACAAGCAGCTGTGATTGCCTGAACTTGTACTGGCCTTGCACTCTTACGATTATAACCTTGGTATCATTCTCATTTGTACACTTTATTTGCATTCCAGAGCTCAGCTGAAGTTGCTTGGGTCCCTCATTTCTTTAATCTTTGTCCTGGCTGGCTTGCATGTAAATCAATTTCAGACTTTCAGCTGCTCATATTTTGCTCCAGTTCACACACTGTATAGAGCTCTTTCTTTGTAGGCTCCTGTCCAAAGCAAGGCAGTATATCTTAACACTGGACGAAACGGTTGCTATTGTAGTGAGTTGTTACTGAGCATCAGGATGGGGTTCAGAAGATGGAGCAATTGAGATGGCTCAGGTCTGGGGACTTCCCAGCTGAGGACCCTGGAGAATTTTCTAAGCCACTCCAGGTACCCTATTTCACTCCTGCCAGAGGTAGCGTTTTCCTTTCCCTACTCAGGATGTCATGAGCAAAACTGAGAACACAGACTCTAAAACTATTTGAGTGAAAGTTTGTAGTGCTATTCTGCACCCTCACAGAGGTAGGGTAAGCACGCGTGCATCATGTCCCTTTCTCAAACCTGTACATCAAATATAATAATTTTTTTATTTTTCAGTATAAAAATGCATGCAAACTGAACTGATAAAGGGAGAGGCTAAAGAAGGTAACATTGAAAAAGAAAGATGTTTGGTCATTCAAGCTACTATTGAAATATCGAATCTCTTTAATGGTGATATATGTGCTAGAATGGTTTATAATCCTATCCTTTCTATTTTTTCTTCTCTCTGGAGAAGAGTAACATATTGTGCAATGTCTGACTGAGGAGAGTATATACTGATTTATAATTTAGAGAAACAGTTCGGCTCTTCTTGTTAGCTGAATCTAAAATAGCAGTGGCCTTTGAATACTGCCTAACTTTATTTCACAGGTAAACCATGAAAAGCAATTATTTGGTACATTTTCTATATGCTATTCTCTTCTTTCATCTCTATAAGGCAGGGACTGTGTTGGTATTTGGCAAACCTACTGTCTTAGCCTAAACCTCTTTGGTTGTTTGTTTGTTTTTTTAATGGAAATTTAATCATCTTGCCAGAGCCATGTTAAGGAAGGGATCCGACAAAGGCAGTGTTCTTGGAGCCAAGTTCTCAGGCTGGCCAGCTCTGCCCAGCTGCCTCCTTTGGTCCTAGTACGATTTGTAGAACTGGACTTTCTGCTTGAGGTTGGGGTGGGGTGCAGGGATGAAGCAAATAAAAGGGACCCGTGGGTGTAAGAGAGGTAAGCCAGAGGTCAACCAGAGATCTAGCTGACACAAAAGACCCATGACCAGCAGCACAGATTTGTGGCTCAGTCCCACAAGCCGAGTTGAATTTCCTGGAGTGGGTCTCAGAATTCAGCATGCATAGAACATCTGGGTGCTTCATAAAAACGTAGACTCCTAGGACCCATGCTCAGATTCAGATCCAGTAGATCTGGAGTGGGATCCAGGAGTCTGCATTCGCACAGATGTCACAGATGCTGGTGGTCTGAGGACGACATTTAGGGAAACACAAACCTAGTGCCTCTTGTGTTTTGTTTTTCTGTTTTTGGGCACTTTGCCTCTGCTTCAGAAAGTGACTTTTGGATATGACTCTTTTAATGTCAGCACTGGGAACTGGTGATGTACTTCTATCTAACCTGGTTGAACTCTAGCTGAGACGACTTTAGGCACATTACTTATTGGACATCTGGCTTTATCTGGAAGGCTCCACTGGACCCATTTAAAATCCAGTGGTGCTGTGTCACATATAGAAATTTTT
The DNA here is from genome assembly GCF_000412655.1 of Myotis brandtii. Taxonomy (NCBI): domain Eukaryota; kingdom Metazoa; phylum Chordata; class Mammalia; order Chiroptera; family Vespertilionidae; genus Myotis; species Myotis brandtii. The sequence goes on from NW_005370223.1 coordinate 2,365,111, forward strand.
TGATATTTGCCTGAACCCATTTAAATCCAGTGGTTTAAATGATAGACAGCTGGAGTTACCGGCTAGCCTTCCAGGTCTACCCAAATCCTCTTCCTTTGGGAATCCCACTTCACTTCAGAGTAAATAAGAGATCCTCTCAGGCTGGAATTTTAAATAGGAGAGTTGAACAACTGCACAGTAAATTATCAAGAATCTGAAAGGTTCCCCTATATCAGTGATGGTGAACCTATGACACGCGTGTCAGAGGTGACACGCGAACTCATTTTTTTAGTTGATTTTTCTTTGTCAAATGGCATTTAAATATATAAAATAAATATCAAAAATATAAGTCTTTGTTTTACTATGGTTGCAAATATCAAAAAATTTCTATATGGGACATGGCACCAGAGTTAAGTTAGGGTTTTTCAAAATGCTGACACGCCAAGCTCAAAAGGTTCGCCATCACTGCCCTATATCATGGTGAGACTTCTTCTTTTTTTTTAATCCTCACCCAAGGATATTTTTTCCATTGATTTCTAGAGAAAGTAGAAAAGGAGGTAAGAGGGGTAGAGAGAGAGAGACAAAAACATTCACATGAAAGAGACACATCCATTGGTTGCCTCCCACATGCACCCCTACTGGGGCTGGAGAACCTGCAACTGAGGTACATAACCTTGACCGGGAATTGAACCCAACGACCCTTTGGTCCACAGACTGACATTCTGACTACTGAGCAAAACCAGCCAGGGCCATGGTGGGGCTTATTTTCATAATATATAAACCACTGAAATAATAAAAAATACAAATAATTTATAATTGACTACCATGGGCCAGGCCTTGTCCCACATAATTTACACCATTATTATTATTCTCTTTTATAGATAAGAAAACAAGACACAAGAAAGCTAAGTAACTTGTATAACTAAAAAAATACTAGTCCGGACATCTTGGTTTGTATAAGTTAAAAAGAAACTATTGAATAAACTAGAAATCTGAAGAAGCCTTCTTTTGCAAACAAGGAAATAAAGACATGAAGGTCATTTAGAGCTACAACACAACCACTTGTGAGAAGGGTTGTTGAAGTTTTTTAGAAACGGATCTAGGCATGGTAGCTGTAGCCTTTAATGCATAATGGGGTTAATTGTAGGATTTTCATTGTCACTCAGGATTTGACAATGTAATAGTTATTTGTGTCACTAAACCTTTTAGGCTGGAAGGTTTTGTACATTAGTAGCTGTTAAAGATCTCATTGTAGAAATTACTGTCACAATTATGGGAGCCCTAATTTAACCCACATTGATCATAACATGTTTCTGGCATGGTCAAGAAGTTTTTCCTGATTCAAATAGCTTTATAAGGCATATTAAAAGGCTGGCTTCAATTTCCCTGGAATTTCATAGCCCTACTGTTATGTTAGTCCTGGTAGAATTCCTTTTGAGGATATATTTTTTTTAATGTTCTGGAAAGAAAAGAAAGGAAGACAATTGACATTGCTTAGTGCAGAATCTCAGAATCCTGTCTATGACAAAAATGTCCCCTGGTCCACCAGCAAAAGTGCAAAGGTGGTCTCATTAACTTTCATGCTGGCCTTTGAGTGACAAGCCTAGGTTTCTAGGCGTCCCTACAAAATCCCCTCCAGGCAGTTGTCGGAGTCCCCAGTGTTGTCCGTCATGTTCTCAAGTTTGTTCATGACCACCTGCTCTGTTTCTTTGTTAATATATCCTTAGGTAATAAAAGCTTGGATATGTAATTAGTGATAGTAAGGAACAGAGACCCATGCTTTACCGTTTAAAAAAAATTTTTTTTTTAACTGGTACAAAATTTCCTCGGAGACCCACGCTTTACCATTTTTTTTCTGAGGAGTGGTTTTATAAAAAAAAATTTTTTTTTTAACTGGTACAAAATTTCCTCTTTTAGGGATGTGGAATTTTTCATATGTCAACGAGCTGCAACCTTTTGAAGGTTTAATGAAATCAGCAAATATATAATTCAATGTACGAGAGTGAATATGAATGAGGTCTATTACTGCTGAACAAATGACATTAATTTCCAGTGCACATGTGGAACTGAGCTTTAAAATATTTGTTTGAAAAATGTCAAGCTGCTTATTGTTTTAGAACATTTGAGCAGCTTTCCAGTATACTCTTCTTATACAGTTGTATTTCTAAAAGGCTATACTGTTTGCATATTTACTCTTCAACTTTAAAAGTTTGTCCATGGGCATAAATAGTGTGGAAATACCTTGAATTCTTCTTTTTTTAAAAAAATATATATTTTATGGATTTCATAGAGGAATGGAGAGAGAGAGAGATAGAAACATCAATGATGAGAGAGAATCATTGATTGGCTGCTTACTGCCCACCCAGGGGTGATCCTGCAACCAGGCTTGTGCCCTGATGGAGAATCGGAGCTATGACCTCCTGGTTCATGGGTCAATGCTAAACCACTGAGCCACGCCAGCTGGGCAAATTCCTCTTTTTATTAGATTGCATTTCCTAGAGAATATTAAAAATATTGTCCTTCACTTTCAGCAGTTGTTTTAGGCTAAGAGACTCACTTTATGCCCCAGTGCTTGTCATCCTCTCACAGGGTGGAGAAGCTCTTTTCAGTGCCCCCCAGAGGTTACAGAATAGATTGCTTAAAGCTAAAGGAGAAGCTTATATCTCCCGTGTCCAGTGTCAGCTCCCTAGGCAGTGCCTTGAGGACTCTAAGGCACTGGAGATTGGATGATGAGCAAGGCAGCCAGGGGCCCTGCCCTCTTGGAGGTCATGGCTGCAGCCCAGCAAAGATCAGTATTGGCAGAAAGAACAGACGTCTCCAAAGTGGATATGGGGAGTTCCATGAGGATGTTGGAAAAAAATATTTAAATTTAGGTTTATCTCATTTTGAATTTTTATCAATTGTTCTGAAGCATTTTTAAATAATACACTTAATTATTTTGTGCACCTATACCCAGATCTGCTTTAGAGCTCTCTGCTCAGTTCCATTGATCTTAGCTGATATCTGTAAGAAAGATTGACAACTATATTTTAAAAACCTAATGTATCCAACCAGGAAATTGATTTAATCAGAATGCTCCTTTCTAGAAATGATTTGCTTGAGCATGTTTTTTTTCTCAAGATGAAAGAGTACCCAGCAGCATGGTTATTTTTTGCACTTATATCCAATTTAGCACCTCTTTCAAGTTAGATTTGCAATGGGAGGAGCTTATTGTCCGTTCCTGTAAGATAATCTGTCAGAATGGTACTATATTCAGTTTTTGAGAAAACACAAAAAGCAACCTCCTCATTATCTTGTTTACTCATCCCCATTCCATCCTACCTGCCTGTAGCAATTCTTCCTCCACTGATGTCCATAATATGCTCCTAAACTGTGACCTCATGTTAAGGAAGGTCTCCATCCGGATATTCCCTGAGTTTACCAGCCCATCACTGGTGACCTGTGAATTGTAGTCATCCAAAGTGACTTCCAGGTGATGCCTTGAGCAGTGGCTGCTCATTTCATGCACTTAAGAGTCCTGGGTGCATGTTGACCAGGTGACACTACCTGTGCCACAGAGGCCCTCATCAGGGCTGCTTTCCATGATGTTGGCTTTCCAATTGACTTTGTAAAAAGATGTTATCTGTTTCCATCTCCTGGTTGTCCACTTCCTCCTCTGATTTTATCTTCAGTGCTCATCCCCTCCCCAATTTTTCCTAATAGGTAGGCTTTTTTCAAAAAATGATCCTTCCCCCTATGTTCTTTTCTACAGAACTTCCATGACAATTACATCTTTGTATTACTTTCATTTCCAAAACAAAATCATTTGATGACTTTCTATTATTAGAAAAATCTATATATATAAAAGCCAAGCAACTGGAATGACCGGAACGACCGCTCGCTATGACACGCACTGTGGCTGGCCAACCTCCCATGACCCCTCCCCCTGGCTGGCCCCGCCCCCAATTGGGGGCAGAGCTGGCCGGCCAACTTCCCGTGGCCCCTCCTCCCAGCCAGCTGGACCCCACCTGTGCACGAATTTGTGCACCAGGCCTCTAGTAATTTTTTAAAAACACATCTTAGTTTGCTATATTGACTTTTTCTTGGACAAAATTTAATTTGATGCATTTTACTACTTGAAAAGGAATTATTATCAACATTCCCAGATGGATCTGTTTATGAGCATTTAGTAATTTTTTTAGTCTCTTAAATTAGCACTCCCATCTATGATTCCTAAATTTAAATTAAACCAGTATATTTCTGGAACTTCCTAAATGAGTCTTTCTGATTCACTATTCTGCTTAATACGTATAGGTTGTTGTAAAGAAAGGCTTAAGCACTCTGTTTAATTCTGACCTCTGGGCCTTTGCACCAGCTGTTCCCTTTGGCTTGAGCTCTCTTTCCCAGACCTTCAAATGCAGCTATTAGCAGTCAGGTTTCAAACCAAACTTTACTTTCTTGAAGAGGACTTTTTCTCTCCATTCTGTCACCTTTTTGAAAGTGAATTAATTTAATTTGTATTTTTTATTTTATATGTGCTTGGAGTCATCTTTTTTCACTTGGTCATTCCCTGTTCTCCAATCAGAATGTAAGTTCAGAAGAACAGAGGCCTTGGCCATCAAGATCATTGCTCTACCCCCAACACATACACAGAGTGGTATCTGGCACATAGATGTTTGATAAATCTTACTGAATGCATGGATAAAATATTTTGGAAATTCTGGGAGAGAGAGAGAGAGAAGAGAGAGTATGGTGGGGGATGGGATACGGTCCCGGGTAACCTGGGATATGGTGATGCAATGTAAGCATACAAGGGCATGTGGGTGGCAGGTACATAATCTTCTTTATAGGCTTGTAGTAATTACCAGTCCCTGTACTTTAAAGACTGCCTTATAGACTAGGCTTAAAGAAGAACCAAGATGAACTCCAGAGGGTATAGAGACCCTCCCTTCCCTGTGGCCTGCTCTGTGTATCCCAAGCTTATCGTCATCCAATGCAACTCACACCTCTTGAGGTTTTGGAGCCAAGCCAGGTAAAAGGTAAACTTCTCTCATGTCTGATTATCGATGTTACTTTGGCTTAGGAGCTGATTTTGGTATAATTATTTGTAACCATGGTAGCAGAGCTGGTTTCTCTTGACATACAAGTAATGAGCCTCACCAATTCTATGCAGAAAGAATCCCTGAGGCTGCTTTCCTCCTAAGGAGGAGCCTGTGGGCAGGGCAGGCACTTACTACTCCAGGGCACCTGTCTGGTGCAGAGGCAGAATGCAACACAGCCCTACACTTCTAATTTATTATTGTTGTCTTGGTTTTTAAGATTGTCAAGTATTTCACCGACAGTGCAATAGCATATATATAAAGTAAAAATAAATAAACTTAGGTGCTAGGTACAGTCCTACTAGGCTTTATAGACATGGGTAGTGAAGCAGGAGTAAAGGAATGAGTGTGCTCATTTTCTGCTGAACATAATTTTTTAACCTTTAGGCAGCAAGCTGAAAATGCCATGTTCACATAAATGAGCCTACAGAACCTCCATCTGTATAATCAGAATTGTTGTGGATCTTATTTTTTCATAGAGAATCACTAACATAGATTTCACATTTTGGGCCAAACGTAAGATATTGTTTGGTTTTGTTTGCTTTTTGAAGAATGATGAATTTACTTTATGATGATACATTAGATAATTGACTTTGGAATCATAGCCCCCTTTTTACCTTTATTGTCTGTTTTCTAATTTTATTTCTTTATTGAAATTGGAGAAGGTTTTGCCTCGTGTTTAATGATTTTATGTTTTATTTATAAATAATATTGGTCTAAAATTTACTGTTCCTGTTTTGTTTTGGTATCAAGGTAATACCTTAATAAATGAGTTGGCTTAGTTTGAGGATTATATATTCCTTTAAATTGTGTAAAACCTTTTGAGTCTAGTGGCTTAGTTTGTGTGTCTGTGAGAAGGAAAGAGAATACTTTCTGATTTTTTATTGAATTTCTTAATGTGTTCTTATTTTCCAAGTTTTTTATTTGTTCTTAAGTCAATTTTGGTAATTTTTCTCTTTCTAGAAAATTATTTCTTTGATCACTCTAATCATTATTTCTGAAATGTTAGTCTTTCCATAAAATTAATTTAAGCTGGAGTAGAGTTTTTATTCAAGTTGTTGATTTTGTTGACATTTTTAGCAACACATGTCTTCATGTGTTTTGGAATTTTGGTTTGCTGACTCATTTTGAGCAGGATGTGTTCAAATTGAGTTTGTGTTATTGTTTGTATTGTTTTCTCTCCCTCTGGGCTCACTGTTCTCTCTCTAGAGGTTTTCTGATTGCTTTCACCTGGCCTGCAGCACTGCCAGTCCACAACCAAGGTTTTATTGTGTTGTATCACACACCCTTACCAATGGCAATAACAAGGATTGCATATTGTTACAAAGCCAGCGGGTGGCTAGTTTCAGAGCCTGGTTCTGATTCATGTCCATTTCTCCTCTACAGGCTCAAACTTTTTATAAAGCTGTGCCTCTTGGCATGTGATTTTGCTTTTAGCCTCTTGTCCTGAGCCCAATGCCCTTGCTTGCTTCCAGATAGTTAGTCTGGCTCAGGTCTCCCTATTTGCAGTGAGGTGGTTAGATCCTCTTGGCCTGGAGGAGCAAAATGCCCAGCAGTTAGTGCTGGCTTCTAGACCTGGAGTCCTGCAGGTCTCCTGGCCCAGACCCACTCACTGCTTTGTGATTCGAATCTACTTCTAGTCCACAGAGATGTTTATCTGTTTTTTGAGCCAACTACAACCTTTTGGTTTTCACCTTTTATATTTCATCTCTAATTGCACATGTTTGGGACAGAGGAGGCCCATAAAGGTGCAAATGCACTGTACCATGTTGACCAGAAATCTAATTATCAGCTTCTAAACATTTTATTTCTGGTCCTAATTTCTTGTTGGTAGTTCTGTATGGTTCTAAACTTTGAAGACACATTAAAAGGTTAATCTTTTAAAATTATACACATTGTTCAAGCTCATTACTGAGAGAAAGGGAGTTACATTATATCAGTGATGGTGAACCTATGACACGCGTGTCAGAGGTGACAAGCGAACTCATTTTTTTGGTTGATTTTTCTTTGTTAAATGGCATTTAAATATATAAAATAAATATCAAAAATATAAGTCTTTGTTTTACTATGGTTGCAAAGATCAAAAAATTTCTATATGTGACACGGCACCAGAGTTAAGTTAGGGTTTTTCAAAATGCTGACACGCCGAGCTCAAAAGGTTCACCATCACTGTCCTAGACAGTTAATGACCTGTTTGTTAGAATAGAAATTAGCCCAATAGAAAAGTTGGGAAATTAGACCTGGGAGATTTTTCAGAAGTAGACAGAAACACAGCAAGATGGAAAGCGTGAGAAAGCAATGCAGAGGGTCAACGCAGGAGCATTCAACAGCTGACCCAGAGGCAAATAGCAGGGGAAGCGTCAAAGACATCATGACATTGTCTGGAACTAAAGGACTTAATGCTTAGACTGAAAATGTGCACGCAGTGTCCAGCACAATGAATTAAAACACCACAAACCTCACGTAACCCATGACCATAACACGTCGGAACAGCAAGGATAAAAGGAAAATCCTAACAGCAAAAAAGAGAAAAACATCCAAAATGAAAACAATAAGTCAACATCAGTCTATACTCATCAGCAACCCTAGAAATTAAGAGCTTTTGGCTTTTTGAGGGAAAGTCAATCGATTGAGGCTCAACACATAGCTAAAGTATCAATAAATAGGATGGTAGAATGAAGACGTTAGCAGGCATGTGAGGCTCAGAAGGGACTCTCCAGGGAAACAGGAGGGCTCGACAGAATACGAAATTTGTAAGAGAAGTTGAACAAAATTAAAAATATGTCAAAAGTAATTAGTTAAAAAAATTGAACTCCAGGCAAAAAGTCATATGAGAAAGAACAGTTATCAGAAAATGCAAAGGCTGTGCAATGAGCCACGTTTAAACAATCAGAATCATGAAATCACTATTGATTTCAGAATCAACCTACTGATAAAGCTCAGAAGACTAATTGCCATTATAGAACGCAGTGTAAGTGTTGTAAATTTGACATCGTGAAAGTAACAATTCAGGACGTAGAAACGGGAGCAGAACGGAAATCGGCACCTGCAGTCTCATGTTTGAAAGTAGGAAGTGCCCTGGCCAGTGTGGCTCAGTTGGTTGAGCATTGCCCCATGCACCTAGAAGTCACCGGTTTGATTCCCAGTCAGGGCACATGCCCAGGATGTGGGCACCATCTCTAGTAAGGGGTGTGCAGAAGGCGGCTGACTGATGTTTCTCTCTGTCATCAATGTTTCTCTCTTTCTCTCCCTCTTCCTCTCCCTTCCTTTCTGGCTCTAGAATCAATAAAACATATTTTAAAAATAAAAAGAAAGTAGGAAGTGAAGATACATTGTTGTGGTAGAAGAAAAAATAAAGATCTTTTAAATAATTTTAAATAAATAATTTTTAAAAATTAACCAACAACAAAATGACACATACGTTCACATCTCTGGTTCTTGTATCCATTTAGAAGTATTTTGGCAGGAATAAAAGCAAAGATTCCCCTTTGAAACCGAAAAATATTTTCATGAAAGATTGTAGCTTTTGATGTTAGGATTAATCCAGATTTTGATTTGTCATTACTAAAGCAACGACATTGCCACCTGTTGTCGCAGGCTAATGCCAGAATGAGAGAGTGGAGCGTAACAAACAGAGGGTGCCCGTGGGGCAAGCGGAGGCCGAGCGCTGCAGGGTGGGCTGTGCAGATGGATGTAACCGCTGCAATCTCGCATCGCCGAGATGAACAGAAACTTGGCCATCGCCACTTATATCCTGTTCATGTCATGGGCGCTCATTTACCACAATATTGCACATATTAGATGAATGTGAAAAACGTAATTTTGTTAGCTTTGCGGTTTTGCTTCTATTTGATGTGCATTTTTAAAACGGGATGTCATTTATTACTACGTTGGAAGCATTGTAACTCCACTTGGAGAACTAAGGAGAGACGTATGCCTCACGGGGCCTCATGTCCAGGCCACTGTGCCCTTTCCTGAAAGAGCAGCTTGTTGGTTCGGGGTGTGAGCTAGCTCGGTGGCCACAGGCTGAGCCCAGGCCTAAACCTTCCAAGCAGGTCAGCCCTCCAACGACAAGCTCCATTGCTACATGGTTGCCCAGATCCCGGCTACTCCTAAAGTGATGGGACCAGCCGCACTGCCATTCCCTGGGGATGAACCAGTCGGCATCTCTAACTGACCCCCCGCCCCCCCGTGACCTGTGTGCATTGAAGTCTGGGAGGCATTGTCCTGCCCTTTCTCTGGGACTTGGCGAGCATGGGAGCAGCATCCCCCTCGGGGGAACCCTCGCCCGCCCGGGGCTTGCGGCTCTGCCCGCGGAGTGCCGCTCCTCCGAGCACCATCAGGGCTCAGGGACGCTGTGAGCTCCCGTTTCCAGCACTTGGCGATGTTTGCAGTTTCCAGGTGCCCAGACTCCGTGTCTGTAAATCACAGCAGTAATAATATTTGTCTCACAGGGTTGCTGTGAGGCTCACAGGTAATAATCCATATGAAGCGCTCAGCACAGAGTAACATCTCAATAAATGGGGCTGTAATGCTGAGCCACCGTCAGAGTCGGGGTGATAACACCCAGCAGGAAAGGCTGATGTGTAATGGTCTCAGCCTCGGCTGTCATCAGGCCCATTTCCCTCATCAGTAGCTCATTACGGGGTTGTCAAGTCACAGACGCTGTAAGCCACACGCCATCACGCCGAATAATAGCCATTATTGCCGGCCTCGTGTGTAAAGCATTGCAGAGCCGGTACCCTCTGCTCCTGAGAGAGATGTTCACTGGAGGGGGGTGAGGAGCAGGGGCACTGCCCGCTGGAGGGGGGTGAGGAGCATGGGGCACTGCCCGCTGGAGGGGGGTGAGGAGCATGGGGCACTGCCCGCTGGAGGGGGGTGAGGAGCATGGGGCACTGCCCGCTGGAGGGGGGTGAGGAGCATGGGGCACTGCCCGCTGGAGGGGGGTGAGGAGCATGGGGCACTGCCCGCTGGAGGGGGGTGAGGAGCATGGGGCACTGCCCGCTGGAGGGGGGTGAGGAGCATGGGGCACTGCCCGCTGGAGGGGGGTGAGGAGCATGGGGCACTGCCCGCTGGAGGGGGGTGAGGAGCATGGGGCACTGCCCGCTGGAGGGGGGTGAGGAGCATGGGGCACTGCCCGCTGGAGGGGGGTGAGGAGCATGGGGCACTGCCCGCTGGAGGGGGGTGAGGAGCATGGGGCACTGCCCGCTGGAGGGGGGTGAGGAGCATGGGGCACTGCCCGCTGGAGGGGGGTGAGGAGCATGGGGCACTGCCCGCTGGAGGGGGGTGAGGAGCATGGGGCACTGCCCGCTGGAGGGGGGTGAGGAGCATGGGGCACTGCCCGCTAGAGAGAGAGACATCGATGTGAGAGAGAAACATCGATCAGTTGCCTCATGCAGTGCCCTGACCAGGGCCAGGGATCAAACCCGAAACCTAGGTATGTATCCTGACTGGGAATCAAACTCACAACCTTTTGGTGTCCAAGACAACACTCCTAACAACTGAGCCAAACCGGCCAGGGCAAGAAGGCAAATTTAAAGTCATAAAAAGTCCTGTTTACAATGGCAGATTTCCTTAAGAATAAATTACTAGCAATATAACTTAAATTTCTTATTTTGGGTCACGTTGAAGAAAAAAACATGATAATAAAAGTTGATAGCACAGAAGCCATCTAGTGTTCCAGGAAAACATGAACAGGTCCTTCTCACTGAATAATGGCCAAGAGAAGCCTGCTTTTCCTTTTAGAATCATAGAATCTTCACATCAGCCGTGTCCTTGGAGCTTATCAAGCTCAGCTCCCATTCCCAGCTCCGGTGAGATACCCTTTCTCTACCTAACAGATGTTCCTTTTGTTTTTGCTTGAACACTGCTAGTGTTTGGCAGCTTATTCCTCTGAGGAATACTGGTCCCTTGCTGGACCTACCAGATTTATTTTCCACTGAGCTGAAAGCTACCTGCACATACCCTCCCTCACTGGCCTGCTTATACCCAGAAGGGACATTTATTCCTCTTGTATAGGAACCAGCCATGGGCAAACTACGGCCCGTTTGAAATGAATAAAACAAACAAAAAAAAAAGACCGTACCCTTTTATGTAATGATGTTTACTTTGAATTTATATTAGTTCTCACAAACACTCCATCCATGCTTTTGTTCTGGCCCTCCGGTCCAGTTTAAGAACCCATTGTGGCCCTCGAGTCAAAAAGTTTGCCCACCCCTGATAGCCCTATGGAGCCCTGTCTTCTCCAGGGTAAACATAGCACTTGCTCTTCAAACAGTGCTATTTCCAGACACTGTAAAATCCTGACAGCTCTTCTCTGACCAGTCTGTTTTCCAGAGGTCTCCTTAGGTATCTGGATGGATTTTGAAGGAAAAAAGTGTTTGATTAATTAAATTGGGAGTATTACTTCTCATAATCAGAATCCCATATTTTTATCGGCAAACCCTAAAATTTTGTTAGCTTTTTCTGTAGCTGAAACACGCTGTAGTTCAATATTCTTAGGCCCACCTGAGTTTTCTGCTGGTCCCCAGATGAACTGCTACCCACCTACCACCTCAACGTGCAGTGTGCACCTTCGTATTTATTCCTGCTGAATTATCTTGTTGGTTATAAGCTATTATTTCTGCTTCAGAATATTTTAGAAACTTGATTATTTGGTCCAACATATTAATGATTCATCTTATATTTTTATCATCTTAAATTCATAAGCATGTCTCCAAAGTAATGGAAATGTTGAACAAGATTGAACCAGGGCTGACAGCAAGTGCTAACATTCAGAATTTAGTGAGAAATATAATTTAGTGAGAATTGTACTTTGAGGCTTGTACTTCTTTTAATCTTGCTCTAATTCTATAGCCTGTTAAATATACTCTTCGGGCTAATAAATACAAGTTAAATTAATAAACACTTGTTTTTCTGTGCATTTTTGTTTCTTCAGAAAATACACTATGAGGGGAAATTAGTCTTCCTTATTCTCTCCTTTTCTTCTTTGTTCCTTCGTTCCTTTTTCTTTTTTTTTTTTAAAGTTTTCCCAAGGTGTATACAAAACATATGGCTACAACCAACATTTATTTAACTGATCAGAATATAATCTCATCTCAAGACAAAATATTTAAGGGAACATGGATGACCTCATGAATGCTGACATGAAAAAACTGAAGCCCCGCCCTAGCCGGTTTGGCTCAGTGGAGATAGAGCGTCGGCTGTGGACTAAAGGGTCCTGGGTTTGATTCTGGTCAAGGGCACACGTCCAGGTTGCGGGCTTGATCCCCAGTGTGGGGCATGCAGGAGGCAGCCGATCAATGATTCTCTCGCACCATTGATGTTTCTCTCTCTCTCTCTCTCTCTCTCTCTCTCTCTCTCTCTCCCCCCCCTTCCCTCTTTCTCCCTTCCTCTCTGAAATCAATAAAAATATATTATTTTAAAAAACCTTGAAGCCCACAATGTGACAATAATGTCACAATATCCATTGATGGAGAAAGTGAGCAGTTTTTTCCCATGATGTTCTTTTATTCTAATTAATTTCATGTAGAAAGAGGAAAGCTAATCCATTCTCTTTTGTGGTCTCTGTTAAAGTCCTGAAAATTACCTTATATATTCATTATGTTCTTTTTTTAGGTTTTCAATTACAGTTTGCATTCATTATTATTTTGAATGAGTTTCAGGTGTAGAGCATAGTGGTTAGACAATCATATACTTTACAAAGTGGTCCCCCAGATGTTTCCAGTACCCACCTGGCACCATACATACTTATTACAATATTACTGACTGTATTCCCTATGCTGCACTTTACATCCCTGTGACTGTTTTGTAACTACCAATTTGTACTTCTTAATCCCTTTGCCTTTTTCACCGGCTCCCTATCCACCCTCCCCTCTGGCAACCATCAGTCTGTTATTCTCTGTACCTATAAGTCAGTATCTATTTTGTTTATTAACTTATGCTATTCTTTAGATTCCACATGTGAGTGAAATCATATGATTTTTGTCTTTCTCTGACTGATTTATTTCACTTGGCATAGTATTCTGTATACCTACCTATGCTGTCGCAAATGGTAAGATTTCATTTTTTTTTATGGCTGAGAATTATGTTTTTGTTTTTCACAGTAATTCCTCATGGACGCTCAATCTCTAGGGCCAATTTTTATTTCATTTTGTCCCGCAGATAAGTTTTCTGTCCTGTACAAAGCATGATCATGCTCCAAGGTTGCTTTGGACTTAGAAAATAGAATAACTTTCAGACTATTGTTTTTGAGTTGTGATGCATACATCTCATAAGGTTAACCATCTTTTTGCTATTAGTAGCTTTTGATTCTTGTGAGAATATAATTGTCACTTTTCTTCATGCGAGTGTTATTTGATTGTGAATATTGAAGATAAGCTTCAATTTAATATATTTTCAATGGAAAGGAAAATATATTTTGGGTATATATACGTAATATACCCTTTCCCTGGCTCTCATAGCATTTGTATTAAGTACAATAGTAGTTGAGATGTCTATTCTGGCTTTTTTAATTTCTACGACATGTAAATTCCAGTTAAAATATAAGACAGAATTTGGGTTTGTGGGAACAAAAGTACAAATGCAAGAAAATGTTCAATATTTGCTTTATCCCCTTCCTAAAAGAAAATATATCAATGGATATTTGGCGTTTTCCTAGTCTGAACACAGAGATTAATAGCTGAAATGAACTGGCTGAATAGAGAGTGTGTGACGTCAGATAGGAAGAGAGGATTAAAGACCAGGAAGTGCTGTGATTGGACAGCAAGCCTGCTGTTGTGCAGACATGGCCTGTCAGAGTAAGCTTGGCTTCTTGACACTGTCTTGAAGCTAAAAATTGCATTGTTGGAAAGTCCCCTATTAGGGTTGTCAGTAATACCACTTGACTGTCTTTTGTTTAAACTATAATTTATGCATCAAAATTGAAGTTGTCTTCTATTGTTGATATCATAGAAAGCCACAGAGTTACCCTAAAATTCATTGCCACATCTTGAGACTTGGGATGGTTGACTTCTGATTCCCCATTACCATTGTGGTCCAGGGCCATGGCTGGCAGGAGACAACAGAATAACTTGGATATTTGAGGTAGAAATACTTTAGGTGACTTTATTGAAACTATACAGGCTATCATAGCTCGGTAGTATTTCTCAAAAACTCCTCCCCACATCTCAGTTCACCTAGTTATAGCAACATCCATGATGCCATCAAACTAGCGCACATCAGAACATGGAGAAACAATTTTGTTATGTGAACCTCAGCAACCTGACACAGCCTGGACCCACAGCTCGACCTGGGTTTACTCTCTCTTTCCTTCCTGTGCTTTCCCAAAGCTGCTTTGCAATCCTCCTCCCTTCTGCTTTGTCTTCTACTTCATCTCCTCTTCTTGTACTAGTCATCGTTTTTGCTCCCATCTCTCCTTGTCTCCTTCCGTCTCTCTCTCCATCCCTTCCTTTCTTCCTCCATTTCCTAATCATTCACAAAGTAACTAAAAAGTCCCCACCCTCAAAACATATTTCTTCTTTTTTATTGATTTTAGAGAGGGATGAAGAGAGAGAGAGAGAGAGAGAGAGAGAGAGAGAGAGAAAGATAAGAGAGAGACATCGATTGGTTGCCTCCCCTATGTGTCCCATCTGGGGATGGAACCCTCAACCTAGGTATGTGCCCTGACCAGGAATCAAACCTGTGACCTTCCAGTGCATGGGATGATGACACTCCCAACCAACTGAGCCACACTAGCCAGGGCACAATTTTTTTTCTATTAAGGAAAAACTATGCAGTAGTAAATTCATATACTCGTTCACACTAATTTGGCTTTTAAAAATGGGAATTGATGGTAAAGGAGGAATTGATGTATAGCTTCCCAGGGACTGTGCTTTTCAAAGTGACAGCACTCACTTGAATAGGTGAGCCCTGGCCTGTTTAGTTTTTATCTGCTAGTACATCGAATAGGGTCGAGAACTGGGGGCTGCAGAAGAATGTAAAACCAGAGGCTTTCAGCTGATCTTGCTGACTTCTATAGAGCGCATTCAGCACATCACAGAAGGTTAACTAATTGTGAATATCTTCACAATCAATAGACAAATAAGCATCAAAAACAGTACTCTAAGCTGCATAGGCTCCTGGGAGTTTAAAAACCATTAGGAGTCAAGAAGAATCCTTTAGCTTGTAAACCTAAATGTCAAAAATAAAATCTTGTATAAATTGAACCATGAAAGAGTCTGTAGAATACCAAGTGCTTCTATCTTTTTTTTTTTAATTCTACACACCATCCCTGGAACGTAGGGGTGAGTGAATGGTTGTCAAAAAAGAGAAGTTACAGCTGTGCACTGTACCATCCTTGGATTTAACCATGGGAAAGATGATCATTATTGAGCTAGAAGTTAGCTAAGCTTTTCATCTCCCTTTCTTCCCCGGAGGAAGTTAAAATGCAATGTTGTAATTCAATTCTCTGCTCCTCCCATCCTTTCAAGTGAGACAACTTGTCCTGTGGTTGCTTAGGCCAAAGGAGAAGTAATTCAGAAGCATGATTCTTTCATTTAAAAGACTATTATCTCCAGTTGCAACCAGTCATGACTTCTGGATGAAATCCAAACAACTCCATTTAATCAGAATGATTTCCTTCCATAGGCATTCTCTGCTGTACCACTACCCACAAGTCATTGTTCAATAAATTTCAGCCATTTCTTCCAAATACACTGCAATCATATTTTATAAATCTACCTATGTGTTGGTTTTTCTGAGCCACCGATAAATTAGACCCTTCTTGTTTTATCCTAAGATATCTGTCTAGTAATGTACTCGGAGACTTCAACCAGAAACAGTAATGGTCTTCCTTTTATGAAGCCAGTCACAAGTAAGAGGGGGCAGTCTGGAATGAAACAGCTCCTTTTAGGAGCACCTGTGGTGATGTGTGAGCACTGGGACAGATGGCCCACTTTCTTGTGAAAGAAGTCTACGTCCCACAAGCTATCAACATCCAACAGCTTCACTAAACAAAGCTTGAAGATAAGAATCCAGTCAAGAGGAGCTCAGATGTTTGCCGTGTTGTGTCTGAATCCTGTGTGTCAGGGGCCTAGCTTTATTCTGTAGACCACCTAGTCTGTTCATTGGGGAGGACAGTATTTGTTCAAACATAGTCCCTTTTGACTGTGCTGGGCAATGGCACAATACATTCAGCAAATGCCCTCTGAAAGCCTAGATTGTTGTCTTCGACGGGGATTACAAAAACATGGATTTCTTGAGAAGTGCCTTCCCACCTGTGTTTGGATCCTAAATTTTGGGAAGATCTTGGCAGCCAGGGTATCTAGTTGATGCTCAGAGAATAGTCTGTTACAGTCATGAAGACTTTTCAAAGCACAAGTTCCTCATTTTAAGTGGTTAGAATAGGAAAAGAATTCTTGAAAACAGCCACGGAATATTGGACTAGATGTAACCTTGAAAGATTTTATTTATCCCTTCTATGTTAGCTTTCCATCTAAGACCAAAGACTGTAGTCTATTTTAGAAACCCTCCAAGGAAAGGAATTTTCCATAACCTTTTCCCCTGTTAACACTTTTTTAACTTCTACCAAGGCCACCATTAGAAAATTCTCAATCATCTGTATGTTTCTAAGGCTCATTGCTGCAGCTCAGACCTGGTTCCTTTGCTTTCTCGTCTGCTGTTCCTATCCTCCACAGAGGGCCTATCATTGCTGAAGCCCATTATTACATCACTTCTTGGCTTCTTCTCTAAGGCTAAATAATGAAAGATTTTCCCCTCTTTTTGTAGGTCATATTTTTTAACTCTTAATTATTTTTGGTGTTGCAAATTTGATTGGGGATTTCCTGTGTCTGGAAATGCCTTGAACTTTGTAGCCCAAACACTTATTCCGTTACCTCTTATAATACACCAAATAAAATGAGACTAAGAGAATGAAGAAGCTGCAAAGAAAACAAAACATCACAAAAGCCAAATATAAAACCACCAGATAGTTATCTTTCCGGTTCATTATTAAGCAAGACATTTGTCAAATAAAACATCTTTGAAAGTTGAGTGTGCATCTCATTTATTGAGGATTGATCAGCAAGTACTTGCTCAGGTTTAGATAAATACCTATAAAACTCACAATTTAAAATGCATAATGTTAAAGCTAGGCATGCCAAGAACATAAGTATGACCCAAAATTATATGTATATCATATATATATATATAACCATGGGCTTTTGAAAATCATTGAGCTATTATAGCAATAGCTTTCAGTATGCTGCTAAATACAATTATTTCAGATTTTACAAGTAGATTTGATCTCTGGTTGGTTTTTAGGGAGGATACAATCTTTTTTAGGTTTTGGTAACAAGATTATTGTAAGTAAATGTAAACACATCCCATATTTTTTCCTTTGCAACAGTTGAAATAGGATGAGGTAAATATGACCTTTAATGTTTGTACTGGCTTATAAAACTATCTGAGCCTCATGCTTTCAAAGACATGTCTTTAATAACCCCTGGTATTGTTTAACATAGCACTTATGCAAAAGACTTTATTTACATGTATATAAAATCTAAAGAACAATAATAAAAGGATCACACATGTTCTCACCACTTAGTTTCAGGGATAGAACACTACCAGTGTCCAAGAAGCCTGCTGTGTGCTTCTCTCTATCTCCTCCTTTCTGCCCCAGCCCTGTCTGATGTCAACACTCTCCTGATTTTGGATAACCATCACTTTGCTTTTCTTCATGACTCTACTACCTTCGCATGCATTGCCAAAGATTGTGTTACTTAGTTCAACTGAATTTTGAAATTTATATTAGGGAATAATTCTCTTCTATTTCTTTTGTGATCTTCTTTTTTGTTTTTTCTTCCATATATTTGTTTGGACATTCATTTACGTTGATTTATGTAGCTGGAGGTCATTTTCACTACTTTAGAATAATTCATTGTATGACTATACCACATAGTATTTACCCATTCTTCTGTCTATGGACATGTGGGTGAGTTCTAGTTTGAGGCCTTATCATCGCTTCCATATGACTATTGTGCTACAAAACTCAAGTTTCAGAATTCCTCTAGTATATGCACCCACAGTGGGATTGTTGGATTCTGAGATGCACACGTGTGCAATTGTTTTTCCTGCTCCTACCCGCAGTGGATGCGAATGCCTGATGCTCAGCATCCTTGGCACGGCTTCATATTATCAGATTTAAAACTTTTTACCAGTTCGTCTTCCTTTCATTGAGTTGTATGAGTTCTTTATATATTTTTTAAAGTTAATCCCTATTTAGATGTATCATTGGCAAATACATTCTCCCACACAGTGGGATCCCTTTTCAGTTTGTTGATGGTTTCTTTTGCTGTGCAGAAGTTTTTTATTTTGATGAAGTCCCATGTTTTTATTTTCTCTTTAATTTCCCTTGCTCTAGGAGATGTATTGGCAAACATATTGCTGCAAGAGATGTCTGAGATTATGCTGCCTATGGTTTCTTCCAAGATTTTTATGGAAGAAGATTTTCACATCTTACATTTAAGTTCTTTATCCATTTTGAATTTATTCTTGTGTATAGTATAAGTGGGTGGTCTAGTTTCTTTCTTTCTTTTTTCTTTTCTTTTTTTGCATGTACCTGTCCAATTTTCTCAACACCATTTATTGAAGAGACTATTTTTACTCCATTGTATTTTCTTGCTTCTTTTGTCAAATATTAATTGAGCAAAGTGGGTTAGGTCAATTTCTGGGTCCTCTGTTCTGTTCCATTGCACTACCAGAGATGGCTGAGATTTTGCTGCCTATGGTTTCTTCTAGGATTTCTGTGGTTTCACAGCTTATACTTACATCTTGATATGTGTTCCATAGGTTACCTCCCACACACACACCCTGACAAGGTTGGGGGATGGAACCTGCAACCCATATACATGCCCTTGAATGGAAATCGAACCCATGGCCCTTTGGTGCACAGGGCCTATGCTCTAACCACTTAGCAACACTGACAAGGGCTTATTCATCTTTTCATCAGACAACCTTTGTGGACTCAGTGTCACTGTAAGCACCCATAACAAAGAAGTGAGGGCCTTGTCTGTCCACCCTTGATTTGGTCTGTCCTCTCCCAGACCCACAGCTGGCCGGGAGGCAGTTGTGTGCCACTGCCGGTCTGACTTTAGTCCTAGCAGCTTCCATCCAGTGCATTTCTGCCTTACCGCCCTAGGTTCTACCCCCTTCTCCCAAGACGGAGTCTTTGATAGACACCGTGTGTCTCACAAATTACAACTCTCCACTTCAGAGCAGCGAGGCTCCCTCTGCCATGCCAGTTTTGTTGTGGCTGCTATTGCTGTTGCTGTTGTTTTGATAATCTTTCCTGCATTTGGAAGAGATGGCGGTGAAAAGGAAGTTGGAGGTTGGG
Source organism: Myotis brandtii (assembly GCF_000412655.1). Lineage (NCBI taxonomy): Eukaryota > Metazoa > Chordata > Mammalia > Chiroptera > Vespertilionidae > Myotis > Myotis brandtii. The sequence continues at coordinate 2,384,539 of NW_005370223.1, forward strand.
GCATGGGTCAGTGCTCTGCCTGCCTCAGGGAGCCGCACAGAGGTGGGAAGAAGAGTGGGTATGCCACTTCTCTGTGCTTCTGGTGGTGTTATTGCTGTAGGGCAGCGGTTCTCAACCTGTGGGTCGCGACCCCTTTGCGGGGTCAAACGACCTGGTGAAAAGGAAGTTGGAGGGTGGGGGATGGGTGAGCGCTCTGCCTGCCTCAGGGAGCCGCACACAAGTGGGAAGAAGAGTGGGTGTCCTACTTCTCTGTGTTTCTGGTGGTATTATTGCTGCAGGGGCTCTGTTTCTACATCTGGCAACAGAGGCAGTGAAGGAACTATACATTTTCGCATCTTTTATCAGGTGGTTCTTTCTTGTGAACTGGAGTTTACTATATCTCTGGGCATGGTCTTGTTTTTTGGTTGCTTAAATCAGATGCAAATATATTATAATTAATGTTCATATCTGCTTGGCCCTGACATAAGGCATGGTGAGTTGGCATGTTTTACTGGGTTATCCTTGTGAGTTTGCATGAAGGCATGCTAGCCAGGCCACCATGCTGATGTGACCTCGTGCACTACTGTTTTCTAAGTGAATGTAGGAGCTGCTCTTATGGTTACAAAAGTTCAAGTTCAAGCCTGGCTGGTATAGCTCAGTGGTTGAGTATTGACCTATGAACCAGGTGGTCACGGTTCAATCCCCGGTCAGGCCGTATGCCTAGGTTGCGGGCTTGATCCCCAGTGTGGGGCATGCAGAAGGCAGCCAATCAATGATTCTCTCTCATCATTGATGTTTCTCTCTCCCCACCCCCCTTCCTCTCTCAAATCAATTTAAAAAAAAAGATTTAAATTTTAAAAAAAATCAAGTTCATTAAAAATTCTCCTGAATTAGAAAATTTTTTAAAAAAGATTTAAATTAAAAAAAAAAGAAAAAATCAAGTTCATTAAAAATTCTCCTGAATTAGAAGTAGCTTTCTGTCATTACTGTTTTTAAATCAAATAATATTAAAATTACACCTACTATCTCATGGTAGCCCCCAATTTTCTGATTTCAAAAATTATACTAAAACAAGCTATTATAATCCAAACTAGAGGCCCGATGCACAAAATTCATGCAAGAGTTAGCCTTCTTTCCCCTGGCTGCCGGTACTTGCTTCCCTCTGGCACCCGGGACCTGGGCTTCCCGCTGGCCACCAGGAGGCACCTGGGACCCGGGCTTCCCTCTCAGCCCTGGCTTCGTCCAGGAAGGTCGTCCAGAAGGACGTCTGGTCTAATTAGCATACTATGCTTTTATTATTATAGTTTGTGATCATTCTTCCATAACACTGTGCCAAAGACTTTGTCCTATAGGATATCGTTGAATTTCCTATTATTCAAAACCATTTCCCCTGTATTTTAATTATTAGTGTAAGTAGTAATTCTGGATTGGAGAATGGAGGCATTTCCGAAAACACATAAAAATATGATTTGAAAGCAACCTCAGTTATTCTGAAGGCAATCTGGAGGATAACATAGAGCTGCCTTGATTTAGTTACTCTTACATGTTATCTGAGGAAAAGGTTATTAAAATACATTTTGACACTATTTGTCCACTGGAGCTTTAACTTCACTGGGAAAATGGTTCTGAGAGTGGTGAGACTGTTGACTGATGTTCATTCCACATGGGATTACACCACTTTCTGAATCAGAGTTTCCTGCTATTGCAATATATTTTTTCATTTTTTCCTGAGAAACAATCCATTTGGGCTCATTACATGGCCATTTGTGAGTCTGGGGCATTGTACTTGTTTGTGACTATGATGAAGTCATCGTGGGCTGGGTCTGTCTGTGGACACAGAGTCAACAGGAGAGCGTGCAGCTGCTCAGAGAAGCAGGCAGTGCAAGTGTTCACCCGGGTATTTCCACCCAAAATCCTGCTTTCCCAAAGTCATGGGTTTTTCATTAATCATCAAGATTTGTTTACCGTTGATTTACTCATTACATGCTGTACATAGACATCACTCTGTTGAACTTATTCTTTTTATAGAACTTTTATTGATGCATAATAGTCTAAGAGAAAGTACACAGATCCTAAGTGTTTAACAAGATGAACTGCTACAAGCTGAGCACACCTGTGTAGCCGGTACCCAGACCAGGAGCCAGAACGTGACCAGCACCTCAGCACCTCTCCTTGGGCCCCTTCCTGGCACTAACCCTCCTCACCTTGGGATACCACTCTCCTGTGTTGCTTGTTTTTATATTTCATACAAATGGAATTATACATGGTGCATTGTTTTGTTTGGCTTCTTTCATTCTTCATTACGTTTATGAGATTCAGGTACATTTATCATGTATTGTGTTTGCTCATTCTTACTGTTGTGCAATGTTGCATTGATTAATACAACATCATTCATTCATTCTGCTGTTAACAGGCCTTTAAATAGTTTCCTTTCTGGGAAGGAGATGAGGGCTGTTATGAATATTCTATAGACATTCTAGTTCGTCTCTTTTGGTGAAAGTATATATACACACATACGTTTCTGTTGGACTTATAGATGGAGGTTGCATTGCTGGGTCATAGGGTGTGCAGATGTTCAGATTTAGTAGATAAGCCAGTTTTTCAGAGCGGTTGTAAGTACTTATGCTAACACCAATGATGTATGAGAGTTCCAGTTGCTCTATCTCCTCACCAGTATTTGGCATTTTCTACCTTTTATCTTTTTAGCCATTATGGTGGATATATATTGAATGGGGTTTAATTTAAATTTCTTTGATAATAATGAACCTGTGCACCTTTTCATATGATTATTAATAATGTGTATATTTATGTTTGTGAACTGTCTGTTCAAGTATTTTGTCCATTTTTCCATCAATTAACTTTCTTTTTGTTACTGTTTCGCAGGAATTCTATATAATCTGGATATGGGTTCTTTGCTGCATATTTGTGTTGGAAATACTTTCTTCTCCTCTCTGGCTTGCCTTTTCACGCTTTCAAGGGAGTCTTTTGATAAGCAAGTATTCCTAATATTTTAAAAGTCCCAATTTATTATTTTTTCTTTTATGGTTTGTTCTTTGTGTGTCCAGTTTAAGAAAGTTTCCTATTTCAAGTCCTGTGCTCTCCTCTAACACCTTTATTTAGATTTATAATTCATCTGACTTGATATCCATATATTGTATTGTATCGAGATCAAGATGTTACCAACCCTTCCAGATTGGGGACCCAAAACAACATCCTTCTGTCTATTGCCATTCACGCCAGTAGAATGAGACTGAGGTCGATAAAGTGGAGCAGAAACTTTATTCTTTGATCGAGGCATGGAGAAGGGGGAGCTCACGCTCTCACAGCACCTTCTCCCTGGCTGGGGAGGAGCCTTCTGTGTGTACAGGCTGTGGTGTGGAGCGATGCCATTCCTTGAGGCAGGCGTAGTTATTTTCCTGTTGCACTCAGCTCTTTCGCATGTTGCAAACATGATTCTTTTGTACACGATGCCCCATCGGCATCTTGGTCTTTGCGCCCGGCCCTCCTCATTTTGAAGTCAGGAATCCTTCTTAGTTCCTGTAAGCAAGCACAGCTCCTGACACGGTGTAGGTATTGAGAAACATTAGGGTATTTTGGATGACAGCCCAGTGACAAAGATACTTTTTCACTGGATGTCCTAACCCAACATCAGTTTACTTACTTTTAAGGACAATGTGTCCACAAAATGTAGTTCCATTGAATTTATTTTTCCCGGAGAGAATTACTAATGATTCTCAGAAAAAAACGTAAACCTAATAATGATTTAAAATGTAATATAATGTATAGATTATTTCACGCTAATGTAAATTGAAATGTTTCTTAAAAGTTATTCTGTTAGAATTTAGTTTGTAAATTTAGCAGTTTATTCCACAGTAAAGTGACTTACAATGCGCAAAGCACAATCATTTAAAAAATAAATTATTGTTTTTACTTTTTCATTTGTATTCAGTTCAACACATGTGTATCCTGTATCTGTGAGAATTTGGGATGGTTGGAAATATGGTTGAAGTTTTGAGCTCCATTTTTACGTCATATAATAAAATTGTCACACATATGTCAGTTATAAGACTTTTTCTTAGTATTCAAAATTATATTAATAAAGAGAGGTATAAGGTGAGAACTTTTATTACTTCCACGATGACCTCACACCCTCTTGTGTAAGGCCTCTGTACTAAGTCTTCCACTAGTAATGACGCAGATCTTCTAAGGCATTAAACATGGAAAGAATATAAAAGTTTCATTTCTGTATTTGGAATGCCTCTGAATCTTCCTCTTTTATGTCCTTTCTGCTTAATCTTATTTGTTTTTCTTTTTATTATTTGTTCTAGGTTGTCCTGGTCAGTGGACATCTGGACAGCTGGGACGTTGGGCAGGGCGCCATGGATGATGGTGGTGGAGCCTTTATATCATGGGAAGCACTCTCACTTATCCAAGATCTTGGTAAATATTTAGAAAGTTGTTAACCAAAGTGCGAGGGTCTCTGTGGTGACATGTTTAACTCAACACACAAAATAGTCAACAGATTAGTTACTGTAGATTCTCCTGAGGTTGAGATGCTTTTTGTTAGTTGACTCCAAGAAAAGAACTAATTTGTCCCCTTAAAAGTTTTTTTTTAATTCAAGTGTCTGCCAGACAACCAAAATATCCACTATGATCAGCCACTGGGGAAAATGAACAAGCAAATGAAACCCTAGCAACTGCAACCACATCAGCTAGAGACTATGTAAGGATACTATGACGAAATGCAAAGAAAAATCACCAGCCCCCTCTACTTCCTTTTCTTTGTTCATCTCTTTTTAAAATCGCATTTATTTTACTTCTATCTCCCCACCCCCTCTCTTTTGGCAACTATCCGCTTGTTCTCTATATCTATGGTTCTGTTTCTCTTTTGTTTTTAGTATTCCACAAATAATATTGTATTTATCTTTTATTGCCTGGCTTATTTCATGTGGCATAATAGACTCTAGGTCCAGCCATGTTTGTTGTTGCAAATAACAAGAGTGAATTCTTTTTTATGGCTGAGTAATATTCGTGTGTGTGTGTGTGTGTGTGTGTGTGTGTACCGCATTTTCTTTATTCATCTATTGTTGGACATCTATGTTGCTTCCATACTTTGGCTACCACTAGGGCTGCAGTGAACACATAGGGGTGCCTATATCTTTTGTATCAGCGTTATTGTTTTCTTTGGATACATACCCAAAAGCATAATTCCTGGGTCATATGGCAGCTCTATTTTTTTTTTAAATCTCCATACTGTTTTCCATAGTGGCTGCATCAATTTTCAATCCCACGGGAAATTATCAGGCTGTTAGAAGAGCTTCGCTACAGTTTTCAGTAGTGCACAAGGGTTCCTTTTTCTCTACATTATTACCAGCACTTGTTATTTGTTGATTTATTGATGATAGCCATCCTAACAGGTGCGATGTGATCTCTCCTTGTGGATTTAATTTGCTTTTCCCTGGTGATTAATAATGTTGGCCATCTTTTCATATATCTGTTGGCCATCTCTATGTCCTGTTAGGAGAAATGTCTATTTACTGTTCTTTGCCCATTTTTAAATTGGATTTTTTTGGGGGAGGGGGCGGTATTAAGTTACATAAGTTCTTAAATATCTTGTATATTAACCCTTTGGGGATGTATCACTTCGAATATCTTCTCCCAGGCAGTAGGTTGTCTTTTTGTTTTGTTGATGATTTCCTTTGCTGTGCAAAACCTTTTTAGTTTGATATAGTCTCATCTGTTTATTTTTTCTTTTGCGCCCTTGCTCAAGGAGACATATCCAAAAATATATTTCTAAGAACCTTCTCAAAGAGTTTACTGCCTATGTTTTCTTCTAGGAGTTTTATGGTTCCAGGTCTTACATTTAATCTTTAATTTATTTTGAGTTTATTTCTGTACATAGTGTAAAAATAGTGTTCTGATTTTATAATTTTAATTGTATCTGTCCAGTTTTCTTAATACCACTTTTTGAAGAGACTGTCTTTACCCATTGTATAACCTTGCTTCCTTTGCTGTAGATTAATTGAGCTATAAACAAGGATTTACTTATGGGCTCTCTATTCTAAACATTGATCTATATATCTGTTTTTATGCTAGTACTATACTATTTTGATTATTGTGACTTTGGAGTATAGTATATGTAACTTTGTAGTATCTAGTAGATAACTTTGTAGTATCAAGAATATTTGCCGGTGATTTTTATTTTTTTCATAATGTCTTTGTTTGGTTTTGGTATCAGGGTAATGTTGGCTCCATAAAATGAATCTGGAAGCATTCCTTCCTCTTTAACTTTTTTAATTCCTTATTCATTTCAAGGAAATTATCAGGCTGTTAGGATAGCTTTGCTACAGTTTTCTTTGTACAATAGAAGTCAGAGAAAGAAATGTAGGGCTGAATGAATGATTCCTTTAGCCATAATAAGGAATTCAGGCTTAAATATTGGACCTTCCAGGTAAACCTAAACGTGGAAGAGATGGGCAGACATAAAAATGAATGGCTAATGGTAAAAGCAGTTTATTTTTATGACCTTATTGGTAAGCAAAAAACATACCTTTTTTTTCTTTGCGTGCTGGTCCAAAAGGTGGATTTTATATGAGGTTAGATATAATGAAATAGTCTGAAGTGAGAGTTCTGTGTCTGAATTAAATGCCTTATTAGCAGAATGTTTCATTTTACAACAGTGGAGAAATCTCAGTTTCAGATGTAGTAAAGGTCAGAACAGTGCCTTTCGTATAGGCTTTCCATTGCTTACTTAAGTATTTATGTGTTTAAATTTGTTCTTTTTATCCAGCCTTTAATGAACCCCTCTAGCCCTGTAAATTGACCCATTAAATAATTGTTTATCTTAACAGTACTCTTGCTTGGGGCAAATTTTTTGGTGTATCATTTTGATTTATGTTTTGTGTGTGTGTGTTTTAAAAATGGAGAAATGGGAAGATTGCTATCCATTTATTTTTACTTCTAAAATAGACCAGTATTTCCCAACCTTGGCACTACTGACATTTGGGGCCAGATGATTTTGTTGTGAGGTCTATTCTGTGTGTTGTAGGAAGTTTAGAGGTATCCCTGGCTTTTTCCTACTAAATGCTCATAGCACCATCTCCCCCCAAATTGTGATACCCAAAAATGTCTCCAGACATTGCCAAATGTCACCTGGTGGGATGGAGGTGAGGGAGGCATAAAATGGCCATGAATAAAATAAACTAATAAAAAAATCTCTGGGAGACCTAATACAGGGTCATGTTTTTGGAAAGGAATCTAACTGGAAGCCTTATGTTGTATATACTTAAACTTTTAACTTCATCACCCTACTGAGAACCTACTATGTAAAAGCATTTTGCAAAATCTGGGCATACAGAGAGATATAAAGCATATCATATTCTTTTCTTTAACTTAAGTTTTATTTTTCAATTACAAGTTACATTCAATATTATTTTGAGTTGAAGATGTACACATGTAACTACACACATAATTACAAATATAGACATCATTTCAAAGTCTGCTTATAGAATTGGGTAAGGTTTGAGAGAGAGAAAGTCCAGCAAATAAAACTGGAAAACACACAGTCCTTCAGAGAAGATCTCAAAGACTTTATATGTGAATTCTTTCCTCCTCTCCCTTCCCTTAAAAATGATTCCCTTGGCTATTTGTTCTCCGAAGTTAAGGTCCTAGAGATAAGGCAGTGAGATATCATACATTTTCCTCCTTTTAAGTCATAGATAATTACTAGTATTTTGGAAGTTCATTTTATTTCAGTGTGTTCAGCCACCTTGATTGGAATCAGAATGGTAGAGTGCAAAGAGAACCAGACCAATTTGAACTGAATTTGAGGTCACTGTGCTACAAACTACTTTATTTAGCTTTGGGCAGGTCATTTGAACTCTCTGGGCTTCATTTTCTTCATCTCTATTCAACTCTAAGCTTCCAGGGTATTTTATCTGCTTTCGATGGGAATAAAAATTATGTCTTCTCTAGGCTTTGAATCTTACTTCTTTCGTACTTGGCATAGGACTCTAAATCACTGCTAATTGAGTTGGATTCACTTGCATGGATAAATGTCAAACACCAGGCAAAGGTGACGTATCTTTTCCAGCTTTGAAAGTACTCTGACTTCAGTAGCTTTTGATGGCTAGTCATCATTCCTTTAATTCAGGGCTTAACTCTCTTACATATTTCTGAAAACCTCTGTAAATGTATGAATAAAACTCTAAAATAGAGACTACCATTTCTTTTGAAGAAAGGTGTTAAGAGGCAGAATGCATGGTATACTGTTTAAAAAGCATACTGCCAGGGTTCAAATCCCAGCTCTGCAACTTACTACCTTAAGCAAGTTACTTCGCCTTTCTGTGCTTCAGTTTTCTCATCTCTGATATTAATAGTTCCTACCTCATAGGGTTGCTTTGAAAATTAACTAATCTATTTACATAATGTACTTAGACCAGTACCTAACCCAACCCAAGTACCATTAAATGTTAACTTTTATTACTTAGTAAGCATGACTCTGTCGGTAGCATGTTTTTATGCAAGAGAAGATGATAAATTTTGTAGCCTCATTCCCATCAGTGATTACTTTGCCTCCTAACTTAACATGTTAGTTATACTGATGTAACTGTAGAGCCAGCTGCTATGGTATCCCTAAATATCCTTTCCCTTTACTCTTTAAGTCGCCATCTCTTGTACGATGGAAATCGAGTGACTCCTTTACTTTTATACATTTTCTCTCTAAATATTCAGGAGTCCAAATTTATCCTGGTCACTTCCTGCTTCCACTTCCTGAATGATAGTCTCTACTCAGTACCTCACTTGTGTGATGACCCACTGAGCCTTCCTCTTTAATTTAAAAATTAAAATGAGTGTGGATTTCTATTTGTAGATCACCTATGTGTTTTAATATGAAGAGCGGGGCTCAGCATGTGCCACTTAAGTTCTAGATGACAGTTACTGATAAACGTGAATAAGAAATAGGACTTTAGGCTAGAAGCCAAGACATGGGTTCATAATTATGTTACTTAATTACATCGAGCCCAAGCTGTTTAATTGGTGAAATATGAAAGCTCCGTGGCAACCTGTTTTTCCAAGAAAATGGGACTCCTTTTGGCGGCTGTTACTTGGATGGCATGTCATACAGCATGCCTGCTGCTGTCTCTCAGTGGAGCTTGCCAATGTGAAGTGTTGGTGCGGTGGGGCTTTCTGATATTTAGGAATATTGTTCTACGATTCCTCCTTCTTGTCTCTTCTCCGTTGTTCTCTTCCTTCACTATCCTTTTTTAAAAATATATTTTTATTGATTTCAGAGAGGAAGGGAGAGAGAGATCGAAACATCAGTGATGAGAGAATCGTGGATTGGCTGCCTTCCACATGCCCCCCACCCTCCCACTGGGGATCGATCCCACAACCTGGGCATGTGTCCTGACCAGGAATCAAACCATGACCTCCTGGTTCATATGTCAATGCTCAACCACTGAGCCACACCAGTCAGACCTTGCTCTATTCTTAAAGATTCACTCTTTTGCCCAAGCCATCAGCTAAGCCTATATTTAATTAATCTAACAGGAGAGATATTTGTCCTTCACAAATATAATCAGTCACTCCTGAGTAACTGTCAACAGAAGGCTATTCGCTGTGAAATGCTATTGAATACCTTTTTGTTTCTTTACTTTACTGGACTTGAAACTGTTTGTGTGAAATGTCTCTCCTTGGAATGGTCTAGTGTCAGTGGACAAAATTTAAGGCCAAACCTATGCTTCAAAATATCCATTTGGAATTAATAAACTAAACCATCATCCATCCCTAAATTTTTCCAACTTTACTATTTTCTGTCAAGTTAGAATTTTGAGTTTGAAGGCCTTACCAAGGGAAACACTTTACAATGAGCAGTACTACCTGGTTGTTGAAATATGGGATATATATTAAACATCTTTCTAGAGAAATTTCGTGCACTGGGCCTCTAGTATTATATAGGCTTCAAGTGTATAATTCTATAACACAATATGTGTATATTGCATTGTGTGTTTTACCACCCAAAGTCAAGAGCTTCATTTTTTTCTCTGTTCACTTTGCTCTCTCTGCCAATGTCCTTGACCTAGTAACACTGTATACAAGGATTTATAACACTCCTGAAGAAGAAAAATAATAGTAAACACAGGAAATAGCTGTCAAAGGCATCATAATGTACTAGAAAGTAAATTGTTTGAAATATAGAAAAAAAGGGAGAGAAAACAAAGAGTCAAATTTAGTGCTTACTGTTTGCAATTTGCCCTGCTGAGTGAATTCTCCAGTAATCCTTCCATTTTTTAAAATAGTCAAAAGCCCACAATTTCTAGGCATTCTTAGAAGGTCCTCATGCATAGCAACTAAAGACGACCTCTGAGGCTTTTATTACTGTACTTTCTCTATAATAATGGTATTTTTTAAAAGGAATATATTTAAAATATGATGGAAACTGTTGTGAGTTTTTGCTTTGATTAATGTGAATGGGAAAATATATGTCAGGAAATGTTTCAGAGGCTATATTTCTGTTCTCATCACCATAGACCATATATCCATTTAGCCATCCATATTCACTTGTTTCAGGCAGCACGTTGGAACAAAGAAATATTTTATGAATCTCATCCTGGAATTATCCCTTTTCTGAAAGAGAGAAATATGAATTTATCTTTCATAGTTGAATAATCTTTGATGAAATCATTTGAATCTCATTATTGGACACAAATGATGAGTAAGAGGAATATTTGAATGGATTGCCTTCCTGGAACTTTACTATATGTTGCTGCAAAAGAATGGTGGTTAAACTTATAAAGGAGAGATTTGTGATAAAAATCCCAAATATATACCAAAAGAACCATGTAGCTTATATTTTCATTTAATATAATAAACTGACATTAATTGAACCATATATCAACAAACATTAATTCAACACCTGGGAGAAGGGAGGAGAGAACCGAAATTTATGGGATATCTTATGACCTTCTTAAATCCTCAACGCAGCCCGCTGAGGGTTGTCTCTCTCGGGCAGGTGACTGGACCTATCTGTGTTTTAGCTCCTTATCAGTAAAACGAATGGCAGTATGCTTGCAGGGCTGTCGTATGCATCAAACACGTATCTGTCAGAGTTGCAAAGATGAAAAGTCCGTGACACATAGTACTGCTACTGGCAGTGTGCTCTCACTGACTCATAATTCAAATGGAGCTCTTGGGTGAAGCGATTTCAGACACAGGGAGGCAAGGTAACCTGAGGGAGGTTATAGTAAGATAAACATCACTAACACCCTATGACATTTTATAACAGTAGCAACATGTTACTGATTACCCGTGTATAAAATTCTATTTGTTAAAAAAAAAAATTGACAGTAGCAGTGAATGCCCTGGCTGTAGGACTTAAATGAAGTAGGATCAACATGTGATTTCTCATCCAGCTCTTAGACTAATGTGAGGAGGAGCGTAGACTCTTTCTGATGAAGGATGAAGTAACAGTGGCAGTTAGTTAGTCTAGCAGTGGTCGGCAAACTGCGGCTCGGCAAACCGCGGCTCGAGAGCCACATGCGGCTCTTTGGCCCCTTGAGTGTGGCTCTTCCACAAAATACCGACTTCTGCGCATGGGCCATGAAGTTTCAATCGCACTGTACCTGCGCGCCCGCACGTGCTATTTTGTGGAAGAGCCACACTCAAGGGGCCAAAGAGCTGCACGTGGCTTGCGAGCCGCGGTTTGCCGACCACGGGTACTAGAGCACGGTGCCAAACTCTGAGCGAAGGGCTGGGGATGCGCTCTCATTGAGTCTAGAAGACTCTAGAGGGTAGGAATTATTCTCATTCCTTTACCTGGTGCTACTTACCACTGACAAAAGTAGAAAAGCTCATTTCTTCATTGTTAATGTTTTTCTTTAGGTCTTTCTTTACCCTTTTATTTAAAACTAGGAAATACTTAAGAAGTAAAAATTGCCCTGGCCAGTTTGGTCAGTAGTTAGAGTGTTGGCCTGCAGACCTAAGGGTCATGGGTTCATTTCCAGTCAAGGCTGCATACCTCGGTTGCAGGCTCAATTCCCAGCCCCAGTACGGATGAGAACTGAAGGCAACCAATCAATGTCTCTCTCTCACATCTATGTTTTTCTCTCTCATCGATGTTTCTCTCTCTCTCTCCCTCTCTCTCTTCACTCTCTCTCTCTCTCCCCCCCCCCCTCCTCTCTCCCCTCCACCATTCTCTCAAAAAAAAAATCAATGGAAAAATATTCTCAGGTGCGGATTGAAAATAAATAAACAAAAGAAATAAAAATTACCAATGCAGTTGAACCTATTTTGTACCTCACCTCTTTGCAATTCATCCCTTTTTCCCTCTGCAGTTATAACCAGTGTTCTTATTATTTTAATATTATTCTGTGTCTATAATTCAAAAATTATCATAAGACCTTTGTGATTTTGAATTATGCAAATGATATTATTTTCTTTTGTATTAGAGATTTTTCTGTATTATTTCTTCTATCTTCTTGAAATGAAGGTTTAATCCATTAACTTTCAGTCTTTCCTATTTTTTAACATACCTTTAAGGCCGCACATCTCTCTGTGAGCACTGAATTAGCTGCTTTCCACACGTTTGGAAATAATGCCTTAATGGCCATTTACTTAAATATGTTAGAATTTTCATTATGATTTTTTCTTTGATTCTTTAATTATTAAGCTTTCTTTGAGTTTTCAAAATATGGAGTTATTATTGAATTATTGAGTTCCAATTTCATTGCATAGTGATTGCTAAACAGGGTTTATACCATACCATTCCTTTGGTATACACTGAGATGTCATTTTGGCTTATTACATGGTCAGTGTTTTTCTTGAAAATATGCTCATTAGAGTAATCTTATTAATTATATTGTTCAAAACTACTGTCTTATTACTAGTTTTTCTATCTGCTTGATTCATCTGGTTTTTAGAGAAGTATATCAAAATATCCCACTAGGATTGTGATTTTATAAATTTATTCTTGAATTTCAATAGGTTTAACTTTATAGTTTGAGGCTTTGTTGCTTTATATAGTTGAGTCTAACAACTTTTATTCTTCTTATTTTTAATGTAGAACAAAGGCGGAACTTCATTCTTTATTTTTCAATTATAGTTCATATTCAACATTGTATTGGTGTCAGGTGTACAGCATATTGGTTAGACAGTCATATGCTTTACAAAATAAGTTCCATTATCCACCTGGCACTATACATAGTTATTGCAATATTATTGATTATATTCCCTATGGTGTACTTTACATCCCCATGACTATTTTGTAACTACAGATTTGTACTTCTTAATCCCTTCACCTTTTTCATCCATCCTCCCCAGCCCCTCTCCTATTGTCAATCCTCAGTCTGTTCTCTGTATCTGAGTCTGTTTCAGTTTTGTTTGTTCATTTATTTTGTTCTTTAGATTCCACATATAAGTAAGATCATATGGTATTTGTCTTTCTCTAACTGACTTAATTCACCTAGCAAATGGAAAGATTTCATTATTTTTTATGACCAAATAATATTCCATTGTATAAATGTACCACCACTTTTTACCCACTCGTTTTTTGAAGGGCACTTGGGTTGCTTCCATATTTTGCCTATCCTTAATAATGATTTTTCCCTACAAGTTTATTTACCTTATATTAATATCATGGAATCAGTAATCTTTTGGTTACTTTTCTTTTTCTATTTCTTTACTTCTGGCTTACCTAGATTATTGCATTTTAGTTGATTCTGTTGTAAACAGCATATAGTTAGGTTTTTAAATATTCAATCTCACAAAATTAATAGGCTGGCCGGCAGGAGGGGACGCAGGAGGTTGATGGGCCGGCCCCGCCCCTGATCGGGGTGGGGGGTGACCAGGGTTGGGGCCAGCCAGGTTTGGGGAAGGGCTGTGGGCCCTTGGCAGGCCTGCCCCACCCCCTGATTGAACTCCCAGTTGAGAGGACAATTTGCATATTAACCTTTTATTATATAGGATTATTGCCTCCAATTTTGCCCTCTCTTATTCTACTCGTTCCTTCTGCAATCCTCATAACTATCTCATTCTGTAGCCCATGTCTGTCAGTCTCACTTTCATATTTCCCATCTCTTTTTCTTTTTCTTCCTCTTTCCCTTTTTACTCCCTTTCTTCCTCATTCCCCCTCTTCCTTCCTTATCACTTCTTCCATTCCTTTATTTTTTGTGAGTTATGCTATGCGTTAAGCAATAGTTTTTAAAGTTCATGCTTTCTAAGCATTTCTACATGTTTTACGATAAAGGGATCCCTTCTGCATCAGCTTGAGCAGCCAGAAGTCCTTCTAGTCCTTTACTAAGAAAACAAAACACCTTTTATTCACTTTGATGCTTGGCACCTGGAGAGACAACTGGTGAGTGAGGACAGTGACTGTCTGTGACATCCAGTGTCATAGAATATTGAGGAAGGGATGAGGAGAACTGAAAAACATGACTATTAAGACTATCCAGGGCCAGTGGTCTCCAATCATTATACCATCAAGTTTTTCTTGTTTTCACCTTTATTTTTTCTTTGCAAAATTTTGAGGAAAATGTATAGATAGATCTGTTAATTAATGCTGACTTATTTTTACATTTTGTTAATCACAACATTTTGTAACAACCACACATAACAGATGACCAATGTTACTGTATCAAGTTAATATTCTTCCAACCAAGAGCAAATAAATAAATTAACAATTTAATTTACTCAGGGAACTGTTTCACCTATAAAGGTATAATTTTTTTCTATGATTTTAAGAAATTCACTTATAGGGTCCCTTTCATGATCCTAGGTTTGGAAACACTGGCATAAAAATACTGATTAGGGCCCTAAAAAGAGAAAAGTTATTCTTGTCTACCTCCTTCTCTCTCAAGGTTTAGCTATTGCTGGCTGGTTAGACACTGCACCTGCATTAGCTGCTAATTGCCTTCTTGACCCAAGTCACAGCATCTTCAGAGGGTGGCGATGCAGCTTCTAAGTTGTCTATTAGCTTTTAGAGGATATTATTCGGACAAGCAGGAAGATTATCACACAAAATCATCTTGTTGCCATCCTTGAGAAATGACCCCAATTTTCATATCAGCTTATAAAGTCCTGAGTATTCAAGGCAAATGTGTTCTTACCAGTGATTCTGCCCAGCATTAGTAAATGCAACTTAATACAATCATCCCTCACTTAAAGATTGTTAGTATCTGTTTTTGTTTATTTATTCTTTCAAAATTGTGCCTTAGAAAAATGTATACTGATTTTTCTTAGCAATTATGAAGCAGGTCTCCTCCATCCCCCATCTCCCAACCCCCAGCACTGAAGAAGAAACAAATCCCTAATTTGAAATCTTAGCCTACTCTGAAGTCAGCCTGTCATTGAAGGACAGCAGGCAAAGCACTAGTCACTGGAGAGCCTAGGGAGATGGTGGGAGGATGAATCAGGAAGCTGGGTGGGGAGCGGGGGGGGGGGCAAGAAGCAGCCATCTCTTCATTGCTTTATATAATTAGAGAGAGCATATTTTTAGAATGGACTTTGCTAGAGGGATAAACAATACACTTCTATTATTCAGTCCTTTGAATCACACTTCTAGCCTTGTAACCCATCTGATTCATCCCTGAGTACTATTTTACTCACAATGAAAAACAGGTCTTAAGTGGGGGATGGGTATATTAGTGAGTGCACTTAGGGTTACTACATTTAAATCTGGGGAATGTGGGTAGAGAGAATAGAATGGGGAGTGATTTTGGTCAGTGACCTGGAAGGAGTAGGGGTCGGTCTCTGAGTGGGCACAGGTAGGAGTCATACGGGAAATGGGCATATGTGCATCCTTCAGATTCTACAGGGGCCGCTGCCTGCTGTGTGTATTCAGGGGCATTGCATGGTGTATCTACTTGCAGATCCACAAATATGCTATACTGTGGCACCTCTCATCATTCGCCTGTCTCCATATGTGCACTCATTGTTTCCATTGTCAGATTTGAGCCCCTAAAGTATGCTTTTAATCTTTGTAGATCAGCACCCACCTTCTTCTCTATATAAGCCTGTTTAAGATGTCATGTTTTCCCTGGCTGTGTTGAGACAGACAAGATAATACCAATAATAGTGTTTGTCAGACGTAGCAGAAGTGGCCCCACTCTAGTGCTCTGGGCCAAAGGGAAGCTTCGCTTTGGGGAGTGGACCTGTCAATCCACAGAGGCCCTTGGTCTCTAACCGAAACACAGGCTGGTAAGGAAGCATGACTATGGCTAGAAGGGAAAGGAGAGAGAGAGAGAGAGAAAGAAGGTAAAGAGACATGACCACATGGACGCGGAGCCTGCCCCCAGGAAGCACAGTCAGCCGAGTGACGCTTGGGCACATATCATAAAGTCCGATGGGAGGTCCTTGTCCTAAAGTCCAGGGCTGTGTCTGTTTATCCGGTCATCATTGCACTGTCTCTGTAGTTTAGCCTTTTTGTTAATCATTTACCCTTGGTTTACTCATTTTTCTTTTGCCCTTTCTTGCTCCATCTTAAACATCACGTTAATATTAACTCAGAAAAATTCTTTTAACCTCGGCAACCTCCCAGGTGAGGTGCTTTCTGTCCCTTTTGATATACACATGTTTAAAGTGACAGTTACTTCCCCTGATAGAAGAAGACAGCATTTATTTAATAATTTTTCAAGTGGGGCCATTAGTCGTGGTCACAGTGGCAAATTCTTCATGGTTCTCCAAGTGCTATAAAAAGTAACGTAGTGGCAGGAAGTGAATTCCCGTGAGGAGTGGCCCAGTCATTGTGAACTGCTGGGATCATCTTTGAAGTGATATTTCTTTCCACGCTGTCTGTCAGCAACTATGCAGGGTTTGCTTTAGATTCAAAAATGTGTGAGATGAGATGATCTACAGCCAAGTGATTCAAGCATTTTTTGTTGTTGTTTTTGGATCTGACTGCTGTTCACTAGTTTAGTTGTGGGGTATTTTTGTTAGGTTTAACAATCCCGAAATTTTATATTCAGATGCAGTTTTTATAGGTTCTTTTCTTTTCCCTTTCACTTAGTGAAGGATGGATAAAGAAGAAAATTATTCTCTTATCTTTTCTCATTACATTCCATTTTTAATAAATCATATTTCTACTATTCTACACTAGTCTTATTTCTAAAAAATGTAATATCTATTAAGATTAGCATTTTCCCCTACTACATACACATCTAGGGTTTTTGTTTTCTTTTCAAATCTTCCAGACTAGGAAAAAATGGACTATTTGTAAGCAGATGATTTAATTTCAATAAATGCCTTCTTATTTCTCTCTCCCTGTGATTTACTGCTTGAAACCATGAGAAACATCCAAATACAGATGCTGTTTTCCAGCTTTGACTGAACCTTGCTTATTGACCTCATAAACTTTGGAAGATTTATTTTATGTGATTCCATGGTGAAAGTAACAGTGTTAGCAGTTAAAACCTTATAAGATGCTATAAAGGAGAGGAAACCTTCGTCATTCTGCTTCTTGTTAAGAATAGCCAGCAGTTTAAAAGGCAGACACTTGCTCACAAGGAGGAGATAAAATGATCAAACGGAAATGCCTCCTCCTTCAGTTAAATATGAACTGAGGGCACTGCACAGAGTAATACAATTCAAGTCTTAGAAGCTTTCCCTTGATGAGTGCATGTATATGTGCTTATTCTTATTTGGTTTCAAACATGCAGTTTCCTATGTATTTATTTTCTTTGAGGGGAATACATTTAGATCAAAATAGATTTTGCAAAATCCTTCTTCTCTATATAAGCCTGTTTAAGATGTCATGTATTCCCTGGCTGTGTTGAGACAGACATTATCTGCTGTGTGTGTGGATTACGTCTGCAAAAGATAGGCTGTCGCCATGCCTTCTGCAAAATGGTCCCACGCATCTGCCAGGAGGCAGAGGTGATTCCCATCATTCTGAGCCCTGTCCATAGACAGGGCTCTGCAGGGTCCAGTTCTGAGGCACTAAATGAAAGCCAGCACAGTGACCAGTAAGTCCCCTGATCGTGAAAAAGCATCTTCAAGAGGAAATAATTCTGAAGAAGTAAGTGTGCATGACCAGTTTTACAGGATATGACTGGGGAAGCATATCTTCCTATCAAGAGCAGTGAAAGAGAAATGTGCATGTGAGCTGGACTTCCTCAAATCCCATCACCCTTGGATAGTGAGTTCTGGGGGGGAAATAGTCGTGAACTTCAGCATCTAACAGTATACCAACCATTCTTCCTTCTGGTTTAAGGAATTATAGGGAGCCCCAACTGTGCTAAAAAAATAATAGGGTACTTTTCTCCTTGTTCTTCATGGCACTGGATCTCTGTTTCTCCTTGGACCTTTAGCCAGAGTGGAGATGTATCCTTTCTTCCCCAATAGCTTTGAGGATCAAAGGATTTTAGTTGGAAGGGAATCTCAAAGAACATGCAGTGATCAAAGATTTCACCTGCAAAAAGTGAAGCCCAGAGAGAATGTAGCTGTGCAAGAGGATGGACCACAGTTGTGTCAGAACCCAAGTCGGTTTTCCGACTTGTGGCCCAGGCTACTGTATAGTGTAGCACACCAGCTGAACCCCATTCTCTCCCAGACACATCCTCCACTTCACCAGATGAGTGTTCTCTCTGGGTCCTCCATACACTCTCCTTACTCCCATCTTTGCACCTTTGCTGGTGCTGTATGCCCTGCTAATTTGCCCATCTCCTCCAACTCCTCTACTCAAACCCATCACATCTGCAATATTCAGCTCAATCCCATATCCAAAGTGAAGGTTCTGCAGTTCTTTCAGCCCAAATTAACTGCATTGTAGTTAATTAACTTGCCATTAACTTGGTAGTCCAAGTTCTCTCTTTAGACTCCTTCAGGGCCATTTTTGTTCTCTGTTTCAGGTTTGATGTCAATGTCCTAGCAGGCTATGCTCCCCAATGTCCAAGTTTTTGTCTTTTGCACTGTAGTCCTCCCAGGACCTACTTCTAAGCTGAGAACATAGTGAGTTCTATGATGGGCATGTTGAACAGTCTTCTATTGGGCAGACAAAAGAAGCTGGAGAGAGACCCAAACACACAAAACTCAAATGCACGGATGTTCGTGTCTTCCCTAGAATCAGTCTCCTCTCGTCAAATATTTTCAGCACCTGCGTCAGCAGCCATTTCCATTTATTCCTTTCCTCCAAAGACAGTTCAACCGAGATATTTCCTATCATTGTTGGGAGAGAAGTATCCCAAAGACCTTGCCAATATTATAGTTTTGAGATTCACAGTTTCATCTAAGGCTCCCATTTTAGGAGAGATGGAAACCACAGGATGGGTCTTATGATAGATATTGAACATAGACATTTATTGGCTGGGTTTCAGGTGATCCCTAGGAAAGTCACAGGTGTTCTGATAGATTTTTAATGGAAACTAATAAAGATCATCATTATCGTAAGCAAAGGGGCTTTTGAAAGTCATAGTGCAATGCATAGACATGTTTTCTAGCTCTTCTTAGAAGCCCTTTCTAAAATAATGGTCCCATTGGTTTAAAGTCAAGAAAGGAAAGGACTCAAAGTCACCTCCAGAATCAATTGTAACCTATTTCATCTTTTCCCATCCTCATTTATAGTCACCATATTCAACCCTCAGTTAGTAGAAAGGGATTCTTGGAGACAGGCAGTCAGGCAGTGTAGCAACATAGAAAGAGGCTTAGCCTAGAAGTATGAAGATCCAGGTTTGGAGCCTGACTGTGCCACTTACTGTTTTTGAAAACATTGTTTAAGGGCTCTTAATCCCAGCTTCAACTGTCTCTGTTTTAAATATGAATAATCCCTGCCCTGCATCTAGGCATTCTTTACACATATTTCCTCCACTGCTAGATGGTCAGCTACAGGAGGACAGGGTCTACATGTGTCTTGTTTACCACAGTATCTCCAGAGCTTGGCTCCTAGTAGGGTATATGTACTGTATTCATTGTCAGTTGACAGAGTGAAAGGAAAATGTTTAAAGCAATTATAAGCTGTTATTATGATTTTTATTATCTTTGATGATACTCTTCTGCTCTGTAGAGGGTGGTAGTTTTTAGTTTTCCATTTTTCACTCTTTGTGACTGAGAAGTAACTGAGACAAAAGACTCACAGTGAATCAGTAGAGACCAACCACAGACCATTGATCATAAGTGAGTAACTCTGAAAGTTCATGGTATTTGTAGATTCTTTCCTTGTCTCAGTACCTGGCACCCAAAATGGATGGATCTGACCTTGACTCAGGTCTGCTCTATGTGACTTGAGGCATGTGTGATAGCAGTCATCAACAGTAAGGTGACCTTCTTATCATCATCACTGGCCACTTTTCTACAATTTTCTTCTTTGGTCTTTGATGTATGAGTATTTTCATGGCAAAGATAAGCTTCTATACAAACGTGATTCTGCCTGAGTATGTGCACATTTCTAAGGAGGCTCTAAATTATCCAGGTGAGCTCTTATTTTAAAGCCCCTCCTACAGGTAGACTCTGAGGCATGGAGAAAAGAGGACCGTTGACATCAGAAAGGTCTGCTTTTGAAAGCTTCATGTAGCTGATAGTCTAGTATGGAAGAAAAAATGTTAAAGAAATAATTATATGTGTGTAGAATGCCCATCTGTAGAAAAGGTATTATTATTATTATTTAGCAGATGAGAAAGTTGAAGCCAAAAGAAGCAGAAAGCTTTGCTGAAAGTTTTTGAAACAGTAAATGATACAGTCAGGCCTCCTTTATTACATAATAAGGAAAATAATAATGTTTACCTCAAGGGATGTTATAATAAATCAGTAAGAAAATATCTGTGAAATTATTGAACACAGAATCTGCCCCAGAGTAAGTATTCAATAATGGGTGAGTGTCCACTCACTTTCCCTTCATTCTTTTTTCCATAAGTTAACCTAAATGACAAGTGGCAAAATTAGACTTCAGTCCTATAATGGTTCACCTGAAGTACTTCCTCTCAATTCATATTCACCTTTCAGATTGCTTGTTCTACTCCCATTTCCTGTTAACACAAATTGGAGGGAGTAACATGACCTTCATTTGTTGACAGAGACATGAAGAGGCAGCACACTGATGAATATTTCAGTTCAGGCAGGAATTGAATGTTGCTTGTGAGGTAGGCCATCACTGCTACCTGCATTGACCATACGTCATCCCTGGAAATTAACTCACCTTCACCATAGTCATTGAGATGGAAACAGTGCCTATACATTGAACACCATTTTCAAGTGGAAAGGATGAAGGGCTAGCACAATTTATATAGTGCATCCATATCTATAATCATGTTTATATAAATGTTTTAAGATAGTGTGTTGCAGGAGTGGGTTTGTGTATATATTATTTGTTTCTTGGATAAGAGCTAAACATAAAACATAATAGTTTTATGTGAAAATATAATGATTACCAAGTTCAGGAGTCAATGTCCTGTTTCACATCCACTCTTGCTCACTTTAGTACAACCTATGCATCATCAGGGATGTTGGTATAAGAGAATAACAATGTTGGCCCTGGTATTTATAGGTACAATGGATGACAGTCCTATATCTTTATAAATTTTAAAAGTATTATCATTCACTGAAAACAATATAGATCATTTTAATGTAAAGCAATGATAGACATATGTATAAATAGGTTACAGATGAATAAATGTCTGTTTTGTTTTCCCATGTAAGACATTAACCCAAATTTATTCTTTACTATTGAATCTATAAATGCAAATGAAATATATCAATAGGTAGATGAGCTAAACAGTAAGCATGTATGTAAAATTTTATGTAAGATAATACCCTTGTATACATACATGGTAAAACCAATATTTGCACATTTAGGTGTGGGAACAAATGATTAGTGCCTTTCAATAAAGTTAATATATCTAGTTTCTATAGTTATGTATTGTTTTATGATATATCAGTAAGACTAGAAACTACTCTAAATATTTCAAGGAGGAAGAGATTTAATTTAAGGACTTAGAGCATATGGCAGAAAGAGTTAATGCTTATCCAACATTGTATTGTTCTTTCATCTTCTCTTGCTATTAGTTTGGGACCTTATGGTGGTCCTGGCCAAAGGACTGTGAAGGGGAGTGAAGTATTAATTCCCATGGTTAAAATGGTCAAAAGCTTGTATGTATTTTCCAACCACTGACTTCCCCTGGAACCTATCTAAAAAGATGAAAATAAAAAGATAGAAGAATTCTGGTTTTCTGAGTCACCAGATGGAGGAGAGCTCTCCCTAACTTGCGTTGGACTCTAAGGTCAATTGTTACTGAACTAAGACACTGAGATTTGAGAGTTTCGTTTGTTGAGACAACTAGAGTTAATTAACCTACAAATCAAGGGATCTTTAAAGATGTTGGAAGGCCTGGGCGAGGGAGGATCAGGGATGCAGCTACTAGTATTCAGAAAATCATGAAGCACAGGAACTAAAGAAACTGTCACCAATGATTTCAGCCACCCACAGCATCAGAGTGAGTGATTTGTAGGAAGATACTTGGAAGCTGTTTGCAAAAGCTCACATATGCTGTCTACCAAGCCCCAGGTGACCACTCACCTTAAAGGAGTAATGGTGTTTTCTATTTGTCTTTTGTCTTTGATATCTCACATGAAGGAAGCTTATTGTTTTCATCTAACCCCATAACACTGCTGGCATAGATTCCAGGGAATGTAGTTACCAGGCTTCCAATCCGTATGATACAGGAGAAAACCAATTTGGTTTGAGCTGCCAAAAAACCAATCTGGCATACATAGGTAGCCCAATTATTAGGGTGATGCTATGTCTCCGTTTGTCTGGAATAGTCTCAATTTATTCCTGTTTAACCAGCGTAATTATTCTAACACCCTGTTTCAATCTCAAAACTTTCCCTGTTTGGAGAGTAAAGTATATGGCCATCTACCGATGGTAAAAAATACTTAATTGCTTTCTTCAGCAGACACTACATATATGCAAAATGCTAATCATTGTGCTAAGCACAGGAGACATTGGTAAACAAAGGCACATGTGATCCTGGCCTTCATGGAGCTTACAGTCTGGTTTGATGAATGATAAGGGCTTAAACACAGCAATAGCTGTAAGGATGGAGCAGAGGAGACATATTTGAAAAATGTTGAGGAATTAAACAGTACAGATCTCGATAACTAATCAGCATAGTGGTTAAGACCCTTAGGTTCTTGAGTCAGATTGTCTGGGTTTGAATACCAGCTTTGCCACTTATTAGCTATCTTAATTTAGGAAGTTACCAACTAATCTCTGCCTCAATTTACCAGTCTTTAAAATAATAATATTTGTTGTAAAAATTAAATGAGATAAAAATTTATAAAGCTTATAAGAGTGACTAACATATAGTAAACACTAAATAAATATTTGTTATGATCACAATAATGGAGGAGGAGATGAAGGACATTTTCTTTTGTAAGAACTGAATATGAAAGAAGAATCTAAGAAAATCCCCAGGTTTCTGACTTGGGTGTCTTTATGGTTGAGTAAAATAGTAAATGCAAGGGAGACTGATTCATGTTGGGCAAATAATGCATGCAGTTTGGATATTACTAAAAGAGTAAATACAGGAAAAGCCAATTTAGGTGGGGCAAATAACACATTAGGTCCTATTATGTTGTGTTTGAGCAACATGTAGGGTATCCAAATGGCAGTGTCTAATAGGCAGCTGAATATTTAAGTCTGGGCTCACAAAGAGTTCTGAGCTGAAATCTAGATTTGTGATTCTTTAGGGTCTAGATGATGGTTGGAGCCAAGAAAAATGTGAGCGATCAGTTAGAGAATTCAGAAAGAAGAAAGAGCCATTACCTGTCGGAGGTGGGCCAGTGTTTAAAAGGCAGAGAAAAAGAAGCCCTTGAAGAAGTCAAGATGCAATAGCCAGAGAATCAGAAGAGAGCCAGTGAGGGATGTGAAGGAAGAACAGGGTGGGCACAGTGTCAAGTGACAAACACAAATAAAAAAGATGAGGACACAAATGGGTTCCAAGGCTTTAGTAAGTGGGGGCTATTGGTGACTTTAATAAGAATAGATTCAATAGAGTTGGGAAAGTGGAAGTCTGGTCACAGAGAGTTGAGGTGAGAAGAGAGGATGTGGAGATAATGAAGCATTACTCTTTCTTCAGGGCACTTGACTGAAAGAAAGGGTCGGCTGGTGGCTCGAGGCTCGTTAATAGCAGTCGGTGGGATCATTTAGTCCCAGAGTTGCACAAGGGCTTTGCAGACCAGGAAAAGTTTTAGGTTACATGACCTTCAAAGCCCTTTTCATCTTGAAGTGTTTATTTTTCCATCATCTTCTATTTAAGTTTCTAGGTTCAGCTTTTATTTTCACAGGGTGATACCTATAGACAAGACATAAAAATCTATCTTATCCTAACAAATTTAAGTTAGAATATAATTTGAACTTAGGGGTGTTTAGGGAAATATGTCTTAGGGTTCAAAACATATATCCATACATAGTATATTTATGAATAGAGTTTTTAACATTTTAGTATTACATATGTTCAGTTCCTTCACACTTTATTCTTTAATTGGTTCCTCTTTTCAACCAGTTGCTTATCTCTTAGAATTAATCGCTGTGATCAATGTTTTGTCATGCCTGTTTGGCCAGCTTCTCAAAAGCATAATTATGAAACCATTAGGTCATAACATTGGATGAGGTTGACTGACTGATAATTCTTTTCAAAGACTTTAACATTTTTCCCCAGAGCCTTGGTTGGTTTATTGACTAGAGCAAGGCAGTTCGTTTCCTACTAGTGAAATAAGGTAGCCTAAGCATCTGGAAATGTTCTACCAGAGGAGCCAATGGCCTTGTTTTTTAAAGGTCCCACATCTCCCATCCATCACCTCTCATCTTGCTGAGGTATAAGAGAATCAGGATTTATAACTGCACCATAATTCTGGACTGCATCCTTTTCTCTGAGATTTTCTGTTTGGAAAGTCTCTTCAAATGTTTTCTTAGCCTCAAGGGAGAGTTTCTCTGAGAGATACCTCAGTTTTGATCAAAAGCATTCACAAATTCCCTTTTAGTTTTTTCTCTATTAATTAAGGTCCTCTTATCTGGGTAGAATAAACTCATAAACATAGTCCCACAGGTTTATTAGAAAACTCACTTCAGCTAGAAGAATCAAAGTTTTTCATAAGGACATACTCAAGGGAGCTAGGAAAATGTTACTTTTCCTCCAAAGAGTTCAAGACCTATAATTTAATTCTCCTCTGGTTTTGGCCAAGCTCAGATTGCTGCTGACTTGATAGTATAACATAGCCTATTCGTTTCAGTTAGGGATTTGTCTCTGTTATTCCCATTTAATTTAATTTTCAAATTATTGCTGTCATTTTACTTTTTTCATGCATGTATGTAAAGCCTTCTCAGAATTGTGATATTACAATATTCTGTTTCTTTAATTCCAAATAATATTAGTTGAAATATGCACTTTTTAAAAATATATTTTATTGATTTTTTACAGAGAGGAAGGGAGAGAGAGATAGAGAGTTAGAAACATCGATGAGAGAGAAACATCGATCAGCCGCCTCCTGCACACTCCCTACTGGAGATGTGCCCACAACCAAGGTACATGCCCTTGACCGGAATCAAACCCGGGACCTTTCAGTCCGCAGGCTGACGCTCTATCCACTGAGCCAAACTGGTTACGGTGAAATATGCACTTTTGATATGAGAAGATTTTCAAGAGAAAAAATATCTTTCTAAATGAAAGTATATATTGATCATAAGACTGTTCTGCTTTTTAAAATATTAAATGTAAAAATTATGCTCTTGAATTTGAAGAGATATGATATTAATGATCATTTCACTTGACTGAGTCTTTCCACTTGTGAAATTCATCATCACTTAATATTTTCCATCTATTCTTAATCCATCCATTCAACCCACAATCATTGAGAATAGTATTAATTCTGAATCTCTTGCTAAGCAATAGACAGTGAAGACTACCTGGGGATAGTCAGCATTTTGAATGTGTAAAGCAAGCCATATATCATCTGTCCTAGCATAGCATATTTCTTAAAAGGATTTAACATTTTTAAAAAATATTTTAAAATCCCATTTGAGTCAAATGGAAACTATATGGTGGATTTCTCATATAATCGCCATCACCTCTATTCTTCTGCTTATACTGTCCCCTCAGTCTTAAATTTCTTTACCCTGTCTAGCAGTCTGAGTTTATATCTGTTATAGTATGCCATGCTACCCCAGTCATCATGGGGTGACATGATTATGAGGAAAGAAACTTAAAAATAAGAAACAAATATGTCTAAAATATTTTTATTAAAATAAAAGAATAAATAGCATCTATTACCAAAAAAAAAGAACAGGAGTTTATGAAATAAGAACTAAATGGTAATGAAGTTAGAATGTACAGATACAGCCCTAATGGGTTTGGTTCAGTGGATAGAGCGTTGGCCTGATGACTGAAGGGTCCCGGGTTTAATTCAGGTCAAGGGCATGTACCTCAGTTTCAGTCTCAATCCCGATCCTGGTCAGGGTGCATGCTGGGGGCAACCAATAGATGTGTCTCTCTCACATCGATGTTTCTCTCTCTGTATGTCTCCTCCTCCCTTTCACTCTCTCTAAAAATCAATGGAAGAATATCCTCAAGTGAGGATTAACAAAACAAAACAAAAGAATGTAAAGATACAAAGAAAGCCGATTAAAATTATTGGAAATAAAAATGTATAGTCATTTAAAATGTTTAAAAACCTCAACAGAAGAAATGGTGTCAAAGAGAGACTTTATGAGTTGTAACATGTAAATTAGAAAATTAACAAATTGTGTAAAAGAGAGAAAAGATAATTAAAAATATTAAAGAAACATAGGAAGTTCTAGTGTGAGAGGGTATCTCATTGTAGTTTTGATTTGCATTTCCCTAATAACTAGTGAAGTTATATATCTGATAATTCTTTTCAAATATCTGTTGGCTATTTGTAGGTATTCTTGAAAGAAGTGGTGTTATATGAATTCTTTATATATTTTGTTAATTAAGCCCTTGTCAGAACTGTTGTTTACAAATATATCCCATTTAGTTGGTTGCCTCTTTGTTTTGTTTGCTTGTTTGTTGCAGGCTTGATCCCCAGTAGGGGGCATGCAAGAGGCAGCCCATCAGTAATTCTCATCATTGATGTTTCTCTCTCTCCCTCTCCCTTCCTCTCTGAAAGCAATAAAAATATATATTTTTTTTAAGAATTAGAGATACTGTAAAAAAAACACAGATAAATCTTTAGGTTGTAATGAAAAATGCATGTGTATAGTAGATCAACTCAAAGAAATCTAAATGCAAGGTAAAAAGGAAGAAAAATCCCAGTATGTTAACAAAGCTTATCTCTTATTAGTAGTGTTGTGACTGTTTTTTTTCTATTTTTCCAAGTTTTGCCTGATTAATATAATTTCTTCCATTTTTAAGAGAAAAGGGACGTTTATTTTTTTTAAGAAAAATATAATTAAAACAATTCTTTTATGGGGCTAGGGAAAGGGCCTTCAGAAACATGGCTTGAATGGGAAATCTTGTGTTTTCTCTAGCAACTGAGTATTTATGATCATTTCACATGGATCGATTTAAAATCTGTTTTGATTGGCCAGCAAAGACAACTTCTCCTAAGCTAGCATTTAAGAGTGTGAGGAAGATGGCAAGGAAAGTTTTATCACAGCTTAGATCCTAAACTAAGCAGCTTTTTCATGGGCTTTGACATGTTGATTGCATATAAAGGTTACTAATTACAAATGAACCTTATTTCTCTCTTGAAGATATTATCAGCTTAATGGGGTGAAATCTAAATGTGTGAGCGCAAAGTAAAGCTTTGGTTTTTGTTTTGTTTTTGTTTTTTGTTCTGAATATTAAGTGTCAGTTTGTAGTCTTTCAGGGCTAGTCTCTCCACTCCAGAGATATGGATACCGCATATGTGCACATATGGCTGCACTGGGTAAGGGGACGATAAAATAAAAAAGATCGTTGCCTATTTCATATGCTCCATAAAATGTGCTGACCATGACCACCAGTATCCCGGGTACCCTCCGCAGTTTAAAATCTTGAATACTTTCCTCAAAAATGTATGGTCAGGGAAGCAAAGTCTAAATAAGCCTCACGGTACCTAACAGAGGCCTTTTGTTTTCAGGCAGCTGAGTCTGTCAACTGGTCTGGAATCCTCGAACCTGTGGTTTTTTGAGAGATCAGTTTGTGGCAGTCAGAAGAAGCCCCTCAGAATTTTAATAAAAGTGGGGAAGCAGTTTTGAAACCAAGAAGGCCATTACTTTTTGCATAAAAGACAGAAGTGGGATGGAATAGGGGTGAAAGAATCTAAAAATTTGAGTTTCCTTTTCTGAATCTCTTCCCGTGCACATGTTCTGATGTTTCCTAGATTTGAATGCAGCAGACACGCTCATAGGCGTCTGTTACTCCATCCACTATACCTGTTCCAGTCAGTAAACAGGAGGGCAGGGAATTGCTCTGGGTACAAAAACATCCCACATGTGTCAGCTCCAACATATTGGTCCTATTTTTAAAAATTCCAGCTCTGATTTCTTAGTCCAAAGAGCAGTTCAGCGGATTCTGTCCTATATAAATTGGTTATTACTCCGTCTCTCCCTTCCTTGGACCCCTGAAAACAAACCAAAAAAAAGTAATAAAAACAAAGTACTTATTAAAGTGTAAATACAGCAGCCGGATCCCTCATATGTTATGCCAATAACCTTGCTGGCAGCAGGAGGACCCAGGTGTGCAGGGAACGACTGACTGATCTGGTCACAGAGCAGGCGGCAGGGCCTGGAAACGGACAGGCTCTGAAGGGAGCCCTTTGTTACCTGACGTCTGTGGCAGGTTGCTGGCTCCCTTTTCTGCATAGAATAGTTGAAACTTGTCTTTCAACTCAATAGAGTCCATGGGGGCAGAAATTCTTTTTAGTTTGGCAACCTAAGTATCTGAGGGAAAACAAGCCACTGCAACATAGAAGGCAAGCATGAAATGTGCTTTATGAAGACACATAAAAGAAAACCAGAGGAAAGCAGATTCGGCCTCAATCCTTAAAAAGCATACCAGTGCCCCCAATCCTGTCTTCCCCACCCCAAACTGTGTTTGCTGGACCTCTTCTGTAGACCTCCATGTAGGCCTCGGGGGCACTGAGGTCTTTAGCAGCTGGTTCTGGAATGAGAGGGGCTTCTGTGAAGAAAGGAGAAAATCTTCCATTTCATTTAGAGTTGCACACAAGTTTTCTGTGTGGCTTCATATTTCTGGCCTGGCACTGTTTTAACAGAAGCCGTGTGGTGGTTCTTTCAGCCAGGTCTTTGAGCGCTAGTGTCTTCCCACGATGCCCTGGGCAGCTGCTGAAAGCAGGCCCGCTCTGCAGAAATGCCCACAGGTACTGCCCAGCACAAAATGGCACACCCAGAAGCCACCGAGAACTTGTTTGCCTCCTGACTCATGTTTTATTTGCCCTAAAGAGGCTGTTTTCAAAACCAACAGTGTCCGTAGCCTGGTAATGGAAGATCATGATGAACACACCCACATGGGCGTCGTCATGGGGCTCTTTTGACAGTGTTCTTAGGAAAAGCCTTTACTTACTCAGAAGAGAAAGCAAAGAGCTATTTATAAAATGACAAGTGTGTGTAAATGTTCAAAGTGGATTGTGATTTCTCCAAAAAAAACCACAGGCAGCCAGAGCATAGTTGTGCTTTAAAGTCTAAAGTGATCTAATTTTTGAAATAAACTTTATTCTGGGCAATGACATGTGTTTTCTACATAGGAGGGGGAATCGTTGTTGCTGATAATAACGAACAGGCTGTTTTTCTTATTTGGGAACCTTAGGGGGAGGAAACCACAGTTCGAATGCTGTAAAGGAGTAGCCTGCTTATTGGACCTCTCATGCCTGTGGTCTGGTCGGCACTGAGATCCTCGCTCTGGTGCTGTTATTTAATGCTGCAATAGTGAAATCGTCTGGCTGAGATTAGATTAGGCAGCTGACTCCCAGTCCTCCAGGTTCAAGGCTCAGAAATGAGTAAATCAACATGGTTAGCTCTGCAGAACACTTTGAACATATGTCTGGCCGGGGTGTTGGGGGAGCGAACTATCCTCTCTCTTTAGGTCCCTGTGATGTCCCAGCCTTGAGGAAAAGACATGACATCTCTAATTTTTTTAAAACCTCTTTAATACCAGTTGTCATTTGAAGAACTTAAGAAACATTATTTGTTCAGAACAGTGTGATATTTTGTATCCTGTACAATGAAATAGAATTAAGTGACGCGGTGGTGAGCCAAGCCTAGGAGAGTGGGGAAGCTGGGGTCCATGGCCCAGTAGACTGTGTAATCATGTGCCAGTTTATGCTGGGACATTTTAGGCTGTCTGTTTCTACAAACGTATACAAATGTCCCTTCAACTTGTGGCCAGAGGAAACCCAGTACCAAGAAAATAGCTCTACCCTCAGGCTGGGTTTCTCTGTTTTCAGTTGTGCATGTGTGTGTGTGTGTG
Source organism: Myotis brandtii (assembly GCF_000412655.1). Taxonomy (NCBI): domain Eukaryota; kingdom Metazoa; phylum Chordata; class Mammalia; order Chiroptera; family Vespertilionidae; genus Myotis; species Myotis brandtii. Next base: position 2,414,925 of record NW_005370223.1, read on the forward strand.
TGTGTGTGTTCATTTTATTTTTACATTTAATTTATTGGGGTGACATTGGTTAATAAAATTGTACAGGTTTCAGGCATACAATTCTACAATATATCATCTGCATATTGTATTGTGTGTTTACCACCCCAAGTCAAGTCTCCTCCCATCACCATTTATCCTTCCTTTATCTTCTATTTCCCCCAAACCCCCTTCCCCCTGGCAATCACCATACTGTGGTCTATGTCCATGAATCTTTTTCTTTTTTTTGTGACTGGCAGAGATTGTACTTTTGTCATTGACTTTATCTTCTATTTCCCCCAAACCCCCTTCCCTCTGGCAATCACCATACTGTGGTTTATGTCCATGAATCTTTTTCTTTTTTTGTGACTGGCAGAGATTGTACTTTTGTCATTGGTGTCTTATGAATGTGTATCGCTTGATTTCATCTGTTCTAATCTTCATCAGATACCTGCGCCACCTCCCACAGGACTAATCCCAAGTGAGTCAGCCCCAGCCCAATGGGCTCACCGAGGGGACCCACTGTGCAGGAGTATAGGCTTAAACCATGGGCTTAGGAATCAAAGGGACCTGGGTTCAAGTCCTGATTCTACTGCTATTATAGATGTGACCATGAGTGAGTTGCTTCATCCCTCTAAGCCTCTGTTTTCGGATCTGTAAAATAGGAAAAATAATAATACGTACATCCTTGTGCTATAGTGAGGATCAGTTGAGAAAAATTAAAAGAACTAATTTCACATAAAGTGCTTAGTGTGTTGCCTTAGCACACAATAGGTGCTCAATAAACACTAGCTCTCTTCTTACTTTACCTCCTTAGCAAACATCTCTATTCTCTAGTGAGTGTTCTCCTGTTCTATCAGTGGTCAGCATGATGCCATGGGAGTCTGTCTGGTTGTATTTCTCACATAGCTGTGTCTTCACGTGTTGGCCTGGCTGGCTCTCAGGTCTCAGCTGCATAGTCTCTTCCATATGCCCTGGCTTTGGAGACCATCTGGTCCTGTGCACAACGCATCCTTATTGTCCAGGGCGAAACCTCCCCAGTCACTCTGCATTGACAGCCACTGTGCAGCCAAGCACCGGAGCCCCAGCAGATCAGCCCCTGGGACTTGCTCTCTGTCTGCATCAGCCCCGAGCTAGTCTCTAGCAACCACAGTGCACGTGCTGATGCCTCAGAGAGCCGGGCCAGGCCGACACCTTCATCTCTGGATTCTGGGATCCCACGTTCGACAGGCGCCGGCATTCTTTTGACTTTGTCCTGGACACGTTCCACCGCCCTCCCTCCGTGTCACATCTGATTTTCCCTTATGGTGGAAGCTGGGCCTGAGGAGTGAGTGTGGTTTGTGGACAGCTGTCCCAACCATGGCAGTGTTGGGAGGAGGCACAGAAAGAGACAGAGTAAGGTGTCCACATCTTTTCTTGTGCGATTTATGGTCACCATTTCTGTTTAAGGAATTATTTATCTACTAGAAAAAAAGTGTAATTCATTCTGTATATTTTTTTAAAAGACGATTTACCCTCTGGCTTTCACCATTTGAAATGGGACTTAAAAAATGTCTATATCATCTATATCTGAGTCATTTTGTTCTCAAGATTTTCTTAATTCTTAATTAATTTTCTTCCTTCCTTCTCCCTCCCTCCCTTCCTTCCTTCTTTCCTATCTATCTTCCTTCCCCTCATTAATTTATTCATTCATTAAGCCAGGTGAGGGAGTCAGCCCTCTAAATGATAACAGAAGGTGAGACTGTTATCAGCGTGCTGTGCATGGCATGTAGTGGGAGCATGAGGATGGTGGTCCTCAAGTCTACAATGTGATTTTGAATAATTTCTGTGATCTGCAAGTAGCAGGCTGGTGGTGTTTGATTTACTGTCATGTTTTGTGTCTGCCTTTGTACTGCTTTTTCTCTCCCCACACTTTGTGTTTATGTCAATCCTCGTTTTCCTGGGGAAGATTGCACTGGAAGTTCGAGGAGGGGCTAGAAGGTGGGGTCCTAGAGGAAATGAATAGGAAGACTTGAAAACAGGCCCTATCCGCTGCTCTGATGATGCCTCATGACTTAACTCTGATGACTCTGTACATGGCCGACCTGGGAAACATAAGCTAGAAATTAACTTTGTTTTTCATATGTCAGAGGATAGTCTCAAGGTAAGGAGGCCCGAGTCGGGGTGGTCTAGTTCAAAAGGCACTGGCACTGGGTTAAAAACAAAACAAAACTTGTATTCATATGCAGCCTCTAGCGTTTTTAGACTTTGTTTTCTTATCGGTACCTTAGGGATACTACCCCCAGGTATTACAGTACTCCCACTATTATAGGATGATTGTGAAAATTAAGTGAGATAATGTCTGGAAAGACCTTAGCACAGTGTCTGGCATAGTGGTAAGTACCCAGTAAATCCTGCTCCCTTCTCTCCCCGGCCCCACCTCCTCCCAGTTGGCCAGTTGTCTCTAACACAGTAGCAGTGGGACTGTAAATACTTTCTCTATTATGTAATTGCTCTCCACCAATCTGTTCTTTGATCATCATTCTGCTCTCCCTCCAGATCTATCCCTAAACTCAATTACAACTCTCCCTCTGGTATAATCTCCCTCTCTACAGAGAACAGTGAAAACCTGATGTTTAGAAAATCATTTTTCCATAGAAGAACTTAATACCCTACAATGTTTTTATGAATTTCTGTTTTCCAACAGGATTTACTGTCGACACAAAAATGAATGTATTTACATTTGGAGCTCATTTTTCATGATACTCTTGACAGTAATATTTTCCCTGATTTGGGGGAAGCCCTGTGATTTTCGTGGGCAGAGGATGCATCCTGTTGATTTGTCTACTGGATGCTAGGCTTATAATTTTTTAGATTCAGTTCAAAAATTTCTGGAGCTCAGTTTCCCAAAATATAAGTCTTCAACCCACTGAAAGGTATTATTCTCCTTCTCTCTCTCCCACTTATTTCAAGTTAGTGATTATGTTCAGACCCAGTCGTTCAAGACTTTTGTCATTCCCGTTGCTATTGATCTGGATATTCCAGTGTTATTCGGCTTCTGAATGTTTTTGAGTCTTATTGCCTATCTCCATCAGCCTATGGAATGTCCTTTTTTGCATTGGTCCCAGCTCTCACCTTTACTGTCCAAAACGTTTACTCAACCAACTGTCTATAGGCCATATTCATGTCACTTTGTTTCTTGGAAAATTGGACAGTTTTAGGTGGAATTTGAAGGTACTAATGTGGACCTCTAAGTATAGGAACCAAATACAGAAACTGTTAGATTAAATTATACGTGAGAGTTTCACCAAAAAAAAGAAATTATTCCAAAGTTACATGCACCCTGTGTTCTTTGCAGCATTATTCATGGTGGCCAAGACATGGAAACAACCAAAGTGTATCTCAATATGATTGGGTAAAGAAGATGTGGTACATATACAATGGAATACTACTCGGCCCTAAGAAAAGAGGAAATACTGTCATTGCGACAACATGTTCGCATCTTGAGAATCTCATGCTAAGTGAAATAAGTTAGACAGAAAAAGTCAAGACCCATATGATTTCACTCATATGTGGGATATAAAACTAAAAGTTAACAAATGAATAAACAAGACAAACAAAGAAATACATAGACACAGAGAACAGTATGATGGTTACTAGAGAGAAGGGGGTAGTAAAGGATAAAGGTGGTCAGACATATGATGACAGAAAATTTGTACAATGCAACATACAAATGATGTATCATAGAATTGTACACTTACTAGTAAAACCTATATAATTTTATGAACCAATGTTATCCCAATAAAGTTAATTTAAAAAAATAGAGTTTGCATAGGATTGGTCAGATCTTGCCATGCACTTTATCTCTTTGGAAGACAGCAGCCCATCGGAGAGGAAAAGAATGAAGTAGGCATCAGACAGTATCTCAGGTTAGAATCCCAGCTCTGCCATTTACTAGTTGTATGGTATTGGACAAGTGAATTAATTTCTGTACCTCTCAGTTTCATATTTGTAAATGAGGAAGGCAATATCATTTGCTTTGCAGAATTAAATGAGGTACTGTTTCTAAAACTATATGAGATACTGTCTGGGAACATCTTAGTAGAGTGTCTGGTACAGTACTGAGTGCCCAGTAAATCTTGGTGGCGTCTTTCCTAGCTTGTGCTGAGTGTTGGCCATCTCTAAATTGACATTGGTGATGCTGTAAGTGCTTTTACCACCATGGCACTGCTCTCCTCCAGTTCTTTTCTTTACTGCCTTTCTGTCCAATCTCAGTTCTATTCTTGAACCCAATTCAAGTCTCTCTTTCTGTGGTGTAACTTCATTTTCCATCCAGAGCAATAATAACTTGATTTTTTTTTTAAATCAGTTTTCTTTGGATGAATTCAGAGTGCTTACAATAATGATAATGGTGATGGACATGATGCTAAGAATATTGTGGGAATTTCTTCTTCTCTTTATCTTCTAGAAAGAGTGTGACTGTCTTCTTCAGCCCCAAAGACAGTTCCTGGACCAGAAATAATTATTGAATGATTGAGTCTGATCTTTTGAGTACCTTTGATTGTGCCATTTTTATCATTCAGATTTCTGCACAATCAAAATGAGTATTTATTGATTTATACGTTCACTTCTATTACAGAATTTTAGATTGTTCTTTTACAGAAGATAAGTAATAAATGTATGCTTGTACATCCAAAGATATATGAGGATGATGTTTTTAATAAGAATTAATGTGGTAATTAAATATAAATAAGCTAGAACAGGACAGGAAATAATGCTCTTGAAATGTTATTATCTACACGGGGCGGGGGGAGCGGGGGGTCTAGTAGGTTGATTTTAAGATTTGAGGACAGGGGTCCTGGGGAAAATTCTGAGAATGGAGACATCCCATTCCTCCCCGCATTAAGCACATAGCTCTGCATGGGTCCGGTTTCATTCCAGAGGTGGCTCTGAACACACCCCTGTAGGCTCGGCCCCAGGAGGGCAGCAGATGAACTTGGGGAGTCTTGCTGAGACAACAATCCCTGAGGTCTGAGGTGAATTTTTACAAGCTCCCATAAATACTTTAACCGACTACTTAAAACTCCTCCCTTACCCTAACAACTTTTATAAATAAGATGGGCATATGACCTGGAAAAGCAAAAGCTTCATAAGGTGAGATATTCCATTCCGTTGGCCATATAAGGTTCATCAACTTTGAAGCATTGAAATTATCTGTAGAATATGAGTGTGTCTCACACTTTCCATAATTGAGGAATGAAAATGTTTGACATAAACAGCACCTCTGGAAGGCCAAACACTTCTCTTGAGAAAATTCTAGTCCCATGTCCTGATGGGTAGCGCTCAGTATTTGCAGAGTCATCAATTATGATTTTCCAAAGCTAACAGGGATTCAAAGATTCCAGTCTATCTCCATGTGCCCCAACTGTCCAAGCCCAGCCTGATTTTCAGGCTTTACTCTCCCTTAAGCAAATGTAACTGATTTAATGTAAAAATATCCTCTGCCCAAAGTTCTTTTTATAAATCCAATCTATATCTGTCTTGTTGCAGCTTAAAACGTTTCTATAAGGTGTGCTAATCCATTCATCAACAGCTCTCTGATTTAGCAGGAACTGTGTATGGAAACTAAAAGCAGAAAGTACATTATTCATGATTAATGGCCAAATGGGTGGAGCAGAAAATAACATCTTTGACGTTCAGGGGGAGGAGAGAGTAAGGAAGGAGGGATTGGAACTGGGTCTTAAAAGCTAGTTGGGATATGAGTAAGTCAAGAGAAAAAGGAAGGACAAATGGTATGGGGTAAATGGTGTGAGGAGAAGCACAGAGAGGGCAAGGAAATGAAGAGACCAATTTACCTAGAGATGAGGCTTTGGGAAGGGGCCTGGTTGGAGGGACAGATTAGAGCGAGTCTGCGTAGGACTTGGAATGGCATACTACAGAGGATGACTATGCTGTATATCAGTGGGTACAGGAAAATGTTTATTCTTTATCTAAAAAAAAGAAATACATTTTACTAATATTTAGCATATGTATTGACAATATTGTATGCATGGCATTTATATATAAACTAGAGGCCCGATGCACGAAATTCGTGCAAGATCAGACCTTCCCCCGGCTGCTGGCACCAGCTTCCCTCTGGCACCCGAGCCCCGGGCTTCCCTCGCAGCCCTGGCTTCAAGGACATCCGTTCTAATTAGCATATTATGCTTTTATTATTATAGATATACATATGTGATGATGCATGTGCAAAACTGTCTTACTGATAGGGATTCATGTTATAAAAGTTTGGAGACAGACTGTAGACGATCAGGAATGATTAAAGACTTTCATGCAGCCAGTGACATATTCAAAGCAGTATTTTAAGAAAATGAATCTGGCAACAGTTATACAGAGAGGGTTGGAGGAAGCAGTTTAGTGTCGATTGCAGCAATTTAGAGGGAACAGAAAGGAGGAGAGAGTACTGGAGACACTGTGATGACCATATCCTTTTCAGGGTGAGACTGTTCCTTTGCAAGAGCACCCATCAATTACTTTGGAGCTGAGAATGAAGCAATGCCCAGGAAGATGAGTTTTTTCATTCAAAACTGATCGCAAAAATGTATTGACATTGCCCAAAGGGGTCCTGGTCTAAAACCTAAACTTAAGTGGAACCCAGAATAAAAATTATGAGTAATTATTGGTTAAAAACAAGTTTAGATAACTTCATAACTAATTTTATATACACAAGGAAAATCTTTAAAAATGCAGATAACATCCTTTCTACCATTGCCCTAAAAAGGAGCCCTTGAAAGAGGTAACAGAAGCAGCATAATGCCGCTCCTGCATTACAACGCAACTTAGGCTCTACTAGTATAGCTGCTGTTTGGTGTTGAAAAGAGATCTCAGAAATGTTCTCATCTCAGTTGCTTGCTGGAGATGTATTACTTTCTGGTAATCCCCGATTCAAGTACAAACACATTCGTTCTTCCTCACACAGCGTGATCTTCACAAGAAATAAAATTTGAAGAATCATATTGTTGAGTGTAAATTTGTAAGAGAAGTCTTGGTACCTATATTTGATTTGCCATCATTTTCTTAAAAATTGCACTGTTAAACTCTCCCCATTTGATGTTTTTGCAATGTAGAACTCTTAACTGAAGTGTGATTCAGAGTTTAAATCACTCATTAACCAGGCTTCTCAATTTCACCTTGCAGATAAAACACAGCTAAATAATCGTAGGGACAAAGAAATAGCATGTTTTAAAATGCCAACTAGATCAGGCTTCTGACCCATACGTGATAATAACTTTATCTTCGAAATATATTGATGAAAGGGCCCTACTATCAGGAAATTTAAATAAGAGAAACAAATGCACATATTTTAACTTTAATCAGACACTAGATATAAACTTAACATCTGTCTCATTCAACTAAAAAAGGCTAAAGATTGTGTATAATTATTTTAGCTGAATATGAGTAGAATGTAGTATAGAAAAATAGATATAGCATATTGCACACATCAAAACAACGGCTCTAAGATGAAAAGTTTGACATATAAGCAGAAGCTAATATTTTCATACATAGTTGGTGGGAATATAAATTGACCTTTCTTTAGGGAATAAGTGATATGTTTTAAGAGCCTCAAAAATGTTTATACTATTTAGATTCAGTATTTCTACTTTTAAGAACTTGTCCTAAGGATAAAAATCTTAAAAGTTTGATAGTAGCTAAACAAAATTAATCATTTTCTTAAAAATTATCTACACTAATAAAAGAGAAACATGGTAATTAGCGTACGACCGCTACCCTTTTCATTGGCTAATCAGTGAGTATATGCAAATTAACTGTCAGCCAAGATGGCGGCCGGCAGCCAGGCACTGAAGCGAGCACGAGGCTTGCTTGCTGCAGACTCCAACGTTCCCCGCCTAACTTGCCAGCCTCTCAGTTGCAACTCTAAGCAACTATATACTATGTTGCAAATAAGAAGCTAAACAAAACCCCAGAAAAGGGCTTCCATTCAGCCGGGCTCGGACCGCAACATTGTATCTATGTTTTCAGCAGCGAGGCCTCAGAGCTAAAGCTGGCCCAGAAAAAAAAAAAAAAAAGAGAAGAAAACAAGGAGCGGTTGGAAGCTTTAGTCACTCGCCAGCCGGAAAACAGCCCTCAGCCCCTCACCCAGACTGGCCAGGCACCCCAGTGGGGACCCCCACCCTGATCCAGGACACCCTTCAGGGCAAACCAGCCAGCCCCTACCCATGCACCAGGCCTCTATCCTATATAGTAAAAGGGTAATAGGCCTCCCAGCACCGGGATCAGCGGAGCAGCGAGGCTCCCGGCACCGGGATCAGCATGACAGGGGGCAGCGCCCAAACCCCCTGATCGCCCTGCGGCTCTGTGTGTGACAGGGGGCGGGGCCACAACCTCCCTATCCGCCCTACTCTGTTCGTGACAGGGGAAGGCACCCCAACCCCCTGATCAGCCCTCCTCTGTGCCTGATAGGGGGGAGCTCCCCAATCCCCTGATTGCCCTGCGGCTCTGTGTCTGACAGG
>NW_005370223.1:2423996-2450033 GCF_000412655.1 Myotis brandtii
AGAGGGCACAGGCCGGGCTGGGGGACCCCCCCCTCCCCCGCCCCCCGAGTGCACAAATTTTTGTGCACCGGGCCTCTAGTTGATTATAATAGGTAAAGGCCATATATGCCATGATTTTAAGTGGAAAAAGTGGTATAAAACTATATATATAAAATGTCACTGTTAGCATGTATGTATATGAATGCATTCATTCAAAAATTATAAGGCAATATAACAATATACCAATAGGTTATTTTTGTTTTTTAATTTATTATTTTTCTCATTTTCAATTTATTTTATGTATTATTATTTTGTTGTTGTTACTCCTCACCAGAGAATATTTTTTCCATTGATTTTTTAGAGAGAGTAGAAGGGAGGAAGGAAGGGAGGGAGGGAGGGAGAGACATTGATGTGAGACAGACCCATTGATTGGTTGCCTCTGCATGCATCCCAGTCAGGGCTGGTGTCAAACCTGCAACACAGGTACATGCCCTGACTGGGGATCAAACCCGAGACCCTTAGGTATATGGGCTAGCACTCTAACCTCTGCACAGCACTGGCCAGGGCTTAGTTTTCCATTTAAATTTGAAAGAAGAATATATATTGTTCTTATAATCAGAAAAAATATCGAAGTAAAAACTTAAAGAGAAATGCCAGAGTTTAAAATGCAGATATCTATAATTTAATATAATTAGCTGATGGAAAGATTTCTATGAGCATAACATATATATTTATTTAATGACGATCATCAAGAGCTCTAGATGTACTAAATTTTGACTAGACCTATCTGTGCTACAAAAGTAGGTAAATGTAATAGCAACCGAAGCACATGTAGACGTTAAAGCAAATCTGAGTATCTAGGCTATTGGGGTGTTTTCAACTGTGTAATCTGGGCTTTAGTTTTACATAAAGAGCATATCCTAGAAACTTTATAAACTCTGGAGGCACAACTATGGTTTAGATAAAATGAAAAGGCCACTGATTTTATGTATACTTACATAAATATAGTCAGTCAGCCAGGATTATTAAAAAAAGAAATGAGTAATTCTCAGAAAATTAACAGTCCAGTGGGGAGATCAACATTTAAGTGTGTTTGAAAGTGAAAATAAGAGGTATGTTTGAAGTTGCAGAGGAACACTGAGAAATGGGTAACCAACTTCACCCTAGAGGTGGGGGAACCTTCCCAGGGAACGTAAAGTTAGAGATGGGCTTTGTTGAATGAATAGGAGTTTCCCAGATGGAAACAGGAAGGGTCATTCTAGGTAGGAAAGGAGCATGTACAAAGAACCAAGCATCTGAGATAGCCTAGCATGTTCAGGGACCGGTAGGAAACGTGATGTGGCTGGAATGTGGGATGAGAGGCAGCAGCAGGATATGAGAGGAAAACTGGGCTGGGGCCAGAAATGGCCCTCACATACTGGTAGTTACAGTGCCTCCACTTCAGCAATGATTCATTGTGATTTTCCTGGCTAATAGGATCCTAATCATTATAATGAGGTAGGATTCTATATTCTGCTCCCTTTGAATTATGCAAATGATAACTGTTATGACCTGTTCCACAAAATAGGCTATAAACATGATCATATCTCTTTAATTACTTTACAGTTCATCATCCCAGCCTTCCAGGCCTTATTGGCAAATAGTACATTATCTCCTCTTGAGACCCTCCCACTGCCTCTGGAGGGTCCCTGAACCCTGGGGCTTTCCTCAGGCGAATAGCTAGTCCCCCTCCCGACACCTGCAGCAGGAAATGTAGGTGACTGCCGTCCTCTCTGGCTGCTGCATGGCATTGTTTGCACCCCCACATCACAGTGGTGCCCATTTAGGGCAGCAAGGTTACATCGCTTACTTCCCGTCCTCAGCTTTTCTTCCCTAAATCATGGCCTCTGCGCCAGAACTGCTGGACCTGGAGGGGCTTATAGCAATGGCCACACGCTCTGCTGAAATGAGCCCTTCCCCAGGAACCTGAGGCCACTGTGTTGAGCCCAGGTCACCAGCCCAGACTCCTCCCTTCCCCAGTGGTTTCCAGGACCTTCTCTGTGCTGGGCCTTAGTGATTGTCATCCTGACCCAACAGTTCTCTCAGTGCCAGCCCCCAGTCCCAGGAAGCAGGGCGGAGGACACTGGGCCTTTCCTCCCAGAAGGCCCTGGGCTCCTTTTACAAGCTGATTGGCCTCCTGCCCAGAGTCCAGGTTGTTCCTCCAGATGCTCAAGAGATAGCCGCTTGGGAGATGGAGTTTTTAAAAAGTTTGTTGTCCTGCCCAGTGCCTCCCAAAAGCGCCTAATTGCTTTATATACATAACTAAGTGATTTTCTGTTCCTGCCTTAGTTGCAATTTACTTCAGTAAAATAAAATCTTTATCTAATCATGCCCCTATTTAAAAACAAACAAACAATGGTCATGTGCTTATATAGTAAATAGCAAATTATGTAACTTGCCTAAGGTGGAAATAGGTCTCGACCCCCAAACCCATATATTTAACCACTATGCTTTTGCCTCTTCTCATTCAATTTATATGCTAATATGTCATTATTTATTCTGTCACTCAGATACTACACTTACGTTAGTGAAGTTTATTGTGGGAATAGAAATCTCTAAGTGTAGGCATTCCCTTCTGAGCTACTGATAAAAGAGAGCTGGACATGGAGTGTATTCATGAATGAGTTCATTTAAATGGAAAGTGAGTCATTTGCGGTAGGAGAAAGTTATGTTTTCTCTACAAAGTTAGGTCACAGAAGGGAGAACAGTACACGTACATAGTTCTGAAGGGATTGAAACTGAGCAGTTTATGAGTATTTGGGTTGATGCACATTAACCAATAGTGTTCTTTAGAATTCAAGATTTGGGAAAGCTATCTTCAAGGTGGGATTAATCTGAGTTGATTTTATTTTGCCCCACTCTTGGTGCAAGTGTAAGACAGTCAAATTGCCTTTTCAATTGAAGAGTTTAAGGGAAGTCGCCTCTCAGCCTTGTCATCTTTAAGTTTGATAGTAATGAAAAATAAAGTCCAACCGGGTTGTTCTCACCTTTTCTCATAGGCACTATTTTCCCAATAGCATTATTACTCTCAATAAAATGAAAGTGAAATGCGTTTATGTCAATATTTCTAAACAAGGCAAAACTCTGACACATTATTAATGGTCTGTGTTTTTTAGAGGAAAATCATGATGTTGTAAAATGTTTGTTGTTCCATTCAGAGTTCTTAATAGAAATTCCAGAAGGTCAAAAGATCTCTGGGAAGTTTGTATGCATGATGGGGGAACTGATCGCCTGTCTTCTGACAAAACCTCAGTGAGACCTGCGTCTAGCCAGCTAAGACCGGGGTCTTCCCTCTCACCTCCAATTCTAAAACTTCTTTTCATGCGCTTGCCTTGGGCCGGTGCTGTACGCCACGGAGCGAGGGCCAGAGTTTGAGCCACGATGACTCCTGAGCTGGGTCGTTTACCGAAGTTCTACTACCAAATACAGTTCGCACAATTGACTTCATATCACATTGTGTTGCTATTGTTATTTTTGCTTTATTATTGTTATTTTATATACTTAAAATTCTCAGCTTTTAAATCTAGTTTGGATTTGAGATACACAATATGTTATTGGCCTGGGGCTGTACGCCACGGAGCGAGGGCCAGAGTTTGAGCCACGATGACTCCTGAGCTGGTCGTTTACCGAAGTTCTACTACCAAATACAGTTCGCACAATTGACTTCATATCACATTGTGTTGCTATTGTTATTTTTGCTTTATTATTGTTATTTTATATACTTAAAATTCTCAGCTTTTAAATCTAGTTTGGATTTGAGATACACAATATGTTATTTTAAAACGGTCAATATAGATAGCTTTATATCTGTAGCTTTTTTGTCCAGTTTTCAGATTTATTAAGCTTTTTTTACTTTATCCAGAAACTAAGAATTCTTCTAATCAGCCCTCATTTTAAAGTGAGGAAGCTGTTTCTGTTTATTTGGATTGGGATATGCTCCATGTTGGGATGAAGGAGCATTCCATACTGAAAGATGTTATGTGTTTTTCTACAAGTTAGATAAAATTTATATATTTTTTCTTGGCTGGGAACACATTCTGTTTAAACAAAGGTGTTCTATGGCGCCTAAGGAATAAATATACTTCTTGTGGGACTAAGATTGTGCTGGTCATTATTGGCACCGACTGAAAGCGTGTGGAGTGATGTAGAGAGAAGCTAACAATTCTTGAACACCTACCATGTGCCAGAGACTGTTTTTGGAATGTCCTTGCCTTATTTTGTTTTCTGAACCATCCCATAAGGCAGTTACCATTTTCCTTGTATAGATGAAGAAACTGAGGCTCAGAGAGATTAGGTAATTAACATAAAGTCACAGAGCCAGGGGTGGCACAGCAGGGAGTCAATCAACGCTTGTTCAGATTCCAAGGCCAATCCCTTTCTGTGACCCTCACCGCCCATGTGTGGACTAAGGCAGCCTGGAGGCCCAAGCCCCATATTAGCGGCAGGGTCTAGGCCAGGGGTGGGCAAACTTTTTCACTCGAGGGCCACAATGGGTTCTTAAACTGGACCGGAGGGCCGGAACAAAAGCATGGATGGAGTGTTTGTGTGAACTAATATAAATTCAAAGTAAACATCATTACATAAAAGGGTACGGTCTTTTTTTTTTTAGTTTTATTCATTTCAAACGGTCCGGATCCAGCCCGCGGGCCGTAGTTTGCCCACGGCTGGTCTAGGCATTGAATGAAGTCCCAGGTATTCCTTTTAGGTTTAGGGACAGGAGAATGTTGACGTGGAGAGAGATTTGGGGGCCTACTCAGGCTTTTGCTTGACCACTGGTTTCCTAACCGACTCTTGAATGTGGAGTCGGTGCTGGTGTTCCTGCTGATGGGTCCTGAGCTTCTCAAGGGCTTGAAGGTGGCGCCTTCAGGTGGTCTTTCCAGGGCCAGCCATGCACCCACAGCTACGCTGTTGTTTGGGAGCTTTAGCATTCCTTGCTTCAAATGGGCAACTTCTTTATCATTTTAGTGGAACATCATTGGTCATCTGGCTGATTTGAAATGTGAAGGGGACTGACTCTGTATGATATGCTTTTCAAGTGGAACACCAAATCTTTAGGGATATTCATGGCATTTTCTTTTAAAAAATAATTTTTTTAAACCTGTGCTAACTGCCTCTTGATCTTTATTTAGATCAGCAGTCGCCAATCTTTTGGACCTCACGGACCACCAGTTGGCGACTGCTGATTTAGAGAATTTCACCATTTTAATGACTTGGTAACTATTTTGCTGATAGGCACAGAGATATGTAAAGAGAAGGTACATTTTCCCCCTTTTTAAGGATCTGGAAAATGTTCAGAATTTTCATTTACTGTACTTTATTCTGCCCAATATTTTTCTATGTTGCAAGCCAAGTGTCATTTGATTTAAATTGACATTAAACACACTTCTTTTAGACAAACCAATTATGATCTTTAGATACACTGATTAGATTTCTTCCTCCAACAGTTTAAGGTTGCGCCGTGAATGTGGTGAGCTGGTGGTTTGACTGGAGCAGGCAGTGGGCAACTTCGGGCTCTTTTTCAGCAGGCATTTGAATGCCTTTGGCAGACGTCCTCTCTGAGTATTTAGATTCCCCTTCTGCCTGTGGGTAAAAGTGTGTGCTCTGTGCTTGGATATCCATTATGTAGATTTATAATTCATTTATCAAATGTCTATTACATGCCAGGCACAGGATAGTCTTACTTACACGCTCATCTCATTTAATCCTCACAGCCACCCTGTGAAATCGTGATGGCATAGGCCTAGAATATTCTCTCCTCTTTTCAGACTAGGAAACAGAAGTTCGGCTAGATCAATTTCCAGTGGTGACACGACAGGTGCCTAACGATAGCAGAGCTCACCAGACCTGCCTGCCTTTTGTAACCATAAGCTTGCCTGGGAGTGAACTAGTGGAGGAGTTTTAGGAGATGTGGCTGGAAACGTGGTGGAGGGCTTTGAATTTTATTCTAAGTTGGACGCCAAGTTTTGGATTCATTTCTTCATTCACCAACTATCAATGGGGCACCTAATGTGTGCCCAGCACTCTAGGCCCTGGGGGCATCACAGCGAATCAGAAAACATAATCCCCTGCCTCCTAGAAGCTTCCAGTCTGGCTACTGGGGTTTTTTGAGCAGAGAAAGGAGGTGATCTGGTTTAAGTTTAAAAAGGTCCTCCTGGCTAAGGTGTGGAGCGTCACCTGCAGAGAGGCGAGGACGGTGGCAGGGGGGCCGTTAGGAGCGACTGCAACAATCCAGGCGAAAGAGGGTGGGGCTCGGACCAGAGTCCTGGCAGAGTGAGGAGTTGGCTTCTAGGTAGACTTAGAAGAAAACACCAGTGGGATTTGCTGAGCAACTGGGCGTGGAAACGGCTTGCCCAGGCTTTCATTGGAACTTGGGTTAGCCTGCGTCCTAAACCTGTGCTTTTCTAATTATGTTAAAATTCTCAGGTGTACAGTGGCTTCACCACGATATTCAATTTGGTGACAAACGTAGCTCCTTTTCCGCTCCTTCGCCCTAGGCCAGTGGTCTGCAAACTGTGGCTCGCGAGCCACACGCGGCTCTTTGGCCCCTTGAGTGTGGCTCTTCCACAGAATACCGACTTCTGCGCATGGGCCACGAAGTTTCAGTCGCACTGTACGTGCACGCCCACACGTGGTATTTTGTGGAAGAGCCACACTCAAGGGGCCAAAGAGCCGCAGTTTGCCGACCACTGCCCTAGGCTTATAACAGGAGAACATTGTTGGTGCTGGAGGAGGCAGGGCAGCGCTCTGTTCCCCGGGAGCACTTATCACCCGGCTGCAGTCGAGCAGCTGCGGCCTTGAAGGCCAGGCGCCCAGGGCAGCACTTGCGTGAATGTACTTGGGATTTGCAGTGCGTCCAGCTCAGAGCCACTCAAAGTCTTTCCCTGGGGCTCCCCCGTGGTGAGGCAGGAGGGTGGATCCTCTTAATAAGATTTCAAGCCCAGCTTCCTGTTTTCCTGCCTGTGCTACTTCTCTGAAACATTGTGAGGGCTGAATCAGGCCAGGTTTTAATTCTTGGTCTCGAAGTGGGATTTTAGTGTATTGTTTTCAAGTCTGAGAAAGAGAGCTTCCTTGTAGTTAGCTTTTCCTGAGCAGACATTGTCCCTCAAAAATGCTTCTACATGTCAGTAACTTTAACAGCTCCAAGATACAAATGTGTATTTCCCCAGTCAATGAAATTGCTACCAGGCTGTTTACGTAGCAGGAAGGTGAGCAGAATGTTTTCCTCATTCAGTTCATCTTCATTGACCTTATGTGAATGACCTCATAGTTCCACGCTGGAGAGGAAAATGTGGGTAAACATAAATGGTGCCTCTGCTTGGCAGTGATTACATTGCCGAGAATAGCATGGGCAGCTAGCTGACATGTGGGTATAGACTAAGAAGCAATTCCCTACACACCTTATCTTGAAATAGATTGAATGGGTTGGTTTCAGTTAATCGCTGGAAACCCTACGAACTGCCTGAAGTCCTCCTCACTGCATCTGTATGTGATCTACCACCACGGAACACTGGGTCTTGCGGAGCAGGATGTCCAGTTAAAGATATGATTAGGGGCTCTGGCTTCCTGGCCTGCAGGCAGCCGTTGCACACCCTTTTCTACCTTCACCTGCCTGGAGACCAGCCCTGCGGGTGCTCCTTCCCTGTGTCAGTCACACTCGGAGTCAGGCCGCCACAACAGCGAGAGAGGGATGCGCGTGCCTCCGGCTCCTATCTGCCTCCAGGATGCAGATGAGAGGCCTTGCCATTAAAAAAAAAATGTTCAAGTCAACTGAGGGATCGTGTATTTTATTATTTTCCTCAGGGCTGCGTCCAAAGAGGACTCTCCGTTTGGTGCTTTGGACTGCGGAGGAACAGGGTGGAGTCGGTGCTTTCCACTATTATCAGTCGCACAAGGTAAGAGCAGCCCGGCTGCTGGGCTTTTCACATGGAATACAGCGCAGGTAACAGTTCCCTCTGTTGTCCTGAAGAATTGTTAAATGTATACCCCATGTAACCACAGAGTGCTCCTGTTACCTAGAAGTTTCCCTATCAGATCAACCTGTGGACCCACCACAAGTAACTATTAGGCTGAGTTTTATCACCACAGATAGGTTTCGCCTGTTCTTGAACTTCATATAAATGAAGCCATACAGTATGTACCATATAGTATGTACCATACAGAAGTCAGACTGAAGACTATGATTTTGGGGATTCATCGTGTTGTATTAACAGTGGTTTATTGCTTTCTACTGTGGAGTAGATTTGTGTTGTATGCATGTAACACAACTATTTTATCCATTCTCCTGTTGATGGCATTTGGGTTGTTTCCAGTTTGAACTATTATGAATAAGGCTGTTCTGGACATATTTATACAAATATTTTGGTGGACGTATGCAATTCTTTTTTTTTTTCAATTGCTGGTATATGTCTAACTTTGTTAGAAACTTCCAAAGAGGTGGGAGACTGTCCCCTCCTACCTTCCCCCTGCAGCATCTGAGAGTCCCTGGTGCTCCCCATCCCTCCCAGTATGCCGTACAGTTAGAGTGTTTCTTTCTCGCCATTCTTGTGGAAGTAAACCTTTAATATCTTTCAAGGTACAGTTCTGAAAACTATTCCTCCACTGCTAATGTCATCTTTCTTTTCCCTTTCCTGCTTCCTTGCCTTAAGACTACCACCTTCATTCTGTGCCCTGCCTTATGATTTAAGGAAGACCAATGGCCTTTTCTTCCTGCATGAGGTTTGTGGGCTGTTAATGGTCAGAGTGACCTTATTTCAATTTGGAGGAACACCTGGAAGGAGCAGGACATAGAAATGCCATCCAGCACATAACCACAGTGGACGTGCTGGGACATAGACTTCACATGATGGCTCTGCAGGAACTTCCTTGAGCTCAACGAGGGCCTGAGGAGGGAATGATCCCCAGAAGGGGCCTTAAAAAGGGGTGACCCTAGAAAGGGTGTGTGTGTGTGTGTGTGTGTGTGTGTGTGTGTGAAAACTGCCTTTGTGTTGTTCTTTCTTCAAGAAATTATTTTACAAAAATGTGAACGTCTTTACGTCTTTATTGGTTAAATTCAGCCTGCATTCGCTACGAAGGAAATGTCACCACATTTAGGAGGATATCATTGTCCTCTAGTGATTTTTAGGACTTGACTTATAGAAGTGGAATTTAACTTTGGAATTAAAAAATATTACAAGTCATCTTATTGAATTTTCAAATCAGTGAAGAAAATGAGTGTAGTCCAGATGCCATTTGCCTAATCTCCTTCTCATGGGAACAATGTTTCTTTCTTTTCTACTTTCTTCTCTACCCTTGAAGGAGAACAGGATGTAATTTCTCATGTCCTGAAATGTATAAAGGGGGAAAAAAACACCCTAGAATAGTTTCCACTGGATTGCGGACGTTTTTTTAATCTTTTCCATTTTAAGCAAAAATATGATCTGGCATAATTATAATGAGTAAGGTAATCTGGCCTAGAGAAAGCCTCATTACACAAGATAATCAAATAAAATAGATTGATACGTTCTATCTGGCATGAAAAATATTTTAACCTTTTCCTGATGTATTGCACAAACTACTGGCAATTGAATTACAGGGACTATGAACACTGCTGTGTTCTGGTAGTCATTAATAAGGGCAATATTTTAAATAGGCATTATTAAATGAGGGATGGGCTATATGATCACTCTAAACACATCAGTTTATCTTAGCCAAGTCTAAATCAGAAAACGTTAAAAAGAGTATGTATGATATTTTGTCAGAATTTCTCGCGAGGCAAGGCTGAGGAACAAAATTTCTCTTATGTAAATATACAAAAATGCTAGCTTCTTTTAGTAGTGAACTTCTTGCCAACTCTCCAGCCCACATTAGGTTCACGTTTCACTCCAAAATAAAGGAATAGGTTAGACATGCTTGTACGACTTCTTCATGTTATCTGGGCAGATGGCTTCCTTAGATTTTACTTCACCGGCCCATTGCCTCTGTACATGTTAATTTAGCTACACTGCTAGAGTGACACTGCTAGAGCGAGAACAGTTTTGTACTCATCTGCAGCTCCGGTTGTAAAAATAATAGCTCTGATATACGCATTCAGCATAAATGTGTCTGGACTACGTCTCCAGAGCGGCCTGCCTTATATTGTTAATGTTCCATGCAATATAGACGTACTAATCAGAGGTTATTGTCTCAATCATTACTGCTGGGCTTTTATGCATCCTGTGTTTTCCTGTCAGTGCCTAGATATTTGCATTAGTCTGTAAAACACAGCACAAATTGGATTAAATTTTATTTATCTCAGTGTGTTCTTGGTCTGGAGCCCCTTATAGTTCCAACACTCTCATAATTTCTATAGCACACCTGGGAGCTCTTTGGGGTCTTATTAGAATTTGTGGATTTATTATTTTTTAAAAAGGCCCGTGTTTTGCATTTGCTTGCTTTCTCCTGTGTAGAATTCAATTATAAATAAGGGACTTCTGAATTGTGTGTGTGTTTAGGATATCTAAATAGAGATGTGTGTCAGCCTGGGAAGAGATACCTCTTTATGTTAGGAAGGCATAGTATGCCACCTTTCGAATGAACAAGCGTAGTCTTCGACTCATGTCTTTCCTTTACCTCTCTTTAGAAGGGTCCTCCTTAACTAGTTTTCATTCTTTTTTTCAAAGAAAATAAAAGAAATAGTTCAAAATAAAAAGACGAGCTGTTAGAACTAGAATGGACTCTTTCCATGTTCCCAGGGCCTTTCCTATAGTTGTGGGACATACTTATCAACTCCCTATAGCTTCAGATCACAGTGGCATTTGGCTGCAGCCCAGTACACCTAAAGAACAATGTCCCGGCGTCTGGGCCACCATTACTATCCCAAGTAAGGCAACTGGCTTTCGAGGTTGGTTCTGAGAACACTGTGCCAAAGCACTGAGGTTTACTGTGGATTTTTGTATTTAGCATCTCGTCTCATTTATTCTCCATCCTGAAACCATGAAGAAGGATGTCAGTTCATGGCCAGCCTCTTTGACCAGCTTACTAGAGGTTGCCTACGGGGCACAAATGGCTTGTCTCCGTGCCAGCTGTGCCAACCCAGTCCTGATCTGATGCAGACGGATCCCATAGCATGCATGGGCTTTCTAAGGAAGCCAGGTTGGCACACAGGAGACCCAAATCTGAGTTGAGGTGTCATGCATTAGGCTCACACGTGACCTATATGGGTCCAAGACTTTGGCCTAAATTGTCCCATCACATCACTCTGGCCTTACTAAGTTACCGAGTCAGCAAACCACTTTTGAGTCACCTGCCCTATGTTCATTTCCTTGGGACTGTTTTCTTCCCTCCATCTTCTAAACCAGGGGTTGGCATACTTTTTAAAGAAAGGTCCAGATGGTAAATACGTTAGGATTTCAGGAGGCGGAAGTGGAGGAGAAAGGGAGGAGGGGGAGAGACTTGGCACTCTGACTTTGTTTGTTGACTCCTGTTTTAAATACTTATTGGGAAGAAGTTGAGAGAACTGTCTTCTGAAGCCTTTCCCAAGCTCACAGTCATGCCTTTTGGTGGAAGAGGTTTGTAGCAGGTAGTGGAATGCTAACCTTTAGAATGTATAGTATATGTATTTACCTGCTTACAGTTTTCCTACATGTGTAAAGCTTAGACACCTCGGAAAATATATCAGGACCCTCCACAAATCAAGTCCAGCTTCCTTTTTCCAGGGTAACTATGCCTGCTACACCAGGGTCAGGGAGACCGCAGGATGGATCCCTGCTTGTGCTATTTTTAAAGATTTCTAAGGACAGAGATTGCATTTGCATCAATATATTTTTTAACATTATCAGACAAGATAACATATCCCAGGCCATATCCATTTAGTTATGTCTTTAAGGATGCAGCTTAAAATACTGGAGGAACCGTTACAGAAGCAGGTAGCTCTGAGTTCCCACGGTGAACCTTAATCCTACCTGCCTTCGTCGTTTCCGTGTGAGAGCACTAAGGAAGGGTGGGTGAATTAGGGGGCACCAGGATGGATTGAGAATTGCAGAAGAGACATTTAAACATTGTTTGCAAACTAAACGCAAAGAACAAATAATTCAACACTTTTTCTGTTGTTTTCTGTTTGCTTGTTTTATATTTTTACAAAAGGGGACTCTAATTTATTCTTTCCTTGGTCAGAGATAAAGCAGTTTCTAACCTTTAACATGTTACTCTGTTCTGCATAATTGAGAGCTCAATTTGTAAGTAGGTGAACTGGCCAACTGTTTTCTGACTGTTGGGAAATTGTGCCGGCCAAAATGGACTGGGGTTTGCGCTTCTTCGGCGAACAGTGGCTGTGCTCAGGAGCGGCCCCTCTTGGGTAGTTCAGCTTGCCAATGTCTAAGACAACAGAAATGAAAAGAAAAATGAAAGTGAACATAATCAAGAGTATAACGAATAGTTGGATCATAGGGCACGAAGCCTATTGGCTTCCATGAGAGCTTGCCAGAAAGGCTTTGCCCACATGTGTGATTTTTATCTTCCCATCTTTTAGGCAATTACCTGAATACGGCACACTACTGCGAGGGCTTTCACGGAAAGGCTCTATTTAAACATCTTTTTCTAAATCACCAAGACAAGGATGGAGCAAATGAACAGGAGTAAAAACACTCACTTGTACACAAAGCTTCTATGTTCAATTCTCTAAAACTGCAGTGAATGCCTAATTACACTGACACTCCCACTGTACATAAATATTGAGGATGCGTATATAATTTCCCAGCTAATTATTTCATTATATGGACATGACACGTGCGGAGTAATAAATTAGCACTGTCTCCACAGGGGCCAGCAATTGTGGACTTTGACATTGTATCTAAATTTTATTTAGAGCTTAATGAACCCCTAAGGGATGCCGGATTAGGAACTCCCGCCTGAGCCCTGCCAGTGTGGCTCAGGGGTTGAGCATCCACCTGTGATACAACCTAGGAGGTCACAGTTCGATTCCAGGTCAGGACACATGCCTGGGTTGCGGGCTTGATCCCCATGTGGGGCGTGCAGGAGGCAGCCGATCAATGATTCTCTCTCATCATTGATGTTTCCATCTCCCTCTCCCTTCCTCTCTGAAATCAGTAAAAAATATTTTTTAAAGATTTAAAAAAAGAACTCCTGCCTTAGAGTTAACCTGCAAAATTATTATTATTGCCCCATCTTTCAAATGAGTAACTGAGGCCCAGAGTACTTACATAACTTGCCTAGTAACTTCCACCTAATAGCCAAGAAGTGTGTCAAACAGCATCAGCACGTGCACATCATCTCTAGCTCCCCAGTGGCAATCGCTGCTGAAGTGGAAATTTC
Organism: Myotis brandtii; assembly: GCF_000412655.1. Lineage (NCBI taxonomy): Eukaryota > Metazoa > Chordata > Mammalia > Chiroptera > Vespertilionidae > Myotis > Myotis brandtii. Next base: position 2,437,302 of record NW_005370223.1, read on the forward strand.
TGTATCCATCCCACTCAGAGAGTCACACCCTGCCCCCCAGCACTATTGTGATACAACCTAGGAGGTCACAGTTCGATTCCAGGTCAGGACACATGCCTGGGTTGCGGGCTTGATCCCCCATGTGGGGCGTGCAGGAGGCAGCCGATCAATGATTCTCTCTCATCATTGATGTTTCCATCTCCCTCTCCCTTCCTCTCTGAAATCAGTAAAAAATATTTTTTAAAGATTTAAAAAAAGAACTCTTGCCTTAGAGTTAACCTGCAAAATTATTATTATTGCCCCATCTTTCAAATGAGTAACTGAGGCCCAGAGTACTTACATAACTTGCCTAGTAACTTCCACCTAATAGCCAAGAAGTGTGTCAAACAGCATCAGCACGTGCACATCATCTCTAGCTCCCCAGTGGCAATCGCTGCTGAAGTGGAAATTTCTGTATCCATCCCACTCAGAGAGTCACACCCTGCCCCCCAGCACTATTGCCCTAATCTCCTGCACCTCCTTCCAACAGCAGGGAAACCCTGGATGAAGAATGCAGATATCCACAGAGAGACTTGGGGAGAGGTCTGTGCGCCTGACTAACTGCTTCTGTTCGACTTGCCTGGAGCATTTGCAGTGTTCAGTCTCCCCTGAGTGGCCCTCGGTGGTCTCACAGAGTGATCCTTAGTGCCATCGTGTTTGCTGCCATTTCCTACTGTAGCTGTTTTCTCCTTCTACCTGGAGGTGATTGCTGCTGCTTATGACTGTTCTCAGACGAGGGAAATTGTTTTTCTACACCTCCCTTAGCTTAATACTGGTACCTATTTGGATTTTTTTTTCTGTAATTGCTAAATTCCTTAGCCTCCTTTTATCTAAACTATACCTATTAAGTTATCTTACCTCTTCTCAAAGCTAAATTGCCTCATCTGTTTATGATTTTCCTTCATTTTGTCCGACTGCTTTAAAACTTACAAAGTATGGGAAGCAACTGCTGAAGCTCTAAGTAGTCCCGGGATACATTTATTAGTTTCTGTAATTGAGTCTTACTGATCACACCATGTATTATTAGCTGCATGTTGTACTAACTGTAGCAAAACAAACCTTGAGGTTTTTAAAAATCCATTTTATAGTTTAAAAATTCGGTTTAAATGCCCACTGCAGTTCTCCTACGATGGCCATTTTACTTTGGCACGTCTTGCATGTTAAGTAAGGGTTCTCATCTGTGATGGGAAAATGATGATGGCAGGCTGTGCCAAGGATGCATTCAGCGCTGTTTTCACCTGAGAAGGAGACAATTTTGCCTCTCTACCAGAATAAGAGTATCTTCTTTTTTCCATTATTGAGGAACCGTGTAAGTTTTATTTATATTTAGGTAATTGAAAGCCATTTTTATTGTTGTCATTCCATATAGTCTTCTTGGAAGTATTTATTTTTAGCGTTTATAATGGATGTTGTATTTTTAAAAGCTTTACAGATTATACAAAAAATATTCAGCTTACAACACTAGTTGTTGAACCCTATGCTTTCTTGAGAAGATTTTTTTAGAGCAGATTTTGAAAAACCTATGTTGCCTTATCACCAACACTGGCAACCACATCATCATCATCATTATTTTCACCACCACCACCACCACCATCATCCAAAATAGTGTCTAGATCTATGCTTGCATGGTTTACATATATGTATATGTACACACATATGTCTTTAAATACTTAAGTCCACATATTTATTTACTCACTCAGCACATGTTTTGGGAGAGCCTTCTAAGTTCTAGGCACTGTTTTAAACTCTGCCCTTATCTTGCTTTCATTCTAGTGCATCAAGACTGATAACAAGTTAGAAAAGTAAGTTAAATGGTATGTTGCCTGAGCAGAGCAACTGAGAAAAAAAATAAGACAGGGAACAGAGATAGGGTGTGTGGGAAAGAGTGGTTTGAATTTTTGTTGAATGGGAGCAAGCAAGACTTCATTGGGGTGCTAATGTTTGACCTGAAGAAGATAAGTTAGTTACATGGATGTGTGGAAGAGAGCACTTTAGGCAAAGTGAAGAGTTTGTTGCACACCTGGCATTCAGGAAAGAGCAAGGATGTGCTTGAAGTGGGGCCATGGAGGGAAAGTAGTAGGACAAGAGATCATCAATAGAAAGGAGCCCAGATCATGTCAGGCCTCATGGGCCATCTTCTCTGAGTGCGATTGGAACTATTGGAGGCTTTTGAGCAGAGGACTAACATGATCTGAATTAACATTCTAAAATGATCACTTTGGAAGCCAATTTGAGGATAGACTGGGAGGGGACTAGGTCTGAAAATAATCCAAGTGAGGGATGATGGTATCTTGAACCCGGATGATAGCAATGGAAGGAGTGAGAAGTTGTCAGATTCCAGATAAGTATTTTTTAAAAAGAGCCAACAGGATCTGATAGTGAGTTGTATATAGAGTGTGAGAGAAAGAGAGGAGTCAGGTGTGATCCCGCATTTTGGGGCTTGAAAACTAAAATGGGAGGAGTTGAGAAGGGGGTTGAGGTAGTGATCAGGAGCTCAGTTTTGAACAAGTTAAATGAGATACATATAGAGGTCAAGTAGACGACTTGGTAAAGGAATTTGGAATTCAGGGGAGAAGTCTACAAGTAGCCCTGGGCATGGGGTTTTCTCCACATAAATACACCATCTGTGTGGATAATAATACTTTCTGTTCTCTCATCACCTCTGTCCCCTGTCTGGTGGGAGTTCAGCTTCTCTGCTGTCAACACTGGGATTGCTGTTTTTACTCTCCAGAGGATATAGTGCCCTTAGAGGTCCTATTTCTTCATCTTGAAAATCCTATTGTCCCCAGGGCCAGTATTCTTCACAGGCCTTCTCTATCCCATCCTAAGACAGCTTGAGGCTTCTTTCATTATAAAACCAAATAATCAGATTCTTCCTGGCCAAGCTTTTTTTTTTATTTTATTCTTTTGGTGAAGAATTCTGGGAACTCAATTGAGCAAGTACTCAGGCATTGTAGCAGATACTAAGGTGCTTGTTGAGAATGGTTTTGGCTTTGCTCGTGCATGAGCTTCAACCCACTTCATCAGAGTAGGCATGATCCAACACATGAGAAAGATTACAAATCAGACCCATTAATTTTTTAAATGATAAAATTCCAACTTTCCCACATATCCAGGTTATAGACAAAACATATAAATCCCCTCTGAATCAATAATATAGAATGTTCACTCATTCAACAGATATTCATTGAGCACCCGTTATATGTTCTTTGTGCTGTTCCAGGCACCCTGTTATTATGAAATTTCCTGTTAGTAGGGAGCATACATCTACTAAATGCCACATAGAATATAGTCATACTAAGAAAGTATGTATCTCAACTTCAAATTGAACTGGGCATTCTGTATGTTATCTTGGTCACTCAGGCTGTGGTCATCTTGCAGCTTGGCTGGGCTGGAATGTTAAAGTTGGTTGCACTTATATGTATGGAAGTGGGGCTTGCTGTCAGCTGGACTTCTCTCTCCATGTGGACCTCAACCTCAAGAAGGCTAGTCCAGGCTTCTTACATACCAGTCTTAAGGCATTAAAAGGCCACATGATAGCATGTGGCCCATGCTCTGAAATCAGGTGTATCACTTCTGCCAGAGTTTATTGGTCAAAGAAAGTCACAGACCAGCCTGATTCAGAGGCTAGAGAAAGAGATTATACCACTTGGTGAAAGGAGTTGCAAATTCACATTGCAAAATGGCATACATACAGGGAAGGGAGGGTTTATAGCCATTAAATTATCTATTACAAGAAGTAAACACAACAGGAAAGTCCCTATCACTAGGGATAATATATTCTTCCAAGAGGAAACAGACAATAAAAATAAACACTTGTTATTGATACAAAGGAGAAAAATAAAACAGAACATGAAACTTAGGGAGTGCCATCAGGAGTTTTGGGAGAAGACTTTTATTTAAGGTGATCAGGAAGACTTTCCTAAGAGGGCATTTCAGCAGAGCCCTGGAGGAAATGAGAGATAACCAGAGGAAGGATTAACAGTCAGAAGAAGTAGCAAGGACAAAAGCTTCAAAACCCAAGCATTATTGAGGAACTAAGGCAGCTGGAACAGTGAAAGTGAAGTTGAGATTAGTAAGAAATGAGGTCAGAGAAGCTATGGAAGGTCAGGCCCTACATCTACAGCCTTAAAGGTGAATATAAGGACTTTACCTTCTTGCCCAAGTGAGATGAAAACAATGTAGAGGGTCTACTAGTAAATACCATCATGTGACTTAGTGGTGTATGTGGGTTTTTTAACATGATTACTATAGCTTCTGTGTAGAGAATAGGCTGAAGTATGACAACGGTTGAAACAGGGAGACAGTTAGGAAGCTATTGAAATACTCCAGGTGAGGGATGAGCTTGGCTTGGACCAGGTAAAAAAAGTGGAGCTAGTGAGACATTGTTGGAGAGTAATGTCTATTTTATTCAAGACAGCTAGATTTGCTTAAAGATTGCATTTGGGAAGTGAGAGCAAGAGAGAAATAAAAAAAAGTTGGGGGCTGTCAGAAGTTTAGATTCAACAATCAGAAGGATGTTTGCTGTTTACTGTTTACTGTTTGCTGTTTACTGATCTGGACCCTCCTTATAAGAGAGAGGCAAGATCAAAGGTGCAAGAAGGCGATGTGACGACTGAAACTGGAGGAGAAAAGGAAATTGATGAGGATTTGTGAGTCAAAGAGTGGGGGAAGCTTCTAGAAGGTGGAAAAGGCAAGGAACCAGATTCTCCCATTGAGCCTCCAGGAGGAACTAGCCTTTCCAGCACCTTGATTTTAGCCCTGAAGACCTGTTTCAGACTTAGGACCTCCACAACTGTAAGAGAATAAACTTGTGTTGTTTTAAGCCACTAAACTTGTGGCCATTTGTAATAGCAGAAGTAGGAAACCAATACATTATTAGCCACGTTAGTAGACATGCTTAGTTGCTATTGGATGGGAGTCTGGAGTTCAGGTGATAGGCATGAAAATATGAATTAGAACTCATCTCTCTCTATAATATTTAAAACCATAAATCTGATGAGAGCACCAACAGAGCAAGTGTGGACAGAGAACAAAGCAGCCTGTAGACTGTTTATGACCACCCCAACATCTGGAGATCAGGTAGATGAGAAAACCAGCTAAAGAAAATGAGAACTTCCAATCAAGGGCCTTCACTCAGGCCACACGTTACCTCCTTTATCAGTCTCTCCCCAACTTTTCCAGTAGTTGCTGCCCCCTGTTCTTTTAACATATCTCTTTCATAAAATGTATCACATTTAATATAACAGCCAGTTATGACCTCTGCTGTTAAACTCTGCCCTTTCATAAAGAACCAGTCCTATCTTAGTCATCTTTATATACAAATTCCTTCATAGGTAGATTGGCAGTATGATTTACTACTAAAACCAGGAAACTTTTATGAGAGGAAGGAGGTACCCTTAATGACCATACCTAAGACAAAGGGTATAAACTAGCACTGCCCAGAGGAAGCAGGGATGAGTGGTCACCCTATTCCTCTGTTTCTATCTCAATAACTATTGAATAAATACACTTTACTCCCCGAACAAAACAAACACCTTTACTAAAATATGATGTAATATTTTGCTTCTGGCTTTAATTGAGGATCAATATTTAGAAAATAGTGTTTAGAAAAATAAGTGTTTCTGCCTATTCTGTAAAACTGTTATTGGAGACTGTCCATTATGTAGTTCAATGTTCCTTATATAAAGAGCCACGTAATAATTCCTCTTAGAACTGAATGCTGGAAAAATCGTTGCTTTTTTCAGGGTGCTGGTGCTATGCTTTCTTTTCCTCGATAATGAGAGCTCCCTGATGCATCCATCTTTTTTTCCTCCCCGGCAGCATGTGCTGGAGCTCACATATCCTCAGGTTGCCATTGGGGAATCCTGTCAAATTTTCCCAGTGTGTTCTTTTTCCTCAAACATTTATTGACCACCTACTATGTGCTGAGCACTGTAATTTAAGCTGGAAATATGGGAGAGGTCCTTATCCCTGCCTTCGGGGATTTTCTTCAGTTCTAAAAGTTTACATGCTTTTAAAATATGGTGTTAGGATCTTTTCTTAGAGGAAGACTTGAATTCTTTCAGGAGCAAGGTAGGTATAAAAAATAAACAAATTGAATAAAGTGCAACAGCCTAACATATTAGATAGGGATGTAGCATGTTAAGCAGGGAAGGCTAGGGGAGAGAGAAGGCATGAAACCACTTGAGTAGACCAGGAGACTTGAAACTCATATTTGGGTGTTACTGTTTTTCATGATGTTTCATGACTCTTGTGGTTTGGAGAGAGAAGGAAAGGCATGCTTAAGAAAATAGAATTACTTCTAGCCTGGCTGATGTTGTTCAGTGGTTGAGCATCAACCTATGAACCAGGAGGTCCTGGTTGGATTCCCGGGCGGTCAAGGCACATGTCCAAGTTATGGGCTCAATCCCCAATAGGTGGCGTGCAGGAGGCAGCCGATTGATGATTCTCTCTCATCATTGATGTTTCTATCTCTCCCTTCCTCTCTCTGAAATCAATTTTAAAAAATTACTTCTAAAACTGTGTTTAGAATCTTTACTGGTATTAGTAAATAGTGCTTGATCAAGTAAAGCACATGAGGATAGTCTCAAATTCAAAACTGCTGTAGGTTATAAAGAAAGGAGAATTAATGATTAATCGTGTTTTAATATGACATGCCCTAGGACTGAGTGAATATTTCAGTTAGGATTGAGTATAGAGTAGCCTATTTTTTGCAGGTTAAGAGAATAAGTACTGTATTTTTAAAAGCAATACCTAACCACTGTACTTATAAGAAGATGAACTCGTCTGTCTGTTGTTAGAAAGGGACTTAAAGAAGTTGCTGTAGTTTTCCCAGACAAGAGAATGGATTAGAGTAAACCACTGTCTTGGCTGGTAAAACGGCCCCATCAAAAACAAGAAACATGTCTTTCTTCTTATTTGGCATGTAACAGTGTCAAAAACAAGGGTCAACTGAAGGAAGAGTTTCCGTGTAGTTCTTACATTTTGAGCCTGGGGAAGGGTGGGAATGTAGTAGGAATAAGTAGACTGACAGGGACATACCAGGAGCGAGAGGGGTTGAGAGAGAGAGAGAGAGTGAGAAGGCAGGGAAGGCTGCTTTCACAAAGCCAGCCAGCTGTGTTGGAGCTTTCTCTTCTGCAGCGCAATATTGAAATACACATGAAACTAGTAACACAAAAACGTGACCAATGCATTCTATTAAAGGAATCAAAATCTAATTGTGGAGCCCTTGAGTCCCACTGTTTCTAATTATTGATTATGTTGCTTCAACATGCAGGAATCAAATGAAACACATAGACAGTAACTTGCCATGTCAACCTTTTCTAAGTTAATCTTGGATAATGTGTTTCTTTTCTAAAAGAAATGTGAACACAATCATATTTCGAGTTAATCTTGGATAATGTGTTTCTTTTCTTTTCTAAAAGAAATGTGAACACAATCATATTTCCTAGGTAATATAAATAAAATTCTTATTTCTTTTAGCCTGTGTTTACGTCACATGTTTAACCTCTGGCTCACCAGCATTACCAACTGACATTTATAGGGGGATCATGTGTTTTCAGTAAGTTTAAGGGCTCTCTATGGGCTTTAACCAGCTCCAGAGAAGAATTCTCTGAGATCTAGAGTGCTTCGAAGAACGTGAAAATTGGATTGACTGAAAACACAGGTTCTCACAACAGAACCCTGTACACACAGAGAACGTTAGGGCTGGAAAGAGCTCTCCGGGAGCCATTCATTCTGTTCCCGTCTCCAGCACCGTGCTGGCTAAACCATCATAGGTGCCTGCGATTTTAGTACTAATGTAACTTACCCAAGACGGCCCATTTCCCCAAGCTGCAGCCATTTCGCTGGCAAATAAAAATAACTTATGGCACTCCACTTCGTCATCGTCCCTTCCCTGGCTCTCCCTTGGGTACCCAAGGCTGTTCAAAACTGAATTCTGGAGACTGTCAGAAATAAAAGTCTGAACTTCAGGGTAGACCTGACCAGAAAGTAAAACCTGTTCTTGGCTTTGCACAGCCCAGAGATACCTCTTTACCTAGCCCCCAGTCCTGACAGGTGTTTGAGCTGAAGCTGTGAGAAGAAACCCCTCTCCCCAGCTTTGCCCCTTGAACTGGGAATGCCAGGGTCAGGGCACAGCTGGAAGAGATGATTGCAACAGCTCAGCACGGGGAGTCATTAGCTGATTTGGTTCTGGGAACTGGTTTTGAGCCCACCACCTGACCAAACAGTATCACCACCGTCATCTGCAGAATATTAACCTTTCCTGGGGCAGGACGGTGCTACTGAGAATGATTGCCCCATGTCAGGGCAGAGTTTGCTTTTGTGAAGATTGAACTGAGGAGGCTGCGTGATTGATTGGAATCCTTAGGCGTCTCTTTTTCTCCTCATTTGGTTTTGGGACTGCAGTATTACTTTAGTTCAAAACCAAAGACATGTCACCTAGGTTATGAGAAAATGAAGGCTTTAAAACAAAGAAGAAGCCACATTTGGAAGGAATGGAGATACTGAACTTGGATGGTATTTCTGAAGAAGAATCGCCTGGAATTTTATGAAGGCAAAGAACACAAACATCATCTTTGTGTTTATAGTAGGGCGTGAGCATGTTAAAACAGGCAGTACATATTCTAAACACTTTCCTTTGTTTTTATCTTGCTTTGCACCCCCAAGAATGCTAATGGTTACCTCATTGTCCTTTGGTAAACTGACCCTTGAAGAAAGAAAAAGAGCGGTGTAATAGGATGTGATTCTAGCACAAGGCAAAGTTATGAATCCCCAACCCTGAGCAGTTATTAACTAATCCAATGATCCGAACCTAGGAGGTCAGTGGGAGCATTTCTCGCCATTGCATTATGTACATTGCCTGGCAATAAAGGACAGCTCCCATGTCCCCTAATAAAGAGCTGCCTCTTAAGAAAGCAAAGTGGGCTTTTGCTGATAAGGGCTGAGCTTATCTTTGAGCTGCTCAGCCTCCTCATCCATCTGCCTCAGCTTGCCTTCGGTGCTGGCTGTCTCGGTGCTAAAACCTTGTCTCTAGAAGGAACAGGAAGACCGCTATCGTGTTGTGTTGTGTGGGTCGAGTGAGACGAGCCTGGTTCTGCTCCACTGTCACTAGCTAAAGTCAACTTTTCAAATCTACACTGAGTGTGTCCCCAGTGATTACGGCACAGTAAGGAACACGGGTGTGACAACGCGTTCCTGAGAAGCAGCAGGTGTACCAGCCCAGGGACCCGCTGGTTCAGCCCAGTTGCTCTGTGCAGAGATACTCGTTGCCGTCTCCTTCACAGGTGCTAACAATTAGACAACGACTCCATACATACGGAGGAAAAGCAGTGTCATGGACGGTGGGTGGTTTGTTTTCTGAGTTCTCTATCAAAAACATAGGGAGATGTTTCTATATAAATAGAAAACAAGGGAACGCCGCCATCATGTTAGCAGCAGCTAACACCATTCTACACGAACAGAAATCAAACATGTCTCTCTACCTTCGCCAGAATTCCAGTTTACTGACTTCTGCGCATCCTGTCGAATTCAGCTTGAAAAGACGTTTTATTATTTCAGGCTTTTTATTCCTAGTTGGAAGAAACTTATAGAGCAATAGTGTTTTTGGTTTTGTTTTTATTCTTGTCTTTGCTTAAATTACTTTATTAGCAAAGATGATTAAATCTGTCCACATAGACATTGTATTATGGCCATAAAAAATATTTCAAACTCTATTTGTGTAACTGCAGTATCTGTGTTTTACATTAAAAGTGAAGGCATGCCGGCTGCTGTGGCTCAGTTGGTTGGGTGTCGTCCCATGCACCAACAGGTCACTGGTTCAATTCTTGGTCAGGGCACATGCCTGGGTTGCCAGCTCAATCCTCAGTAGGGAGCATGTAGGAGGCAGCCGATTGATTGATATTTCTCTTTCATGGATGTTCCTCTCTCTACCTCTCCCTTCCTCTTTCTCTAAAATCAATAAAATCAATAAAAACATATTTTTTTTTAAAAAGTGAGGGCTTTCGGCCTGACACTTGGCAAGTGCCAGCCTACAGGGCAGTGCGGGAGTTGAGAGCATAAGCTTGGGGGCAGACTCTGCATTTGAATCCTGGCTGCCCCACTTACTAACATGGTAACCCTGGGAAAGTTAACTAACCCAACTAAACGTCAGCTGCTTCACTCACAGAAGGTGAACATGGCATGGGATAAGCTGTAAAGCATTTCCCAGTGTCTGGTGTGTAGGAAGCACTGTAAAATGCTACCTACTGTCGTCATAAGCAGCCTACCGATTCTTGAAAATTTGAGAGGTAATGCTACCTAGTGCTAAGACCTGTAACAACTGTTTGTCAAGTGCTAATTATGCACCAGGCTTTACAATGCATTCTTTCCTACAACTCCATGAACTGGCTGCCATTATCACGCCCATTTCTGGAGGAAGAAATGGAGAGGTTACCTAGACTGGCCAAAGTCACAGAACCAATGACTGGTTAATCGGAGGATCCAACCCATTCTGAATAATTCCAAAGCTCTTATCTCTCTGCTAAACTGGCTGCTGCATATATAGCACAGGGCACCTTTGAAAGATCCTCATATGTATTATTCTCTATGTTCCTGTCAACATTGCACAGTGGCGTTCACAAACTGGGGTCCCCTGACCCTAGAACATCTGTTCATTTGCAGTTGAGGATGGCCAAGAAGCCCTTCATGCACAGTTTGTTAGGCACCCTGACAGGTTCAGCTCACGCAACCACTTTCACTTCGACCTGCAAAAGTCTTTTCACTCAAAGCTCCATATGCACAGACTCATTACTCCAGCTTTGGAATAGAGCATTTGTCCAAACCTACAGATGGAGAAGCCAAAGGCCAAGGTGAGATAACGTGGAGACAGAGGGAGGAAGCCAGTCATCCCCCTAGCAGGCCGCATGTCAGGAACAGAACAGAGTGCGTCCAGCGCTGTGTCCATCGCACCAGACTGCTTATTAGTGTTGGTCTGAGCCAAACTGCTACCTAACTCCACTTTTAACCTAAATTGTACATAATTAGGAGCACTTCGCTTAAGTTCCTTGTTGGAACAGTGGGATTTGCCCACCTGTGGGAACCCTCACACATAAAATTACCCATTTCTGTTTTCACTTGCAGATATACTATGATGTTCCTAATTCTTCTATTTCCAGGGGATAGGGTGAGTTTGGGGTGGGGGTTAGCAGGCATACCAGGGGAGAGGGTTAGGACATGTCAACCTGCTGACCTAGCATCGGTATGCTAGTTAAACGAGCCCTGAATGAAAGGCACTAATGCAAATATTTTGCACATTATTAACTCTAATAATGCTGCCATTGTGTAGTAGCCACGGTGGACAACCAAAATGGCACTTTTCATTATAAATGCCTTGGGTCTTTCTCTGAAAAATCATCATGAAGACAGAAATTCCTTAGTAGTGAGACTAAAACTATGAGCAGACTTCTGCTTTGTTAACTTCCTCATCATTAACAACAACAACAAAATGTTGGTATCCCAGGGCTACCCCGTTCAGTCCTTATAAATGCTGGCAACATCCTCCTCTAGAACTCACCACTCCTTTTATCCTTATAACAACACTTACACTTCCATGGTAATAGTTAGGACATCGATGTAAAAAAAGAATGTTTTAGACAAAAAAAACACACAACAGTACTTATGCAAGTCTTAGTTGGTTATGTAAGTGAAAAAAACATTCTAATTCGGAACAAGCATTACTTATCACCCTACCCAATGCTAGCAGAGGTAGTGTGGAGTTTTGGAAAACATGCAATTTTAGACCCAGCTCTACCATTTGCTTGAGCAAATCACTGGACCTCTCTGACCCTCGGTTCCTTTTCTATAAAACAGCATCAACCATAAAGCCGCTTTGTCTACTTTATCGGTTTTTGAAGAAGATCAAAGGAGATTACAAATGTAAAGCTCTCTGGAAGCACTGTACAAATGTTGTTATTGATTTTTACTCTGTGGAAAATAAATACAGTGCCATCCAGGAATGGCTTGGGAATAACTCAGCCAAGTAGTTGTTGGTAGTAATCGGTCAGTCTTCAAGAAGTGGACGGCTCCTGGGAAACGGAAGGACTTTAAACTTGCAAGTCTTAGGTCAGTGTGACAATTTAGCTGTGCAAGCTGGCGAGAGCCTCTTATATTCTGAGCTCCTGTAGTGCCGATACTGGCTACATGAAATCACTGTTTGCTTTCTTACCAGACTTTATTTGGAAAGAGTTAACAAACTAGTGGCCTGGCAGAGTTGCCAGGGTTTAGAGAGCGATGGCTATCCACCAGAGAGAGCAGCGTTTCATGTATTGTTCTGTTACCTCTCCCTGGGGATGCAACAGATGGAACAACATCAGGAACCCAAGACTGAATATTACAGGCATGCCCAGTGAGGTCGGGGTGATGTAGAGAAGATGATTACCTGTCAGTCACACCTGGGAGCACGTCAAAATAGGCGTGGTCACAGCAAAGGCGTGAAATCTGATACATCAGCTCCTGAACAAAAGCATTCCCTTCCTTCCCTTTTGCTGCTTGCATCTGATTCCTGGTTTGTGGGGCTCTCACACTCTGCACTCCCCCACGTGGCCCACAGCCATGTGGACCCCACACACATAGACTAATGGACTGCAACTAGCCTGATGCTGTGCCGGACCCAGCTCCGTCATGGAACAGAAACCCTGGACACTGGCTTTGCTTTTAGCTCTGCTGAATTCC
>NW_005370223.1:2450052-2452385 GCF_000412655.1 Myotis brandtii
GACTCTCACTGGCAACAGAGAAGGGAAATCCTCGCAATTCTCCAATAATAGTTGCATCGCTAATGCTATCTGGAGATCCCTCACCATATAGGGGGGAATTGCATCCTGGTATGCAGTAGGCACTTAAGAAAATTAGTTGAAAGAATATTACGGCTAGTAAAAATAATTGAATAATTTTAATATGGGGCTTTACATTCCTGTTTATTATATTTTTTAATCCTTCCGTGTCAACTCGAGTTTGGCAAATCCCAGGATGAGTAATTGTGCATCTCAGAATAGTTAGGTAATACACAGACCAGACCCTCAGTCAGGCAGAGGAAGATGTGTTTTGGCAAGAACTGGCGAAGAGATAAAGTGTTTGATTATTGTTGTTGATAGTTCCCAAGGAGAGAGTAAACAAGCAACAGAAATAAATCAAACACTTTTGTCTTTGTTTAGGCAAATATTTCCAACTACAGCCTGGTGATGGAGTCTGATGCGGGAACCTTCTTACCCTCTGGGCTGCAATTCACTGGCAGCGAAAAGGCCAGAGCCATCATGAAGGAGGTCATGAGCCTGCTGCAGCCCATCAACGTCACACAGGTCTTCAGTGCTGGCGAAGGGACAGACATCAACTTCTGGATCCAAGATGGAGTGCCTGGTAAGACCAAGTGATAATGTTGGGGTTCCTTAGATGCTGCTATAATTTAAAATAAGTTTCTATTCTTACACACCACAGTGAATACAGATAGGCCATTAAATGTGTGGATACTCTAAGCTTTTTGTCTATAAGGTATAATCTGGTCATTTCCAAACTTGGGATGATAATACTCACTTGTATTTGTTTACCCATATGTCTTCTCTTTCTAAATTATAAGTTTCTCACTGCCAGAGATTATGACTTAATGATTCTGGAATTGGGCCTAGAAATATCTCTCTCTCTCCCTCTCTTTTTAATATGTATCTTTCGTGATTGTAGTAAAAGTGATTTCACAATCAAAATTTGAGAAATGGAATAGAAAACAATTATTTCTACTAATATACTTCTAGCTCTAGTCCTGTGCTAGGAAATCTTCTCTGACCCAAATAATTCCTTGCCCAAATACAATGGTTTCAGAAATTTTACCATTAGAGATTTATTCTTTGAGAGTGGGATATTTCCTGCTGATTTTTTTCTAATGTAGCATATTTCAACCAGTGTGCCACAATAATTTTTAAAACATACAATACCTGAGTATGTAGTCAGGATCAAGGACCTCTTTTCCCTTAGAATGTCAAATAAAAAAAAATGACAACAGGCAACACAATAATAGCCATCTGATGTGAATGAATCAAAATTATACCTATTTTTGTCAGATTGGCAAAAAAAATATTTTTTTGGTATGCCGCAGAATTTTATTAGTTTATATGTGCCATGAGATGAAAAAGGTTGAAAATTGCTGTTCTAATGCAAAGACTCATGTATGAGCTTGAACAGAAACTAATTTACCCTTCTCAGTGACTTATCAGATTGATCTTTTTAAAAAAAAGTCCTGGGCAGGGATGAAATTATGTAGCAGGAGTAGGCCTGAGGAGGTTATAGGACTAGAAAGTGGAACAATCTTGAAGACAAATGTCTACTACTTCACAAATTTGCCCTACACTGGCCATGGGAAAGGGTTATTGATGATGCTAAGTATTTCTGACCTGAGGTTGTTCCCTTAACACCATTATTTACATAACCAAAAACATGGTTAAAGATTTGCAAATTATTCTGTGTTTGTATTATCAAGTTGTAAGTTCAGCTTTTTAAATAGTCTTAACATTACTGTTTCCAGAACCATTTCTGTGGCTACAAAACATTTCACAGGTTAAAATAAACAAAAGTGTCTCTATATCCACCCACTCCAGCTTTTTTCCTTCAGCCTGCAAAGTAGGTTCCACCAACAGCATACTTGATGGATCTGCAATATTTAAAAAAATTATTATTGATATATTGTAGATTTTTAAAGCATATCTTAGATTTTAAGGTTTATAAAAATCTTTCATAATTAAAGGTAGAAGGAGCTATCCTTTATTCTAATACCCAAATTCTCTCCAGTGGTTTTTGTATGGTTTTTGTCTTGGTTTGTGTTTTTTTTGCTGCAAAAAGCTTTATTGTTTCATTTGGCCCAGTGCATGGGAGAGGGCTTCAGGGTGGTTAAAAGAATGGCTAGTAGTTTCGGGAAGAGGCTCAGGTAAAAGCCAGACCCCAGGGGAGGCAGAGGGGCCCCTCCAAGGCCTCTGGGCTCCACAGGCTCCTGGTCGTGCTGGAGGGTGAGCCTTTCGGAGAGATGCTCGCCCAGCCCAGCCCAGCGGGCAGCCTGCGGAGGGGG
>NW_005370223.1:2452698-2488797 GCF_000412655.1 Myotis brandtii
GGCCGCAGAGGCCGGGCGGGCGGGGGGCGCGGCCTCCACCTCGGTGGGTGACTCTGGCGAAGGTGGGGCTCATGGTTGTCGGCATCAGGAGTGAAGGTGGGAACCGTGTGCGGGCTGGGCCCGCAGGTGGGTCTGAAGGTGGAGACTGGATGGGACCAGGAGGGAGGCGGAGGCTGGACCAGGGGGGTCCCTGGGCTGTGCCGTCAAACACATTGAAGCAGGAGACAGAGCCGGGAGCGCCGAGGGCACTGCTGGTTTTTGTATGTTTTAACTATATTTTGAAATATCTTAAAACAACATTTCCATTTACAGTACTGTGCACCGGTGTACGGGAAAGGAGTTTGCCCTTTAAGTTGTATAGATTGATTTCTTTTTTAACTTTAGGTTTTTCCTGATCCTTAAATATTTCAGTAGGAATCTTCTTAAAATTTGAGAAAAGCTACCGAATAAGTTTGCTAGGTGGTAGATGTGAGAAAAAGTCTGACAAATTGCGGGTGAGTTAGAGTGGAGACTGGGGGTGCTTCAAGGGGAGGGGAGGAGCTGAAACGGAAGACAGGAGTAGAACAGAAACACGTGTGCTCCGTCCTCCCAGGTGCAGTAGTTCCCCCTTATCTGGAGGGGATGCATACCAAGATCTCCAGTAAATGCCTGAAACCACAGATGCATATATACTATATATATTACGTTATTATACTGTGTATGTTATTTCCTAGACATATATACCCATGATAGAGTTTAATTTATAACTTAGGCACAATAAGAGATTAACAACAATAATAAGCCCTGGCTGGTGTGGCTCAGTGGTTAGAGTGTCGGCCCAGGCACTGATGTTCACGGTTTGATTCTGATCAAGGGCACCTACCTGGGTTGCATGTTCACTCCCTGCCCCTGGGTTGGGGTGAATGCGGGAGGCAACCAGTTGATTTGTCTCTCTCACATCGATGTTTCTCTCCCTCTTCCTCCCTCCCTTCCACTCTCTCTGAAAAGCAGTGGAAAAAATATCCTCAGGTGAGGATTAATAAAACAAAACAAACAAAAAACTAATAATAAAATAGAAGAATTATAACAATATACTGTATTAAAATTATATGAATGTGGTCTCTCTGTCTGATAAGTGCTCTAATAATTGAGGTGATTATTAAGTGACTAACAGGCAGGTGGCATATACCGTGTGGATATGCTGGACAAAGGGATGATTCATGTCCCAGCCAGATGGCGTGAGATTTTATCATGCTACTCAGAACAGCACACAATTTACAACTTATGAATTGTTTATTTCAGGAATTTTTCATTTAATATTCTCCAATCACAGCGGGTAACTGAAACTATGGAAAATGAAACCTCAGATAAAAAGAGACTACTGTATGTCTTGCTTTTGTTGTACTGAATAATTGAGCATTGGCTCTAGCTTTATTCTTTCCATGTAGATAATTCCATAAGAATGGAATATCTGTGTGGAATTAATAAGTTGATTTGATTGTATTCACAAAGGTAAAGAGGCCTTTCCCTCTTAGCTCAGGGAATGGAGAATCCGAGCCCCATTATCATTGCTTAAGAATTAATACAAATTACAATTTATTGAGCTCCTGCTAATTATCAGACACTCCGACTTTTGCAGACACTGTCTTTTTTATCTGTACAGTCATCCTAAGGGATAATTATGGTTATCCCTATTTTGCAGATAAAGAAACAGACTCAGAGGGACTAAATGACTTGCCCAAGGTTATCTTGCTCTTACATGCAGATGTCACCCTGAGCACAGGCCACGTTGGTTTCAAGGCTGGTGGGCCTTTTCCCACAGTATACAACACAGGGGAGTCTGGAATGCTGAGAGAGTCTTCCAGAGTTATGGCAGCGTCTGAAATGTTTATCTTACTTGGTTCTTGCTTATGCAAAGGATTTCAGTGCATTCCTGCTCCAGAATAACTTACCCCTGGGGAAAGGAGTTTGTTATTGTAAATAACTACTGACTTCTCACATCCTTTGTTCCACCCTCTCTCCACCTCTGCCAATCAGGCAGGTTTATATAAAGGCGGTGGTTCATTTAGACTGCAACTAATATTTCCTGTTTTTTTTTTTCTTTAGAGTATTGTAAGATGGAACCAAATTATTGCTGTTTTCCACTATTATTCTTGAGCTATCTTTTGATATTTCAAGTTCAGGCTATTCTTGAAAGAAATAATGAAACCACTTAAGTTATAACTCGTTACCTGTTGAAAATTTCAGGAACTTTAGGAAAAAAAAAAAAGAAAAATCTAGTTAATCTGATAAAAGAAAATAAAAATATAACAATTGTGTACCCTGTATTCTTGAAGAGATGGCAAATTATAATGAATTAAACATAAAGATAGGATTTAAAATACTAATTAAGTTATAATTTCAATCATTGCTCACCTAACAGTGGAAAAATTAATGAGAAAAAATAATTTCAAGCTCTATCCTTTATTTCTCCTTTTTTTTCCCCCATTGATTCAATAAATATTTATTGAGTCCCTACTATGTGTCTGGCCTAATTTCTGCAGTCTGAAAGCTGAGCCCTAATTTTTTAATGTTCCACATATACTCAATGTCAAAATGCTAATTAAGAGCACAGATAGAATTAAAACTCGACATGATTTTTATTAATTATCAAAACCAAATAGATCAATTTATGAAAGGATCTTTGGAGAGGAAATATGATGTCTTTCAACTATCTAGATGATGTCCATAATGGACATACATATTAAGCTCTGTGCGGGAAATTTTTTTAAAAAGCATCTAAGATTTATTTTCCATATTAACTCTCTATTCCAGATCTCTTTACTAGTATACTCCAGCCTCCTCCCATTTTCACCTCCTTTCATACTCCTTCCTAGTCTTCCTCTCTAAATCCTAGATGCTCTTTATTCATCAGTGTTTCTGAATTCTTTCTTAACAACCACTGGAGCTCTATTGTTCTTCTAAATTGCTAAAACACTTCTATAGGCTAAAACACTTCTGATGGCCCTTGAATTACACATCAACATTTTTCTTGGATTAGTAGGAGTTTATGTGCATCCTGCTTCCCAACCCCAGTGATCAATTCTTTGAGGTTAAGGTCAATGGTTTCTCTGTGTAGCTTAGTTTAATTTTGGAAACATTTAAATTCTTGTAAGTCTGACATGAGAGAAGAGACTAAAACATAGAAATAATTATTTTCCCAACAAGCTTTGGGTCCCTCAGATTAAGAGTGTGGAGAAAATAAACGATGCTGATATAAGAGACATAAAAATAGAAAAACTATTGGAAGAATGACATAAATTAGGGAGGCTAGACCAATTAGGATTTTTTTTTAAAGGAGTAAATGCTGACAGATGTTGAATAATATCTTCCAGTACTTTAATGATTCTCATACATAAAATGGTAAACAGTTGTTCCCTGATGATTTCAAAGACAATACAAGAGCATGACTTAAAGCAGTCTAAGAAGTATTTAGGCTAGTCTCTATTCACTCAGGTAGTGGAGAGACTTAAAATCTTAATTTTTTGCCTGATTCTTCAATTATGAGCTCCGGGTTAGAATGAGAAGAGTCTGTTTCATTGGAATATGTCAGTAATGAGAAAAAAATCCATGGTTCTCAGAGGTCCTCAATGCATCTTTCTTGAACATCTCCTTTTTAAAGAAACTCTTCTATAAAATATACATTAATGGGAAAAAATTAGATACTTTCTTAATGTGACCTGAGAGAGTGAGCCCACCCATATTCCACATCTACCAGTAAGTTTTCTCCTGTGCTTCAGAATCTCGGAGTCAACCTTTTTCTGATATTGTTGGTATGTGGTGGAAATAACTAGAGACCTTGAGTGTTTTCTGACTTCACAACTTCTAACTGCATGTGCTTTCTTAATTTTTCTAACCTCACTCATTTATTCTTAAATACCTTATTAATCATCTACGGTATGGCAAAGGGGAGTCAGTAGTATAGGAGATAGACAAGATCCGTAGCCTCATAGACTATGCAACCTGGTGAATGCGACTTGATTACCTCATCTGCAGTATGGGTGTTGTAGCCTACACAGCATCATTTCCACCCAATGTGTTCCTCCTCCTCTGTTCCCTATCTCATTGACTAGAAATTGCTTAATCATAGCATGTACAACCGGATGGTCTCCAAGTCTTGGTCACTCCAAATTCCTTTTATTTCTTAAGCCTATTCCTCTCTCCCCACTCCATAGACCTTGTCTCCTTATCCCTGAGTCCTGCAGCAACCTCCTACTAACATTCTGCATTTTTAGTTCCCTTCCACCTAATTGGCTCACTGTTGCCACAGCAAACATTCTAAATAGAAAATCAGTTTATCCGTTGGGATGCTTTGGAATGCAAAATAAAACGGCAGACCCAACTCAGGATGGCAGTAGGGGTTTTTTGTTGTTGTTTTTTCAAAAGAACTCTGTAGTGGGAGGTTATAGAAAGGGCAATGCAGTCGTCAACCCCCCAAGGCCCAAGGCGCTTGGTTCTTTCCATCATTCCCCTTTACCATCCTTAGCATGTTGATTTCTGCCTTCAGGCTTGTTCTTGGTCCCGAGATGGCTGCACAAAAATTCTCACACATTGTGCAAAAACAGAAGAAAGAATGTCCACAATGGATATCCTTTTTTAAGAGTGAAGAAATCTCTTCCAGGAGCTTCAAAGCAGATTTCTCCTCAGTCTCATTGGCCAAAATTGTGACACATGTCCATGGCCAAATCAGGCAATGGCAATGGGGGAGAATTACCAAGATGGGCTTATATTGATCAAATTTTACTTCCTGAGGATAGAGTAGGGCCCAGTCCCTACTGAAAATGTAGCCTTTCGATGAATAAGAAAAAAATGGGATTCTTTAGGAAGAAGGTGTGGATTTTCATTGGGTCAGCCACTAGGCCATTGAGCTGCATCTCTTCTCCTTTTAAAAAAAAATCCTTCAATATTTCCCTTTTGTCTCCAGGGTGCCATACCTTTACTTAGCAAGGAATTCAAGGCTCTTCTCCTTCCATCCTCTGGCTGGTGTGCAGCCTCCTCTTTCATGGCCCCTCCACTCCTTCCTCCTCATCTCTCATTCATACAGGTCTAATCAAAATTCCTGGCTGGCACACCCTATGTTCTCACACTAACTTGCTATTGGGCCTGTCCTATTCTGTGTTCTTCACTAGTTAATTCCTACTCATCCATGATTCAGCTTCTTGTTCTCCTCCTCTCACAAATCTTCTTTGATCTCTAGCAGTCTGTGTTAAGTGTCCCTTGAGAATTCCCATAATGCCCTGTGCTCACCTCTCCTCATGGCACTTCCTCTTTTCTTATCATTGTGATTGATTATGAATTCCTCAGAATTCTTCATGCCTGGAAGAAGGGCCTGGCCCTTGAAAAAATGTCCATGAATCAAATGTTGAACAAGTAGGGTCTAAGTGTGTAGGAAGTGTATGATAATGGAAAGTTTGTAAACCGTAATGCCATAACCATAGTTATGATTACTTTATTAATAATTGCTTCATTGAGCTGTTCTCTTTCCTTACATATTGAATTGTTTTTAAATCACATTTTAATTTTTTCATCTTTCCTGTAATAGTTCAGACTCCATATTGAAGTAGCAAATATGCAGATTACTCTCACATAGTTTCCATCTCGCTTATTTTTGTCCAATACCTCATATGGCATTAAGCAGAACCAAATTAAAATGTTCCATTTCTGCATTTCCAAATGCCTTTCTTCTAAAATGTTCCAAGAAGGGAAGATCAGGACACAAGTAGGAATAGCGATACAAAGGAAACTGAAGGTTCAGCCTCTGGACCCAGGAATCATGTTTTCTCATCGAAAGATGGAATAGTGTAACCCAGCAGCTCCATGTCCCTGTTGTCCCTAATTGAACGATGCCTCCTTTATGGTGAAAACACTCTGTGCCAGTGATGTTTGGAGAGATTGGTGCTGCATGGTGAGCAGACTTCACCCCACAATAAACATGAAAAGGGCACTCTCCAGTTTTCAACTGTAGCCCTCATTTAAGTAGGCAATGTCATACAACTAACAAGCATGTCTTGAGTGCTTACTATAAACCAGGCACTAGACACTGAAGATAGGATATGAAAAAGACTGACCAGGTCTCTGCCATGTGGAGTTTACATTGCAGTGGTGGAGGTTGGGTATCCTGTCCAAAGCATACCAGGCTCAGGCCCTGCAGTATGACTATAGCCTCAAAGGAAAGAGCATTGTTTATACTGTTGGGCAATTAGTCATCCACTGCTTTATGAAGTCTCTTTTATTGTTGCCTTAAACTGTGATTTAAAGCACACATTTCACTTTAAATTTAATACACTTTGTATTTTACCTCCTTAAACTGGATTGAGGACCAAGAGAGTATTTTATTCATGCTTATATACCCACAACACTCAATATCTGGCACACAATAGGTATCCAGTAGATGTTTGCTGATTATAAGTATTGCTTTGAAAATTAACACAAGAAAAGTAAAAAGGATGTTTTTGGTACAGTATCAGGATAACACACACACAGAATAACTGCAGGAGCTCATAGGATGGAAGACAGGAAAGTTCTATGTTCAAATATATCAGAATGGAGGCAAGTGGTAGAGAAGGGCATTCCTGGGGACAGAAATAATATGGACAAAGGCAGGTGTCCCCATTGGGGGTGGTCAGGAGAATTACTTGACTGGGCAGAAGACTCATCTTGGAGAGCAGTGGTTGGGAAGAACAGTTGACTTTCTCTGGGGCAGATAAAGAAGAGCCATAAATTTAAGGTGGAAAACTCTTGTAGTCGATGCAGAGTCACTAGAACTCTTCAGCAGGAAAAGAACTTGATGAGAGAAGTGTTTTTAGAAGGGAGTGCATGAAGCTCATGCCAGACGCTACCCCATCACACTCAAGAAGAAGGCTCAAAGTGAGAAGACCTGGAGAGAAAGGGGGGCTTGAGAAAGTAGCATTTTGAAATAATTACAAAGTCAGAGGCTAACACTAAATTATTGCTTTATTTTCTGCACTGTAAGATTCAAAAAATACAATGACTTAATTTTTCTATCTACTATTTCCCATACCTTCTAATAATGTAGCCCAAAGCGTTTCACAATTAGTTCTTCTGATTCCCCTTCCTATGCCTTTGACTTTCCATCCGTTTCACTTAGTATTTTACAAATACTTTAATTGACTCCTTATGTAACACTTCATTCAACTATGTTATATATAAATTATGAAAGATACAAAAATGAAATATGGCCCCTTTTCCCCAGGAGCTCACAAATTTGGTTTACTTAATAATCATGGAAATAATAGGAAAGACTTCATCATGGAAAAGTGAATAAAGCTGCATTGAAATTTCTAAGGAAAATATCCAAAATTGCTTAAAAGTCAAAGGATGTCAAAATATGTTTCCTCCTGTCAGCTAGCTATGTGAACTTTGTCTATACCAACATTAAGTGACTAGAGAATGTAGAATTCAATATAACCTGTTTTATTATATTAGATTATTTTAGAATATAGTTTTTAAAAGTATTACAGAAAATTTTAAACATGTTCAAAAGTAGAGAGAATAGTCTAATGAATTCTCATTTACTCATCAGTCAGCTTCAGGAATTTTTCATTCATTGGCAGTTTTTTGTTCTTCATTTTGTTTGTGTGATTTATCACATTAGTCAATTTGCAGGTATTGAACCAACCTTGCATCCAGGAATAAAGCCCACTTGATCATTTTTATGTATTGCTGAATTCGGTTTGATAATATTTTGTTGAAGATTTTTACAGCTATGTTCTTCAAGAATATTGGCCTATGATTTTATTTCTCTCTAGTGTCTTTATCTGGTTTTGGAATCAGGAAAATGCTGGTCTTCTAAAATGAGCTTAGGATTCTTCTCTCCTCTTGAATTTTTTGAAATAGTTTGAGAAGGATAGGTATGGATTCTTTGAATGTTTGGCAAAATTCACCTGTGAAGCCATCTGGTCCAGGACTTTTGTTTGTCAGAAGGTTTTTAATTACTGTTTTGATTTCGTTGGCTGATCGGTCTGTTCAGATTTCTGTCCTGTTTCTTTTTTATTCAGTCTTTGAAAATTGTATGTTTCTAGGAATTTATCCATTTCTTCTGATTGCCCAATTTGTTCATATATGTATTGTTTATAATGTATTTTAATAATCCTTTGTATTTCTCTAGTGCCAGTTGTTACTTCTCTTTTATTTGTGATTTTATTTGAGTCCTTTTTTTTTCCTTGATGAGTCTCGTTAAGGGTTTATCAATCTTGTTTCTCTTTTCAAATAACCAGCTCTTGGTTTATTGATCTTTTGTACTGTTTCTTTAGACACTATTTTTTTTATTTTCACTCTATTTCCTTTCTTCTACTTACCTTGGATTTTGTTGTTCTTTTCCTAGTTCCTTTAGGTGTAAGGATACATGCATATTTGAAATTTTTCTTGTTTCTTGAGGTAGGCCTGTATTGCTATGCATTTCCCTCTTAGACTATGTTTGCTGTGTCTCATAGATTTGGGGCTGGTGTGTTTTCATTTGCAATTTTCTCAAGGTATCTTTTGATTTCCTCCTTGATTTCATTGGTAATTCATTCATTGTATTAACCTGTTATTTCGCCTCCATGTATTTGGTGATTTTTTCTTGTAATTGATTTCTATATTTATACCATTGTGGTTGGAGAAGATGCTTGATATGGTTTCAGTTTTATTAAATTTACTGGGACTTGTTTTGTGTCCTAACATGTAATCTATCCTGGAAAATGTTCCATGTGCACTTGAAAAAATGTATGATCTGCTGCTTCACAGTGAAAAGCTCTGAAAATACAATTAAATCCATATGGACTAGTGTGTCATTTAAGGTTGTTGTTTCATTGTTGATTTTCTGTTGGGAAGATCTATCCACTGATATTAATGGGGTGATAAAGTCCCCTACTATGACTGTATTACTATTGATTTTTCCCTTTATGTCTATCAATATTTATTTATACATTTAGGTGAATAAATGTTTACAAGGGTTATATCCAGGGTTAGATCTTATTGGATTGATCCCTTTATCATTGTGTGACATCTTTCTTTGTCCCTTATTATAGCCTTTGTTTTAAAGTCTGTGTTGTCTGATATAAGTATTGTTATCTAAGCTTTTTGTTTGTTTTCATTTTGTATGAAATATTTTTTCCATCCCTTTACTTTCATTCTGTATGTGTCTTTCAATCTGAAGTGCATCTCTTGTAGATAACATATATATGAGTTTTGTTTTCTTTTCAGCTACCCTGTGTATTTTGATTGAAGCATTTAAGCCATTTTCATTTAAATTTATTATTATAGCTATGCATTTATTACCATTTTATTATACACTAGAGGCCTGTTGCATGGATTCGTGTACCGGTGGGTCCCTTGGCCTGGCCTGTGGGGATCAGGCTAAAACCAGCTCTCTGACATCCCCAAGGGGTTCCAGATTGTGAGAGGGTGGTTCTCGGGTGACACACCCTGGAATAGGACTCCCTCCTCTCTGGTTCTGGGTGCGTCACCCGAGAACTGCTGCTGTCAAGTAACCACAACTCAGCAGCTCCTGCATTGAGCAGCTGCCCCCTGGTGGTCAGTGCACATCATAGCTACTGGCCTGTTGGCCACTCGGCCAGTCGCTTAGGCTTTTATATATATAGATACTTATGTTCCTCTGCTTTTCTTCCTTCTTTTTAAAGAAGTCCCTTTAACTTTTCTTATAATACATGTTTGGTTGTAGTAAATGCCTTTACCTTTTTTGTCTGAGAAGCTCTTTATGTCTCCTTCAATTTTAAATGATAGTTTTTCTAGGTTGAGTAGTTTTGTTTGTAGGTCCTTACTTTTAATCACTTTGAATATTTTGTGCCAATCCCCTGTGGCCTAAAATGTTTCTGTTGATAAATCAGCTGACAGTCTTATGGGACCTCCCTTGGAGGTAACAGTTTTTCTCTTGCTGCTTTTATGATCCTCTCTTTCTTTAACCTTTGCCACTTTAATTATGATATGTATTGGTATGGTCCTCAACTATTATTCTAGTTGCTTTACATTTATTATCTTATATAATTTCATAAGAACCTTTTGAAGTATACATTATTATTCTGTAACCAACTTTCAGATGAGGCAGTTGGGGCCCAGGGAGTTTACTTTCTCTAAAGCTGTTAAGTGAAGAAGCCAAAATTAACATATTGGTCTGTTTTATTCCAATTTCTCATATAAGGTACTGTCCTTATCCTCAAGGAGTTAATGGAGGATTTAAACAGAGAAAGAACAAAGTGCAATAGAACTTCAGGCAAGAGAGACATTAAACTGCCTGGGGCATCATAAAAGAGGTGTCATTTCACCTTATTTTCAAGAAAAAAAATAGAATTTTGTGAGAAGGGGAGGTGTGCATTCCATGTAAGAAGATTGGGATAAGCAAAATTCCATAGGCAATAAAGTGCAGCTGGGCCTTTAAATATGTTCTTTGGCTTGGCTTGGCCATAGCTTAATTTAATAAAGGAAGATAGACCTAAACCTGAAAAGGTTCCCTGGGACCCCAACTGGGACCCAAAAGCCATTCTGAGGGTCTGGGACAGTCAGAAATTTTTGAAGGTTTAAAACAGGAATGGGAAATAATAGAGTTCAATCCCAGCCTTTGCACAGGCTCAATTTAACCCACATCCTGCTCCTTTGAGAGACTCAAGACAAGACCCAACTTTACAGATCCACACATCTCAGGGATTGATCTGCGTTTTCTAGCAATTTACTGGTAAACTTTCTTTTTGTTGTTTTGCTACTTGAAACTTTGCCAAATTAAAATGTCCCCTTGAAGAGACATAGTGTAGTCCCATGAAACAGTGCACCAGGATTGGCAGTGGTTGCTCATACTAGAATTACTAGACATCATCAATAATGTCTGACTGTATTTGGACATATTCAATCTGCTTGTTGAACCTTCTTTAAGTCAAGTAAGTCTTAAAGTATTGTGATAGTTCATCAGTTTTTTATAAGCTCTGCTAAAGGATGCTTATCAATTTAATTACTTTAATAAGCATGGGATAATGGAAACTACAGGAAAAACAACACAATTCAACAGATTTTTGTAAAATTAAGTTTGGATTGGGTAAGAACTTTTTATAATAGAAATGAGTTTCAATTGTATACCGTAGATTCTTTAGTCTGGGTAATTTCATTGGCTTAAGATCCTCCCTTTGGTCAGTATTAAAGTTCAAAAATGATCATTTAACCTGATATTCTTGTACATTCCCCTTTTTCTAACATAATGACTTGTCTCTGGTTTATCTTGTTTTATGAGAAAGTATGAGACTGCATAATTTATGGTACTAAGTTTTCTTTAGAATATGATATTTGCTGTCTTAATTGTCCTTCCTATTTATATAATGCACATATCAAATATGGTTGAGTTCTGTGAAATCTTTTAGTTATGATCTTCTGAAATCTGAGTGAGCTGTTGCCTACAATAGGACTAATTATGAAGTGCATTCTCTATATTCTTTCTTTTCTCATTTCTTTATTTTCCATAGTAATGGTTGAATTCATCTCCTGGCAAGTGAGAGAACAGAATTTTGTGTAGAGATAGGGCATGACCCTCATCAGTATCCCAAACCATTCAGTTATGGAAGGTTGAAACCTAAGTGAAAATGTTTGCTGGACATCTTTGCAAAATCCATATTTTTCTGAAGAAATAGTTCATTAATTATTGTTGATGTCATAGTTAAGGAATGAGGGCATTCATAGATATTACTTTAATATATTTAGTCAGTGTCATAATACGAAGTGCAGTTCAGAAATAGAGCCATTGTCTAGAGGGGTCAGTGATTTCACACTCACTCATCCTAACGGAAGATTTTATATGAAATACCCAGATAATTGTAGTCACTTGGCATGTTAGCTTCAATTGCCCCCACCATAAGCTTTAATTTTTCATTTTATGCTAGTGTAGACCCAGTCAAAGCCCATATAAACCCAAGATATGTGTTTAGGTTACAGTTGTGGTTCACACCCTTGACTGCACTTTAAAATCACTTGGGAGCTTTTAAAAATGTATCAACCCTGGGACCCCACTCCCAATATTCAGATTTAATTGGTCTGGCTGCACAAGTTGCACCATTTACTGAGAAAATACTCATCCCCCGGGTGCCCCAACCTCCCCGAGCACAAGTCCATTGTACTCTGTGAATGGTGCCAGCTATGCTTGTGCAGACTCGTATAGGCTTAGAGAGAGGGCCTACGCACACCTGGTTTCAGAAGCTCCCCAGGTGATTTGAGGTACAGGCATACTTCAGAGAGATTGCAGGTTCGACTCCAGACCACTGCAATAAAGTCAGGATCATAATAACGTGAGTTGTAATTTTTTTTTCTGGTGGAGGGGTTGCCTTCAATCGTTAAAAAATGCAACATCTAGGAAGCACAGTAAAGCAAAGCTCAATAAAGCGAGGTCTGCTTGGCTTGTAGAAAATGGCTTAGACATTAGGAGCATGGGTTTAGGAGCCATGGAGAAAAGGATGCAAAAATCTCACTAGGCTACTCTTGATCTGTGTGACTTAGGAAAGTCATTTAACTTCCTGGAGCCTCAATTTCTTCATAAATAAAATGACGATAATAATACCTATGTCATAAGATTATATTGAAGAAAAATGATAGTCTAAGTAAAATGCTTGGCACAAAGTTAACACTCAAGAAGCCACTATTATTACTTCAGTTATTAAAGCAAGATTTCTGTATTCCTTCAGTACTAAGTGACAGAAATCCAATTCAGATGACCTGAAGCAAAATTGGGGAATTCAGGCAAGCCACAAGGATGTAGGGTTGGATTTGGTCTCATGGATTCTGGCATTTGAATGCTGCTAGGACACATGTTCTATCTCTCTAGTGTTTATTCCAACTTCTTTCATGGTGCCTTTATTCTCTCAAGCCAAATGTCCTCTCAGATGCTAAACTATGACCATAGGTAGCTCAAGCCATAGCCTTACAGCTTCTTAGCACAGAAGAGCCAACTAATTCATCATATCCACTCATTTGGGAGAATGTGTAGTCCTTAAAATGGAAAGATAGGATAATGTGCTGATGAACTCAATAACAGCCTTTATTTTCACTGTTGAGATCTCATTCAAAATATATAAAATACATAAACCCCGCTCCATCCTAGTATCTATTAGCAGATAAGGAAGGACAGTGGTAAGGTCCCAGAAACAATGAAGAAATATCCTGAATTTTAAACACCTCGTGTCTCTGCTTTTCATGATCTGTGCCTCATAATCACCCCAAAGATGAGTTTAGGATAACACAAGTATTCCTTAGCCTCTCTGGTCCAGTTTACCTGAGACAGTCAGGTGGACAGGCATATGAGGAGTTAGATAAGTTCATGCCACACTTCCAGCAATCTGCATTATCTAATACCTCCCATTCCCACACCACAGTCTCTTCTTATCTATACAAGTGGGAAAACTTAGCAGAACTACTTATACTCTCTCCAGCTTATTAAGTTATATTACACACTCCACAGCTACTCTACTGTGTATGTTATCCCAAGAATAAGACTGAGAAAGAACAATCACAGAAGGCCCAGAGACACCCTTCAACATTTGGATTGTTCTAGCCACCTACCTAACACCTGTGGTAGAGAGGCAGCAACTGTCCTAAAAGAGGAACAGGATTCATCGCTTTATACCAATGTGCTTCTGACAAGTCATTTAACTGCTTGGAGCTTCAGTTTCCTGATCTGTAAAATGAGGGCAATAGTATTTCACTGGACTGTTGTGAGAATTGAATGTATTTGATAAGTGACAATGTATTCAAAAGTTAATTACACTCTTCACAGTTGATCTTCAGTAAGTGGTTTCAGGCTGTGGAAAATAATTTTATATTTACAAATTACGGAAGAGGATATGCTATGAACATGCACTATGTATTTAGATCCAGTAGAGAGGATGACTGGGCATGTACTTAAATATCGTAGGAAACATTGCAAATGATGCACAAGTATTACTGGTATTCACTAACCTTTGGGTCTTAGCACACTTACTTTGTGGTTGCACAAATGAGTGATGAAGCTGCTGGTGTAACCAGGCAATCAATGGGTTTGTGCTGCCTGTCACTACTTGAGCCAATTAAGCAGAGACAGGGTTGAATCATATATCAGTGTTTATTCCAATACAGCCAGCAGAATGGGAGAGCAGCAGGTCATCCATAAAAATCTGCTCTGCATCCCACCATAGACAGCTGCGTATATTGGGTAGGGGGACAAAGATTACATGGGGAAGTATGCAAAAGGTATGCCAAATGGGCAGTTTGAAGGTCTGGAGATTTGCAAAGGCCTTCGGGTATGCAAAGAACTTGGGATCTTCAAAGGGTTTAGTGATATGCAAAGGACAGGGGTCCTCAAAGAGCTGTGGGCTCTGGTTTCTGTAACAAGGTTGTTAATCTTCCCATGATAATAGGCAGCTCCCTGATGGGGAAGATGGGCTGCATTTCCAGGTGAGCTCCAAGGTCCCCTACAACTCCCAGCCAGGTTAGAATGTGCCTTCTTTAATCAGAACAAAACAATCACAGTTAACAGAGCATGATTAATATTTCTTACAATTACACCTGCTCCCCACCATTCTATTTCTGCCCCTATCACTGGCATTGGCTTCAAATCACCCTCCTACTTTAATGTTTCAGTAGTACCTGACTCACTTCACCATAACCTGATGCAACACTGCAGAGAAGGAAGCAAAGAAGAAAAAAGCCAGACATTAGTGGCATTACTCACATTTCTATGTCCAATGATGCTCCTGGGGATTTTGAGGCCTCCTTGCATTTCCTGTTCAGGCACAGTAGACTGACTACGGGTTGATAAGAGTTGGTGGGAGGATTATATGAGTGAATGTGTAAAAGACAACTGACTCATGGCCAAGGACACAGATGGCACTCTAGCTAACTCTCCTGGGCGACAAGTTCTAGATTGTGTACCAGAAAAAATGACTACCTATTCTCTATTGGCAAGGGCCCTCATCCCAGATATTAACATAGTATGCATCAAAAAATATAGATAGTACATCTTCTCCGACCTGAGAATGGGGGAATTACCTTTCTAAGCCTCTTGTAGAATTAAGACTTGATAGCCAAAAGTTTATATTTTTTTCCAGAAGTGAAAATGGTTTTTGATGTATAACAGGGTGTTTTGAATGAAGGAGCAGTCTGCTCATGCTCATGAACCTCTTAGGACTTAGGAGCAAGAGATGAAACAGCACAGAATTGTCTAGATCAAAAATCACAAATAAAGATCAACTATGGATTGTAAAGTGTTTAAAAAGATTGGTACTTCCCGGCTGGTGTTGGTTGAGTGTCAACCTATGAACCAGGAGGTCACAGTTCAATTCCAGGTCAGGGCACATGCCAGGGTTGTGGGCTCAATCCCCAGTAGGGGGTGTGCAGGAGGCAGCCAATCAATGATTCTCATCATTGATGTTTCTATCTCTCCCTCTCCCTTCCTCTCTCTGAAATCAATAAAAATGTATTTTAAAAATAAAAAGATTGGTACTTAAATATCACTAAAGTGTAGGGAGTAAATTGATGAGAATATCTTGGTATTGAAGAAATATGTTTTCTTAATTTTTTAAACATCTAGTCTTGGTACCAATTTTGTCTCAATTTCTGCTAATGAAACCACATAGATGCCTGATTTACACAGTTTAAGTATCCCATGGCAACATGATCTTGTGCATCTTTCTTTCATTTCCTTCCTACCCCTCCCCTATGTTTTCTTGAGAGAATCATAAGGTTTCCTGTTTCTCAACTATTGAATCTATTTATGAACTAAACAGTTTAGCACAATTAAGCAGGATGCCTCATTCATCAAACCTTCATTTCTCTAAGACCCTCATCCTGTCAGTCACCAAAAGCAAATGCTAAGTGGAAGCCAGCTTTCGTTAGCATGCCACATCTGTTGACAATTACAGAGGCACATACAATGCCATTCCTGCCATGGCATGTGCTTCCCTGTGCCTTGGGTCACAGGCCCTCAGGGACATTTACAAAGTGTTTGCTTTTTAACTGTCCTGGAACTAAAGAGTTTAATTTTTCCTGAGAATGTGTTTATGTACCTTGTAAAGGAACTAGTATTCCCTTTTGCTTTTCCTTATTATGGTGTGTGTGTGTGTGTGTGTGTGTGTGTGTGTGTATGTGTGTGTGTGTGTGTGTGTGTGTGTGTGTGTGTGTTTTAAATCTTTAAATACCAAGAGTGTTATAATTCTTATTTATCCTTAATATCTGAATGAGTTACCACCATACTGGAGAAAAGAGGAAGTGACCTACACATTCTTTAGTGTTTATTGAAGAGAAGCTTGAGGAGATTTGAGAATGTGGCTGAAGAGAGAAGCTGTTAGAACCCAGGCTCCACTGTCCAATGAGTTAGAGATTGTTTGAAAATCTGGTTGCATTTTTAGTCATGCAAATTTACCTGTAACAAATTTTTGCCATACACCCAAGTAATAGGTAATTTAAATGCAACTAAAGAATGCTCAGAGGGCAAAGGGAAACTAATGTTTATTGAAGAGCTACATGGTGCCAAATGCATTACATTCATCAGTTTATCTACTCCTCTTAATTTCTTTCTTTTTTAAATATATTTTTTATTGCTTTCAGAGAGGAAGGGGGAGAGAAAGAGAGAGAGATAGAAACATCACTGATGAGAGAGAATCATTGATTGGCTGCCTCCTGCACGCCACCCCCCACCCCCACTGGGGATGGAGCCTGCACCCCAGGCATGTGCCCTTGACTGGAATCGAACCTGGGACCCTTCAGTCCACAGGCTCTATCCACTGAGCCAAACCAGCTAGGGCTATCTACTCCTCTTAATACCCTTTGCTGTTTCTGCTTTACATGTGAGGAAACTGAGGCTAAGACCTGCTGGAAGCACCTTCCTAGTGGTATGAGGTACAGTGCCGATCTAAAACTGACTTTGACTGCAAAACCTGTTCTCTGCTATCTTTCCAGCCCTGAGATGATGTTAAAAACAGTGATGAGTGGCAGCTTCCTAGTTCATATAGGCTTTACCATCAATGCAGCCTGGTCCCCCAAAGACACACTCAGTCTCACACACACAAATCCACTGATTTAGCTGGATTTGTGTCTAGATTATCCCATATATCAAGTAATGCTGAATCCTCTTTTCGGTTTCTGCTTTGTAGCCAGCTTAAAATGTCTCCAAACTAGCATGGTCCCAGAGGAACACTAAGAATGATGTCTTATGTTAACCAAGTATATGCTGTGCTGTCCTGTATTAATTAAATTGCTGCTAGTTAAATGAAGAATCCTTCAGGTTGGCTTTGAAGTGTGCTGTGCTTCTGTGCCTCTGCGAAGAGCCCATTTTGAGCTTTTCCTACCCAAATAGGAAGAAAGTTCCCACCAGGTATCCTTCAGAGGGCTTTCAACTGACCCCCAAACATAACAGGAATCTAGCTTCCAGGGAAGTTTTTAATAAACCTCATTATTTGACAATTAGTCAAATGTCTAGAATCCGGCATTCCTTCATTAATTTTTCCACTGATGGTTATGTTTTAAGGCTCTTTTGATGTTGTTCGCCCCCCCAGGTGGTTGTAAATGGCCATCGCTACTAATAGGCTGACTTTCACAGGCGCCTGCTAACAACAGCCTCATGAATATTCAGCAGGGGCATTCTGTGTGAAGAGCTGGGGAATAGGTGACCTGCCACATCTCTCCACATCTAGTATCTATGAGAGTGGCTGCAAATTACAGGGGACAGAAGAACTGGCCTTGTGCTGTGGAGAAAAAAAAATGAAGTGGAAACAAGACAGTCTGTGGCTCCTGGTGCTCCTCTCCCGGGTGCTGGACACTGAGGTCAGGCCTTCCACCCCTGCCCATGGAGCTGTCCTTCTCAGAGTCCCCACCACTCCACCCCAAAGAGTACCAGAATCTCCTCTCTGTTTTAATCTTCTGTTATAATGGTGATTTGCATTTCATCTTGAATAGTAAATGAAGAAATCCAAAACAGAATTTTAAATTGAAAAAGCTTTTTCCACTAGGAATCCAGTTGCATTAATTTGGTGGACTAAAGGTGAGCTAAATTACCCAAGTTTGTGCATTCATTACCTCATTCTAATCCTCAACATCACAAATGCAAAAGCTTGTCATTAAACTTGAGAACTGACAAGAGCTGGGATTTCTCAATATGAGTGTTGAAAGATTAATTTGAGAAGATCTCACTAAAAACGCAAAAGGTTATTGCTAACATGGGACATTTTATATTCATAGTCTGGACCTGTTTTAAAAATGTCTACTTGCAGTAAGTGGTTTAAAAAGAAGTTATACATTTAGAGCACTTGATCAGATCTTAAACTGGAATACTTACAGTTATTGTGTTCTGGTGATATACAAGCACCATTTATAAATAATATTAGGAACTACTTTGTCATCAAAAAATATCTGACTTCTAGTTATTAAACATTTTATCTCCAAAGAGAATGAAAGAGAGAAAGAGAGAGGGGAGGGGAATTAGCTCTTTTTTGTTGTTGTTAATCCTCATCCAAGGATATTTTACCATTGATTTTTAGATAGAATGGAAAGGGGTTGGGGAGAGATGGAGAGAGAGAAACAGATTTGAGAGAGACACATTGATTGGTTGCCTCCTGCACTCACCCAGACCAAGGCTGGGGATTGAGCCTACAACCCAGGTACATGCCCTTGAGAAAATCAAACCCAGGACCCTTCAATCCTCAGGCTGACGCTCTATCCACTGAGCCAAACCAGCTAGGGCAGTTCTTTTTTTTTCAACCATTTTCTTATAATATGACTTCAAAAAAAGGGAGTACTTACTTCTCTGGCAATATTTCACAAATTGTGTTTGCCTTGAAAATATTGTTGGTAAAGAAGAAATCTATCCTATCTAATAACAGACAAAAAGGGTAATTAACCATACCTCCGCTACGCTTCCCATTGGCTAATCAGGGCGATATGCAAATTAACTGCCAACCAAGATGGCGGCCAGCAGCCACGCAGCTGAAGCGAACATGAGGCTTGCTTGTTCCAGTGATGGAGGAAGCCAAGGTTCCCCGCCTGCCGCGGCCCAGCTCTGAGCTCCAAAAGCAACAATGTTTCAATTATAGAAGGTAAATAAATCTCAGAATTAAAAAAAAAAAAAAAAGAAAGAAAGGAGAGGCTGGGAGCTTCAGTCGCTGGCCAGCCTGAAAGCGGCCCTCAGCCCCTCACCCAGACTGGCCAGGCACCCCAGTGGGGACCCCCACCCTGAAGGGGGTGTGACCAGCTGCAAACAACCATCAGCCCCTCACCCAGGCTGGCCAGGCACCCCAGCAGGACCCCCACCCTGATCCGGGACACACTTCAAGGCAAACCAGCCGGCCCCCACCCGTGCACCAGGCCTCTATCCTATATAGTAAAAGGATAATATGCAAACTGACCCTAACAGCAGAAAGACGGGGAATGACTGGTCACTATGACACACACTGACCACCAGGGGGCAGACGTGCAATGCAGGAGCTGCCCTCTGGTGGTCAGTGTGCTCCCACATGGGGGAGCTCTGCTCAGCCACAAGCCAGGCTGATGGCTGCCAGTACAGTGGTGGTGGTGGGAGCCTCTCCTGCCTCCTCAGCAGCACTAAGGATGTCCGACTGAAGCTTAGGCCTGCTCCCCACTGGCAAGTGGACATCCCCCGAGGGCTGCCGGGCTGCCAGAGGGATGTCTGATTGCCATCTTAGGCCCAATCCCCTGGGGAGCAGGCCTAAGCCAGCAGGTGGTCATCCCCCGAGGGGTCCCAGACTGCGAGAGGGCACAGGCCGGGCTGAGGGACCCCCCACCCCTGAGTGCACAAATTTTTGTGCACCGGGCCTCTAGTATATATATGAAAGCCTAAGTGACCAGCTGACGGGCGACTGGCCACTAGCTATGATGCACACTGACCTCCAGGGGGCAGACTCTCAACGCAAGAATGGAAACCACAAACATGGAACAGACTGATGAATCTCAGAGGGAAGGGGGGAGGAGGAAGGGGGAAAAGAGATTAACCAAAGATCTTATATGCATACTGGAGGCCTAATGCATGAATTTGTGTACTGGTGGGGTCCCTTGGCCTGGCCTGCGGGGATCAGGCCAAAAACAGCTCTCCAACAACCCTGCGAGAGAGCACAGGCCAGGCCGAGGGGCTCCACCGGTGCACGAATCTGTGCACCGGGCTTCTAGTGTTAGTGATAAAAGCAATGGTAATAAATTTCATGCAAGTATTGTTAATTTTTATCAAACTAGCTGCCAGGCTGGTAGTGGGGTAAAAATGTAAATATCTTATCTTTGATCACTAGACTTTTAATTTTATATATCTCTCTATGCCTTGATTTATACATTCGTAGCACATTTTAAACATCTGTGTTCAAGATGATCATTTGGAGAAAGGAAACTAAAAGGTTCATGGCTTCTTTGATTCCTGTTGTTTAGTTCTACATTCAATTCCCAATTGAGAATTCTGTGAAGAGAAATTTTACACAATTTGCTTACTTTCTTATAAACTATATAACCTAGAATGGCTTTTTGAAAGCCAAAATGTGATTTTACTATGAATTTTCAGATTCTATGCAATTGTTAAAGAATTAAAACATCAGTTTCAACAGTGAAATGAAAATGATTGGGATAAAGTGCTGGAGGCTGATGGTCCCCTCAGCTCTGTTACCACAAGGTCCCTTCACCCCCTTGCATTGCATCTGTTAGTTTGAAAAGTTTTTGCACTCAGAACCCAGGGCCTGGTTGAAAAGACAAAACGCTACTTTAGGGTAACAGACTGATTTTTAACATTATTTTTTTATCACAGTTGATTAATTTTAGCCATGGAGAGTTTAAAAGAACAGCTTGATTAAAACTACTATAAACAAAAGAAGAAAAGAAACAAACTATGCTTGTAATAACTTTTATAGGTGACCCTTCTGTTTAAAAGAATAATAATTTATAATATTACCACTTTCCAAACTAGCTAAGCAGCCCTTGTTATTAAGAAAAGTTCATTGCTTCTAACTAGCCTTCCTGTGTGTTTCCCTGTTTTCTGAAAGCACGGGCCTAGAAGCTGACCTAATGACCTAAGGATACAGTCTGCAGTCCCCCTTCCATCAAGACCAGACCTAAGGACACAGATTCTGCTAATGTCAGAATAGTCTGCTCTTCCTTTCATCTGCTCATTAGTACAGGATTTCTTCTTCCTTTTCATGAGCATAAGACAGTACTTTGTTACAAGAGCATCTGAAAAACCTCTGAATCCTTTTCTGCTGGAGATTTGTTTTGTAGTCAATAAACAAAGGAGGCCCCTTCTGAAATTTTGCTGGGTAACTCCTAAACTGAGCATTTTTCCTTCTCAACTCTACCCCTTCTGTGTATTGACCTCAACTTAGGACAGGGGTTGGGAGGTTGAGCCTGTCTTTAACTTGAATGGCCTTTTGGAAAGACGTATTTACGCTGGACTCGGTAGTATTCAAGCAATGTCATTTAGAATCTCTCGTAAAACTTGTTAAAAGTGCAAGAATCCTAAGTCTCATGCCCAGAAACACTAATGAAGTAAGTCTAGGGTGGGACCCAGCATCTTTATTTTTCTTTCATTTCCTTGTTGATTGAGATGTAAGGCATCTGGGAACCATCCTTTGAAGACAATGAGTTCTGAGTGCTTGCCCGCGTGTTCACACAGCCATTGGAACCACCTAAGAGTTACGTGATCTAGGCAGTGTCTTCCCAGGTTTGTTAATGTCATTGGGGTCAGAACCAGAGTTAACAGCTAAGCTACTTGGCATGCAGAGCAGTCTGGCGGACATGAGAGTGCTTGGGAGTGGGCAGGCCTGGGTGAGTTCCAGGGCCCAGCTGGCGAAGCTCTGGCAGTGCTGAGTGACTCTTGCCACGGCTCTTTTCCAGGGCTGAGTGCAGATAATCATCTCAGCCTTCTACCCACGTAATACCAATGCTCTGACAAATGGTGAGACACAACTTGTAAAAATAAACCAATTTCTACATGCTAGTGTAGTTACATATGTAACAGATTTCCAAAAACCAAACACCCATAGAAAACACAACATTTTCTTTACATTTTATAATAATTTTCCTCAGTTTTTAGATGGTGGTTTGTAAAACCACTTCCTCAGAGACTCTCCCCATACCTTTCTACTTTCCCTGCAGCCTGTCTCAATTCATTTCTATGAAAATACTGGGATCCCAAATTACATGTCCCATTTCTTATGCCATCCCCCTCCCCCCAAGTGGTGCCCTTGAAAATCTCACAGTTCCCACACCCAGAACCTAAGAGATCTGCCATATCTGACTGGCCAAAAATAACACAGAGCTGCTGAGCTAGCCGGGATACCGTACGGGATACAAGTCAGGTTAAACCACAGATGCCTTCCAATCATGAGTCAGTGTGTGGGCGCCTCTACAGAAGACTTCTTGCAGGAGAGAGGTTGCCGAGCGGGGAAAAGTTCTCACGTGGTTCTTTGGAACTGGAATTTTTGAAAGGAAGCATCCTTGCCCACTGTCACTAGAGAAACCTCCATCATTGTCTTACCCGCCTCATCCTTTCCAAACACTAGGTGCACTTCACATCAAAGCAGTGTGTGACAAGAGTCCCTATACCCTCTGCTTTGTCCACGACCAGGAAGATGCCTGTGGTTGGACAAGGCAGGTTTATTATGCGTTGCAGTGAGGAACACACGCCCTGAGGAATCGTGAGGCATCCAGTCAAAGGATGTTAGAAAGGACCTGGAGGGGTTGGGTTTGGGTTTGGGTTAGGGGTGAGTTTGGGGAGGGTCCAAGGAAGCAGGGGTTTGCTTTACATTGGGAGCTCTCTGGAAAGAGGGCAATTCTACGACTGGGTATCTTAATGACTGTGTACCTTAACAAATCTTGTCTGTAGGGAGAGCAGACCAGATGGAGACCAAAGTGGTGGCGGGTGAAAAAGCAGCCACTCAAATTACTCAGAAAAGGGGGATGTTTAGCACTTGGTGGTTTGTACAAACCACCGTGACTTTGTTTTAGTCAGGGCTTTCACAAAAATATGAAGTGGCTTGTTTTGACTCGCTTCATCCTCGTCAGAGAATGCCCTTCTCTGATACCGGTGTTCTCGGAGATTCTTTGTATGTCCAGCAGGAGAACAAGATGGCTGGACTTTGTTAACAGCCCTGACACACACCTGTAAGTGTCACCCCAGGTCCCAGATGTCAGGGGCTATCTTCTTTTTCAAATCAAATGTCTTTGTAGTATAAAATCTGTTTTAAAGAACTATGATGATTTGGGGGAGGAGGGTCATAAACATCGTAGATGCTGTTTCTTTAATCTTCAGCTTGGCCATTGTTTGTCTATGATCAGTTTCTTGAGTTGCATTTTCCTAGCATTTAGGAACTTATGCATTAGGGGCATTTAGGAATTTAGGAACAATAAGGAGAGTGAAGAGAGGCTCCTCCACATGAAACAGTGGGCCAGTAGGGACTATCAGGAAAAGCAGAGGAGAGAGATGGTAGCCAAGGTCTTCTTAAATGTAAGGGATGGATGGATGAATGCATGGATATAAAATATCAGGCCCATCTAAACTTCTTACCACCCCAGATAAGCAGCAATGATCATGAATACCTTTCGTACCTGAACCCACGAAAACAGATTTCTACCATTTTATTATATATGTATGTATGTGCATATGTATGTATTACATTTGGTGTTGATACATAATACTGGAATTATAGGCTGCCAAAATTATGGAGAAAAGCAAAAAATGTCCCAGGAAGTTATTTTTTTGTTGTTTTTTTTCTTTGTTTGTTTTTTGCTTCATAGCTAAGGGGAAAATAGGTAGGATGAAAACTTGGTAGAAAACTGTAGTATGCAGCACTTCGTTTTAACACCCATTATCTTTGAAATCTGTCAGAAATCTCTTGTTAGCTGTGGTTATTTTTAGAATCATAGGGTTTAAAGTCTATGAAATGTTCATTCTCATGTAAACATGGGATGGATTCAGGGTGGTGGAGGCATGCATTCCTTTCTCAGCAGGCACTTCTGCAGAAATGGTAGTGAGGGATCCTTCCCACGATCCCAGCTGTGCCCCTCAGTGGCATAGATAACTAGAGAGACTCAGTTGATGCTTATTTCCCTGGGCAGAGAGGACCTCTCACTTTCCGTATTCTTTGTAAGGACTAAGCCTAGTGACAGGTTAAACTGCCAATTAGAATATGAAGTCTTCATGGGAAAC
Source organism: Myotis brandtii (assembly GCF_000412655.1). Taxonomy (NCBI): domain Eukaryota; kingdom Metazoa; phylum Chordata; class Mammalia; order Chiroptera; family Vespertilionidae; genus Myotis; species Myotis brandtii. The sequence goes on from NW_005370223.1 coordinate 2,476,871, forward strand.
CATGTGCTATTTCTTTGCCTTCGACTTTAAATCTAAAGTCTTGTCATAGCCAATACCTAGAGTCTCTGGCACCATAAGGCTTCACAAACAAAGGTAGGGAATGCCCTTGGTAAGCCCCTCGTTCCCTTGTTGGGGGTATGTGAAAGCCTCTTTGCTCCTTTTCTTTTTCCCTCAGAATGTGCATTCTAAGAAGAACAAAACTTTTCTCTGATAACTCTTATAAAACTCTTTTGTGCTTGGCTCTCCAAGGATTAAGAATTGGACACATAATTCTCCATTTATTTCTCAGGTGTCAAGAGAGAATTGAGTTTAAAGGCTCCAATTCCCTTGCAGGTTACACTGTCTATCTAGATGAATTAGTATTCAACACAGCTTTGGGAAAATCTCAAATGATTTGCAGGTTTGCAAATTGTTCAGCCTCATAATGAAATCTCAGGCTGAGGGAATTGCTGAGCAGTTCACTAGCATGAGCTTTTCCCCAGATGTCTGTACATCTTGTATCAATTCATTCATCTGCCTTCTGTGCCTTGTCTATACTGGACAACCAAGAGCTACTTGTGAAAGTCACATACACACTAACTTGGTACCGCTGCAAATTCATGGCCTCCCACCTTAGCTGGGCCCTCAGTGAGGCCTCATACTCCTGCTGCTCCATGTCTTCAGTCAGTTCCTCTCCCAAACTGTCATCACTAACCTCATTCTCAACCCTCATTTCTTCCCTTGCTCAGCAAAGGGCAATTCATTATCCTTCTACTCCCACTCTTTCTTCGGATACAATAGGATATGTGTTCCTCTTTTCATTCAGGCTTGTGTTTGGGGTCCTGTACGCTTCTACCCCATAAGCACTTCAAACTGGCAATTGTTTCTATCCTATAACTTCCATTTTTTTCTCTTCATTCAAGTTTTCCCTTCAGAATAGAAAATATTCTCAAGTCTTTTCCATTTTTAAAATCCTCACCAGAGGATATGTTTTTATTTATTTTTTGGAGAGAGAGGAAGAGGAAGGGGGGAGAGAGCGCGAGCAAGCGCAAGCGCACACCCTGACTGGGAATCGAACCCACCACCTTTTGGGGCATAGGATGGTGCTCCAACCAATTGAGCTACCCAGCCAGGGCTCAAGTCTTTTCCATTTTTAATACAATGCAAACACCTTCACATGACTCCATGTCCCCTCAGCTCTTTCTTTTCTCTGGAGCATACTCATCTCTTCTCATGCATTTCTTGTCATACTGAAGTCTGAATTCCCCCTGGAGTGGTCCACCAAGACTACCTTCCAAGGACTCAAAGGTCCTTCTTTTGACTATTCAAATGGCCCATTCTAGCCCTTTCACTTCTTTTTCTGAATCATTGGCTCAGTTGACCACCACCCACATCTTGCAACTCTTCACTTCCTTAGCTTCTGTGCACTTCTCTTTTCTGGTTTTGCACCTCCCTCTTCCTCATTCCTTTTCAGGTTCATCTCCTTGTGCTGGTCTCTTAAGTGTTGTATGTGCTAAGGTATCATCCTTGGACTCTTTGCTTATTATTCAGTTCACTGTTCCTAGAAGTTGACTCTATTGGTTCCCAAATCAGATCTCCAGGTTTTAAAATCCTTGTAGCCAACATTACCATTTGGATGCCCTATAGGTGAACTCAACATGCCTGAACTTGTATCTCACTCTCCAACCCATCTCTAGGAAGAGCAAATTATCATCCTAGTCACTCAACCTTTGCATTGACTTAGACCTCTCTTCCTCATTCGGCCCTTTCCATTCAATTGATCCCCGTGATTATATATATATACTCACTTCTACTATCAAAAGATAATCTCTCCTCTATTCATTATGCTGTCGCTTTAGTTAAGACACTCAGAATTTCTCATTACTACATTGTTTGTGGATATTTTCCTAAAATGTGGCTTCCCACTGCTTCCTAGGCAAACTCTTGACCATGGTATGTAAGGTCCTTCATGGCCTGACACCTGAAAGATGGGGCAAATGTGTAGCTAGCGATGGACATTACTTTGAGTAAAGCACTTTTGATGCTTCTCATGAAATTATCATGTTTTCTTTGATTACAAAATCCTCATTTTTAACCGGTTAATAGGTAATCTGTATTATTAACCGGTTAACAATCCACATTTTTAACCGGTTAATAATGCGGATTTTGTAATTAAAAAAACACGATAATTTCAAGAAAAATCCACATTTTTAACCGGTTAATAATGCGGATTTTGTAATCAAAGAAAACACGATAATTTCAAGAAAAACATCAAAAGTGCTTTATTCAAAGTAATGTCCATTGCTAGCTACACATTTCCCCCATCTTCCAGGTAATTTGTGGATACTGTCCCAATAGAACTTTCCTTGTTTTGAGGCAAACCATTCAGAGACCCAATTTTCCATTTCTTCATACATTTTGAAGTGCTGCTCAGAAAGTGCGTGTGCCATCGATCAGAACAAGTGGTAATCTGAAGGAGCAAGGTCTGGTGACTATGACGGGTGGGTTAATACTTTCCAGGCAAGATCTTTTAACGTGTCTTTAACTGGTTTTGAAGTGTGTGATGGTGCGTCATCATGAAGCAAAATTACTTTGCCGTGTCTTCTGGCACATTCTGGTCATTTTACTATCAAAGTGTGGTTCAAATTGATTACTTGTTGTTGGTAGCGATCAGTATTAACAGTTTCACCTGGTTTTAGAAGCTCATAAAACACCACACCTTCCTGATCCCACCAAACGCAGAGCATTGTCTTCTTTCCAAAACGATTTGGCCTTGCAGTCGATGTTGATGGTTGACCTGGATCAACCCATGATTTTGTGCGTTAGGGATTCTCAAAATCCACTTTTCATCACCAGCCACAATTCAATGTAAAAAAGACTTTCTTTCGTGCCATTGAAGCAACATTTTACTGATGACTTTTCAGTTTTCCATTTGTCTTTCATTCAGTTGATGTGGCACCCATTTTCCTTCCTTTAAAATCTTTCCCATTGCTTGTAAATGATCATAAATTGTTTACTGAGCAACGTTTAATCCTTCTGCACGTTGTTTTTGAGTTTGACACCCATCTTCATCCAATAATGCTTGTAATTGTTGGTTTTTAAACCTTTTCAGTTGACCTGGACGTTCTTTGTCTTTCACATCGAAATCATCACTTTTAAAGCATTTAAACCAGCGTTCACAAGTATCTTGAGATGGAGCATGTTCACCATAAGCTTCCCAAAATATATGATAACTTTCAGCAGCACTTTTCTTCAAAATAATGAATTAAAATTTCCCGCAAATGCTCTTTTTTTGGCACGAAATTCGATATTTTTAAGTGTAAAAATATCTATGATGTTAACACCTTCAGAAAATTTGACATATGAAGTTTTGAAGCTTGTCAATACAACAAAATAGCATACATATAAAATTGCATATATATCAACATATGTGTAACTCCATCTATTGAAAAAAATCCGCATTATTAACCAGTATACCTAGTAGTTGGTTCCTTCTATCTGTACCCACTTCCCTAGGCAGAGTTGATCTTTTTTGAAAGATAACATCCCAGGAAGAACTGAGGCAATCCTGAGACCTCATATTTGAACACCTTGGTTCTAGCCTTAAGAAGGTTGTTGGTGCCCTTTGCACAAACTATAGAGTCATGCTGCTCCTGCCCAGAAGCAGCCTGGTGAGCTTGGCTGGTCTGTTCTGTGGACTTTTCAGGAAACTGCAAGTACTTTTGCTCAATGAATCTGTTACCTTTTTTTAATTATTTTTAGTAGAAAACAATTTTTTGAATGCATTTTCTTGGGAAAATAGCTAATGATCACAAGCAACATAAAGTTTGCAGTGGCCAATTCCAACATGACTACTTGATGAGTATGTCAACCTTAGACTCTCTTCTTCAAATTTATGAGCACACAAGAATATATTGAAATGCCTGGTTTGCTATTTATATGATGCCTTGCATATAGCAAATGCTTAATAAATTGCATTTGTGAGTCAGTTTATACATATGGAAATATGTAGATGATTGTAAACACCATTTTATAGTCCTACTCTGTCAGGAATCAGAGAGTTCAAGGTCCTAGCAACTAACACATATTTCAGTGACCTCCATATTAGTCAGGGTAAGTTTGATGGTAGCTGCAACAAACAACCCCCTCTCGGTGGCTTAACAAATAAACAATTACCTTTTGCTCATGTCACCATCCAGTTTGGGAAGGGATGTTGTACACAACACAGTTATTCAGGAACCTAGACTCCTTCCTTCTACTGGCCTTGCAGTGTGCTAAAGCCTCAGACCCATGATGATGTCCTCCACAGAAATCTCTGCAGCTGGTCAGCCAGATAAGGAGAGAAAGAGAGGGAAGAGGGAGAGAGAGGAAGGGGGGGAGGGGGAGAGAGAGAGAGAGAGGTCACAAGAGTGGTTTTTGGAGCCAGGCCTAGATGTAGCACAAATCCCATTGGCCAGAACAAATTCCATAGCCCTATGGTGCAGGGAAGCTATGAAATCTAGCCTTTCTGTTTAGGAAAAAAACAAAAGAATAAAGCGAATAGCAAACACATAGCTTTGTCTCTAACGTAGCCTTTATCCTCTTCATTATTCCAGTTATTCTGGGTATTCTGAAAGTTTTAAACTCCTCCTTCCACTTTCTCTCAAATATTAATGGCACCTCATGATAAGCTGGTAGAAAGAGGTTGGAATACACAAATAATACAATCTTCCCAACTTTGCGCCAACCTCTTTTTTCTTGATGATGGCTCTCTGCAGCTGCTTCCTAATTAGTTCAGTTCAAAAACTAATTCAAGGTCTACCATGAGCCAATCACTGTCTTAGGTCCCAGGGAGTCAGTCACAAATAAGACAGTCTCTGCTCTCAAAATGCTCAGTCTAGACAGCCGTGGGCAAACTACGGCCTGCGGGCTGGATCCGGCCCGTTTGAAATGAATAAAACTAAAAAAAAAAAAGACCGTACCCTTTTATGTAATGATGTTTACTTTGAATTTATATTAGTTCACACAAAGACTCCATCCATGCTTTTGTTCCGGCCCTCCGGTCCAGTTTAAGAACCCATTGTGGCCCTCGAGTCAAAACGTTTGCCCACCTCTAGTAGTGGGATCCAGTCCTACTGTGTTGTGGCCTATCATCAAGTCTAAAAAGCTTTCTCCAGTGCCCTTCTCCCTCTTAAACTGCTTCTAGGTCCTTCAGAGAAGAGACATTTTGCTGTCTCCACACCAGCTCTAGACAACTCAACATGTTCGTCCAGTGACCCTCTGTGTTTTCAGGATCCTTCTCCTAACATCCCTAGAATTAATTTTGAGGGAAAAGTCTAGATGGTGTAACTCAGTGCCATACCCCTGCTTATTACTAAAACTCTCCTTAGATTGTGCCCTAATGGATGGCAAATTCACTGTGTTACCTGGCACAAGGTGCGCTCTCATACTGTCTAAGTGGATCTGACTGTCCTAGGAGTTGCATCACATGCCTCTGGAGAACATTTGATCTTAGGTAGCTAGAAGAATTGGGGGTCATTATGCAAATTAGGTCCCAGACACAGCCATTGGTATCCCATGATTTACATGCAAACTAAACTCTATAAAAATGTGTGTATACAAAATTCAGAAATTTTGTGGGAAAGACTGCCTTAGACCTGTTAAATGTACATTTAATTTAACACAGCAAACAAATATTTTTTTTTTAACCAAGTTTTGGAACATTCAAGATGCCAAATTTCACAAGATGAATTCTATGGAAGAAGTCCCAAAACTCCCTCTTCTGATCACTTCCTATCAAACTTGGAAGGGAAAAGTGTTTGTTTTGGTGTGTTTAACTCCACCCTTGTTCATTTTGGTTACAGAAAAAATTCTTAAAATGTTCTTTTGAGCAAGTGGTTTCTCCTAGTGTTAAATTCTCACCATCCCTGAAATGTTGTAAGAGCAGCATTAGTTGTCCTCAAGGAAAACCTCAAAGGAGGAAAAAAAACATATTAATGAGCACAATAATTCAAAACCTCTTAAAATGTTGTTTCCACGTGTGGTGGGACATTCTGGGCATGTCTCTGAGAAATGGATATTTCAGATCTTGCTTTTGTATATACAAGAAACCAATCTCCAGGTAGTTCCTCCTTACAATTCCTTTACAACTTCCCTCCTAGAGAATGCCTAAACTACCTTACTCGACAGTAATGTAGATTTCCCAGAGTTAAAAAATTATGGGAGACGGGAGTGAGCTGGTACCTCAAGTAATTTTACTTGCCTAGTCCCCTGACATTTAGCTAGCTACATACTTACATTGCCAGGACAACCACTTTATTAATTTAGTGACGTGGCAGTGAAATTGTTTGCTCCTTCATAGCATAGAGAAAATATAAGCATGTTTACTACTGTAAAGGAGTTTTAAATCTAGATGTGAACACTAGAAACAGGAGCCCCAACTGGAATGTAAACTCCATGAGAGACAGCCATATTCACTGGTGCCTGAATACCACTTAGCATATGTAAATCCTCACCAATGATTTGTTGGATGAGTGGGGACAAAACAGTATAAAGGAATATATCATCAGGCACTAAAAGTGTAAAAGTGGAAGGTGTTCAGAGAGAATAGTGAAGATGTATGAAGACAGTAGTAGAGAAGAGCCATGAAGAACTACAGACTTTGAATAGTTGGAAGAGAGAGGGGTGGGAAGACTTGGCAAGACGAAAAGAGAGAAATAGCAGAGAAGGGAATTACCATGGTGCAGCTGGGAAATGGACTCCACTCAGGTCACAGGAATCACTTGGAGATACAATAGAAACCAGGCGATTAGGGATGAGTATAGATTTTGTCACACCGTCTGGGTTTGTATCCTAGTCCTGCCATTCATTCAATAACCTCCTTAAGAATCATTTAATATCTATAATGTGGGAATAATACTATAGGACATATGTTAAATAAAAATCAAGAAGATGTGACAGATGAAAAATTATAAACTTTAGCTACTTAGAAAATGAAAATATTATTGCTGTTATTGATGAAAACAATTTTCTGGGTGGCCTTTTGATTCTGGTAGTTTCCACAGAGTGGGAAAAAGGTTCATAGAATGGCCCTGGGATGTGTGTCTGGAAAGAAATATGTTTAAAAAAAAAGAAAAAGAAAAAGAAATCTAATGACTACTTATTGAGTACTTTCAAAACAGGACAAATGAGCCCTAGCCAGTTTGGCTCAGTGGATAGAGCGTCGGCCTGCGGACTGAAGGGTCCCGGGTTCGATTCCGATCAAGGGCATGTACCTGGGTTGCGGGCACATCCTCAGTAGGAGATGTGCAGGAGGCAGCTGATTGATGTTTCTCTCTCATCGATGTTTCTAACTCTCTATCTCTCTCCCTTCCTCTCTGTAAAAAGTCAATAAAATCTATTTAAAAAAAAAAAAGAAAAAAGAAAAAGAAAAAGAAATCTAATGACTACTTATTGAGTACTTTCAAAACAGGACAAATGAGCCCTAGCCAGTTTGGCTCAGTGGATAGAGTGTCGGCCTGTGGACTGAAAGGTTCCGGGTTCCATTCCAGTTAAGGGCACATGCCTGGGTTGCGGGCTCGATCACCAGTAGGGGGCATGCAGGAGGCAGCCAGTCAATGATTCTCTCTCATCATTGATGTTTCCATCTCTCTCTCCCTCTCCCTTCCTCTCTGAAATCAATAAAAATATATACTAGTATATATTTTTTAAAAAAGGACAAATGAGAAAATTATTTTAAGATTCCTAAGTTTTAGAAGTTATTTTGAAGTTAAATTTGTGTTATTAATTTAAATTATCATGGATTGTATACATTTATTTCACAAAATTATTATGTGGAAACTATCCATTCATTCACTGAGTCAGTGGAGGAACTCGATTAGAATAATACCCAACCGCTCTTGTATTGTTAAGGAATGTTAGACAAAGCTTTATTATTGTCAATGACTCTTATCTTCAGAGAAATTTAAAAACATTGATTTAAACTTCTTTTCAAATATATTCTCAAATTAAAGTCATTGTTTCTGAGAATGCCTAGAAGCAAAAAGATTTTGGTTGTCAATTAAACTATTGAAGAAGCAGAAGTGAAAACTGCATTTTCCTGGAGTAGAGGTTGTTCCAGCGATGCTGGCATTGTCTTAAAACAAATTTGGGCAATATATTCTGATTGTATAGATGATTTCAGCAAATGCACAGCACGCCTAGCAACTTTCCTATTCTGACTCCAAAGCACACATCACTAATCAATCACATTCTCTCCAGCTGAGTCTTCGTTTAGTCATTTATTCTCTGCACATAGAGGGTTCTAGAAGCCAGTACAAGTAGGTCAGAGTTAGCATAGGCAAAATGAAACCTACCTACTATTATTTTAGAGTGAAGGATGGCTCTACAAAGTTCAAACAAAGAAACTGCCTATCACTATTAATGACCTGTAAGTGTATAAGTGCATATGATTCATAGATCCAGGACTTACATGAAAGTAACCTCCCTTCCCACATATTGCTTTCTTCACTTAGTTGGCCCTTCATTATTTTTTTAAAAATATATTTTATTGTGTGTTTTTTTTACAGAGACGAAGGGAGAGAGATAGAGAGCCAGAAACGTCGATGAGAGCGAACATCAATCAGCTGCCTCCTGCACACTTCCTACTGGGGAGGTGCCCGCAACCAAGGTACATGCCCTTGACTGGAATCGAACCAGGGACCTTTCAGTCCACAGGCCGACGCTCTATCCACTGAGCCAAACCAGTCAGGGCTGGCCCTTCATTATTGATTCATTTGATTGGTGAAATCCACCTCTCTCTCCCTTTCTCTCTTCCCCTCTGCCGCTCCCCCATCTCTATCTCTATTTGTATCTCTATCTCTATATCTCTCTCAGTTTACTGATAAGTCACCTTATATTAGGTGCTAAAGAGATTAAAAAAGAGTTTATCAAACTTACTTCCTGCTTTAGACAGACAAGCCTACGGGATGGTATAGTGAGGGAGACAAGATCTAGTCAAATCCTGCTCCTTTTAAAAATGAATGTGGTCATGTGAGCTTTTTGTTTGTTTAAAAAATGAAAATTCACTTAAGCTGTAAAAAAGTAAAAGGATGTGTTGCTTTCTGAATTTTTAAAGCCACCTCTGATATCAAGAAAGCTGCTCGTGGAATTTCTTGGCTCAATTCTGATAGAAGCTAGAAGCTAAGAAGACCTTAGAAACCAAAACACCTAATTACTAAATTATCCCCATCCAACCACAGTACTATGTGGGTTAAGCTGCCTTTTCCAGGAACACTGAGGGAACCGGGGAAGAGGTTCTCTGATGGGAAATTGGTGAGGCCAGTGTGATTTCTGCTCAACAGGAAAGTTGCGTCTGCTGCTGTTTCTCCCAGTTCAACATGTAATGGAAGGCTGGCTGCTTTGCCACAGTGACAATGTCCCCGTTCATCACCTCCTTTAACGTGAAGTTTCAGAGATTCAGATTTTGGTGTTTTTATTGGAAACATAATTTGGGGATCAGAAAGGCCTGAGTTCAGGTATTAGCTGTGTGATTGAGGCCAGTTCTTAACCACTCTAACTCTCAGTGTCCTCATCTATAAAATGAGCAGCTCAGATTAAAACTAGTTCCTTGAAAGGGCTGCTGGGAGGCTGAGGCTAGAGCAGCCGTGGGCAAACTACGGCCCGCGGGCCGGATCCGGCCCTTTTGAAATGAATAAAACTAAAAAAAAAAAAAAAGACCATACCCTTTTATGTAATGATGTTTACTTTGAATTTATATTAGTTCACACAAACACTCCATCCATGCCTTTGTTCCGGCCCTCCGGTCCAGTTTAAGAACCCATTGTGGCCCTCGAGTCAAAAAGTTTGCCCACCCCTGGGCTAGGGTGCCCGCAACCAAGGTACATGCCCTTGACTGGAATCGAACCAGGGACCTTTCAGTCCACAGGCCGACGCTCTATCCACTGAGCCAAACCAGTCAGGGCTGGCCCTTCATTATTGATTCATTTGATTGGTGAAATCCACCTCTCTCTCCCTTTCTCTCTTCCCCTCTGCCGCTCCCCCATCTCTATCTCTATTTGTATCTCTATCTCTATATCTCTCTCAGTTTACTGATAAGTCACCTTATATTAGGTGCTAAAGAGATTAAAAAAGAGTTTATCAAACTTCCTGCTTTAGACAGACAAGCCTACGGGATGGTATAGTGAGGGAGACAAGATCTAGTCAAATCCTGCTCCTTTTAAAAATGAATGTGGTCATGTGAGCTTTTTGTTTGTTTAAAAAATGAAAATTCACTTAAGCTGTAAAAAAGTAAAAGGATGTGTTGCTTTCTGAATTTTTAAAGCCACCTCTGATATCAAGAAAGCTGCTCGTGGAATTTCTTGGCTCAATTCTGATAGAAGCTAGAAGCTAAGAAGACCTTAGAAACCAAAACACCTAATTACTAAATTATCCCCATCCAACCACAGTACTATGTGGGTTAAGCTGCCTTTTCCAGGAACACTGAGGGAACCGGGGAAGAGGTTCTCTGATGGGAAATTGGTGAGGCCAGTGTGATTTCTGCTCAACAGGAAAGTTGCGTCTGCTGCTGTTTCTCCCAGTTCAACATGTAATGGAAGGCTGGCTGCTTTGCCACAGTGACAATGTCCCCGTTCATCACCTCCTTTAACGTGAAGTTTCAGAGATTCAGATTTTGGTGTTTTTATTGGAAACATAATTTGGGGATCAGAAAGGCCTGAGTTCAGGTATTAGCTGTGTGATTGAGGCCAGTTCTTAACCACTCTAACTCTCAGTGTCCTCATCTATAAAATGAGCAGCTCAGATTAAAACTAGTTCCTTGAAAGGGCTGCTGGGAGGCTGAGGCTAGAGCGGCCGTGGGCAAACTACGGCCCGTTTGAAATGCATAAAACTAAAAAAAAAAAAAGACCGTACCCTTTTATGTAATGATGTTTACTTTGAATTTATATTAGTTCACACAAACACTCCATCCATGCCTTTGTTCCGGCCCTCCGGTCCAGTTTAAGAACCCATTGTGGCCCTCGAGTCAAAAAGTTTGCCCACCCCTGGGCTAGAGGGTCCAATGCAGTGTCCAGCACTCTGCCTAGATGCTGTAAGAGCGGAATAAATCTAGCCCATTGTTACCACTGGTAATGCTTAGCTGCTGTGTTAGTTTCCAGTTGCCCCTATGACAAGTCACTACAAACTCAGTGGCTTAAAACAATACAGAGTTGTTCTCTGACAATTCCAGAGATCCCAGTCAGAAATCAGTTTCTCTGCGCTAACTAACATTAAGGTATTTAGCTGGGATGGTTCTTTCTGGAAGGTTTGGGGTGGGGGGAATCCACTTTCTCACCTTTTTCAGCTTCTAGTGCCTTGTGGCCCCGTCCTCCAGCTTCAGAGTGCACCCCTCTATCTCTGCTTTCCTCATTACATCGCTGTCTGCTCTGACTCCTAGGTCCCTCTTAAAGGATCTTTGTGATTACATTGGATCCACCCTAATAATTCTGAATTATCTCCCCATCACAAGACCCTTAATGTAATCTCGTCTGCAAAGTCCCCTTTGCCATATGAAGTAACATTCACAGGTTTGGGGACTAGGATTGTGCACATATTTGGGAGCCAAGATCCAGCCTACCATGTTGACTAACCAGATTATTGAACACCCTGGCGATCATTTGCTCCATATTGCTATAATGCAGAGTGGTGAGTATAACTCTGAGGACATGAAAGCTTGAGATGCCAACCAAACAAATCATTTAGAAAACTCAAAAAGTTTTTTTTTTGTAACATCATTCCCTCCTTCCATCTCTGTCTTATCTCTACTTACTCAGGAAGGGAGGTGTTAATCCAAATATGTAGAACTAGAGGCCCGATGCACAAAATTCATGCAAGGGGCTCAGCCCTCGCAGCCCCGGCTTCATCCAGAGGTTGTCTGGATGGTCGTTCCGCCGTTCGGCCATTTGGTCGATTTGCATGTTATGCTTTTATTATTA
>NW_005370223.1:2488809-2492967 GCF_000412655.1 Myotis brandtii
TATATTCCCTTCTGAAACAAGGATTTGAGGAAGCCACTGATGGGCACTGAGGAAAAGAGTCAGAGAATGAAAGGAAGCTAATATAAGCTGTGTATAATTGAGCAGGTTACTCCTGTGGGCCACTGAGTGACCTCTGGTATCTGGAAGATAGTGTAGAGCATGCCTCACAGGTACCCAGCCTGAGGGGAGGAAGCTTTCATCATTGGCTAAGGGCTAATCCATCATTTCTGGCATGCCAGCCTGCTCTGCTCCCTGGGAGAGTGTCTGAATTAGGACATCCACATCCACGAGGGAGCTGAGTGCCATGCGCCTAGGGCTGTGAGTGTGACACTGGCAGCAACTGCTTCATTTGCCTTCCCACCCCCAGCTGTGAGAACTTCCACTGACATTTTGAGCCCCCAGTTTTTTATCTCTAAAATTAGAGAGGAGAGCAAACTAAACCACCTCATTGTGTACTCCCAGAACTAATAATCTGATTCTTCATGGTTTGGTTTCCCATGTCCTCTGGCACTAGCATTTCCCTCTGGCCTCTGCGCTGGTGACTGTGAACTGACCTGGGCTGACCTGGTCATGTGTGACCCTTTGGTTACTTTTGATCAATCATGGTAGCCTCTGCAGAAGTTTGGAGGTAAGCCTTCACTGCTAGGTTATAATGAACAGAAATCTCAGGCAAATACTGGCACATATAACACATTCTTTTAGTATACATGTGTTAGCAAGCAGACACACATGTGACCTGTTTTTATCAACTTGAGCATGTTCCAGCTCTCTAGTTTTAGCACATTACTGAGCACCTACTTTGTGTCAGCACCCTGCCAGACGCTTCGGAGACCTTGGCAAATGAAGCAAAGTTCCTTGTTCTCCTGGCCCTCAGATTCTAGAGCTGTTCCTGACATGGTAGCCCCTAACCACCAGTGGCTAACTATATATATAAAAGCCTAAACAGCCGAATGACCGAACGACTGGTTAACTGGTCACTATGACGCGCACTGGTCACCAGGGGGCAGATGCTCAATGCAGGAGCTGCCCCCTGGTGGTCAGTGTGCTCCCACAGTGGGAGCGCCGCTCAGCTGACTGACAGGCGCCAGACACAGGGCTCACGGCTGGCCGCTGCAGCCCAGAGACTGTAGTGGAGCGGCAGTGAACCTACCAAGCGGCTGCAGGTGCAGCGAGGCCGGGATGAACAGAAGTGGCAGGCAGCGTTGGACTGCTGGTTGTGGCCCGATCCCCGCAGGTTACACCAAGGGACCCCATCGGTGCACGAATCCATGCACTGGGGCCTCTAGTCTAAATATAAATGAGGTCAAATTAAAAACCCAATTCTTTAGCTGCTGAGCAGCCACATGTGGCTACTATGTGGGTCACTGCAGATCTAGAATGTTTCCATCACAGAAAGTTGTATTAGATGATGATAAGTAAACGAGAGAACCTTAGAAGTTGTAAGTGCTATGGAAAAGAGGAAAGTAGAGAAGAGTACAGGGGATTAGCAGTGCTGGAGGTGGATGGAGATAGGTTGTATTAAACAGGGTGACTGTTTTTGAGAGGTGAGATTTAAATTTCTTAAAGGAGGTGAAAGACTTGAAGGAGGTGAGGATGTTAGCTAAGCAGGTAACTGAGGGAGGAGCATTCTTCTATGGTAACAGGCGGAAAGGCAGAGTATGCTGGTGGTGATCCTGGTAAGGACGTAGACGTGATGGGAGGATGTGGAAGTTCTCATCTCATTAATCAGCATTGTTTCCAGAGAATTCCTCATGACGAATGCGTTGTTTCAGATCAAGGTTGGCTTTTTTGTTAATATAATTTCTATTTAAGGATCCACTGATGACTCACTGTTTTAAAAGTATATTCAAAACTTTTGTTCCATGTTGTATAGCTCTTTCACTTGCACAATTTCTCCATGAGGAAATTGAGGCACAGAGAGTCAATATTTTGTCAAGTGGTAGAAACAGTTCCATTGCCATTTCCTTCTGACTCATGATACCAAAAACTCCCACTGGCTATTTGAATGTGTTTCTTGATACAGGAGTCTGGGAGTTCTTAAATAAGAACTCTGATTTTTAATGGCTTGAAGGAATTAGTTCAATAAACAAAATCAATAAAAGAACTGGAAAGATGAATAAGAACAAACCAACTCCTTTCTTTTCATAAATTTATTTATTTATTTAATTTATCTTTATTGTTGAAAATATTACAGAAATCCCCCGTTGACCCTTTCCTCCCCACTCTCACCCACTCCCACCCCTTCACTGCACTATTGTCTGTGTCCATGAATTATGCATATATGCATACAAGTTCTTTGGTTAATCTCTTCCCACAATCCCCTGCCCCCTTCCCTCTGAGAATCTTCAGTCTGTAGTCTCCACCAAAAAACTACTAGATTTAATCAATGAATTCCGCAATGTAGCAGGATACAAAATGAACACCCAAAAATCGATGGCAATTTTATACACCAATAATGAACTCTCAGAAGGAGGAACTAAAGAAACAATGCCATCTACCATTGTAACAAAAAATTAAGTTACTGATGAATAAACTTAACCAAGGAGGTAAAAGACCTGTACTCTATAAATACTGCTCAAGACTGAATTTTCATGAAGCCATGCTGTCCTTTACCCAACTCCTTTCCCCCATTATTTACTGAAATAATTGACGTGCAGTAAAATGCACCTAGTTTGATAAGTTTTGATAATCATGTACGCCTGTGTAAGCACCACCCAAATCAGATGTAGCATTTCCTTTGCTCCAGATAAATTTCCTCATTCTCCTTTCCAGTCAACTCCAAACTTCACCCCATCTCCAGAGACAACCACTATTGTGATTTCTGTCACCAGAGATTACTTTTGCCTGTGCTTGAACTTCACATAAATGATAACACACAAAGTATTGTCACATTTCTTTAGCACTACATCCTGTTTTTGAGATTCATCCATGTTGTTGCATTTGTCAGTAGTTCCTCCTTTTTGATTGTTCAGTATTTTCAATTATATGAATAGGCCACAATTTCTTTATCCATTTCTCTGTTAAATATGCATTATGCTTGTTTACCTTGGGGGGGAGCATTGATGCATAAAACTACTATGTACATTCTTCAATATTTTTGTGAATATGTGTTCTGTTTCCCTTGGGAAAATATCTAGGAGTGAAATTGCTGGGTCAGAGGGTAGATGTATATTTAGCCTTGTAAGAAACTGTTTTTCGAAGTGGATTTAAATTCCCACCCATGGTGTATCGGAGTTCCAGTTGCTCCACATCCATTTGGATCCTTACTTTTGTGTCCCCATTCATGCTTTGCTTTGACATGTTGCCCTGCTTTATTAGAGCATCTTACCTTGTCTCCCCTTGAGCAGGACTGCAATTGTGCCTCCATCATCTTTGCACACCCATAGTCTGGCCTTCCTCAGAGCTGGCTTTCTGTGAATCTGTACAGAACAGGATAAAATGGAACTCAGTGAAGGAGCCAGGGACTCTGGGAATTCTGTACAGACAGCAGAGTGGCCCCAAGAATTCAATATGGCCTGCCTTTCCTGTGGAGGAGGGTAGGGGTCGGGGGTGGAGGGGGGGATGCTGCAGCATTGCAGCCTGAATGCAGGGCTCCTGTGCCATTTGTTACAGACTTCGGGAAAGGCTTTTTACCAGATTCATAGCAGCAAGTGATACCAATTATTGGATTTCTTTTCCAACATAAAAGATAGCTACGTGCAGCCTTTCGAAACTGGTAAATGAGCCATTGATCTTACCTGTAGAACACTGCAGGGTGTTTTTGTCCTGTCTTAGCTTCCAATATCCTCTGACAGGAGTGCACCTCCGCAGCCCAGCTGGTCTACTTGTTATTCCCTGGGCATACGCTATGCATCCCCCCCTGTGTGCCCTTCCCCACAGTCTGGGGAAACTCTGACGTGGAATGCCTTTATCCCTCTTAGAAACTAGGTCTCCAAGGCCTGGCACGAATGCCAATATCTCTGTGAAGCTTCCTCAGCTGCTTCATCCTTCAGTTAATATTCTTTTCTGTGAATAATTGTAACCTTCCAAGGAGAGGATGACGGCCCCCACCTTAGCTTCCAGGGCTCCTACAGTATAGGGCATCCCAGGGCAGAAGCAAGCTCCCTCAATGACAAGTCTAGGTGTAGGTCTGTGGCAGAACCTCTCTTTGCACATCCA
>NW_005370223.1:2497815-2544420 GCF_000412655.1 Myotis brandtii
AGACCGTACCCTTTTATGTAATGATGTTTACTTTGAATTTATATTAGTTCACACAAACACTCCATCCATGCCTTTGTTCCGGCCCTCCGGTCCAGTTTAAGAACCCATTGTGGCCCTCGAGTCAAAAAGTTTGCCCACCCCTGGGCTAGAGGGTCCAATGCAGTGTCCAGCACTCTGCCTAGATGCTGTAAGAGCGGAATAAATCTAGCCCATTGTTACCACTGGTAATGCTTAGCTGCTGTGTTAGTTTCCAGTTGCCCCTATGACAAGTCACTACAAACTCAGTGGCTTAAAACAATACAGAGTTGTTCTCTGACAATTCCAGAGATCCCAGTCAGAAATCAGTTTCTCTGCGCTAACTAACATTAAGGTATTTAGCTGGGATGGTTCTTTCTGGAAGGTTTGGGGTGGGGGGAATCCACTTTCTCACCTTTTTCAGCTTCTAGTGCCTTGTGGCCCCGTCCTCCAGCTTCAGAGTGCACCCCTCTATCTCTGCTTTCCTCATTACATCGCTGTCTGCTCTGACTCCTAGGTCCCTCTTAAAGGATCTTTGTGATTACATTGGATCCACCCTAATAATTCTGAATTATCTCCCCATCACAAGACCCTTAATGTAATCGCATCTGCAAAGTCCCCTTTGCCATATGAAGTAACATTCACAGGTTTGGGGACTAGGATTGTGCACATATTTGGGAGCCAAGATCCAGCCTACCATGTTGACTAACCAGATTATTGAACACCCTGGCGATCATTTGCTCCATATTGCTATAATGCAGAGTGGTGAGTATAACTCTGAGGACATGAAAGCTTGAGATGCCAACCAAACAAATCATTTAGAAAACTCAAAAAGTTTTTTTTTTGTAACATCATTCCCTCCTTCCATCTCTGTCTTATCTCTACTTACTCAGGAAGGGAGGTGTTAATCCAAATATGTAGAACTAGAGGCCCGATGCACAAAATTCATGCAAGGGGCTCAGCCCTCACAGCCCCGGCTTCATCCAGAGGTTGTCTGGATGGTCGTTCCGCCGTTCGGCCATTTGGTCGATTTGCGTGTTATGCTTTTATTATTACAGATAGAAGACTGTGTGTGATCCTCAAACTCAATAGACCTGGGTTCCCTGTTCAGCTGTGCAGCCTGGAGGAAATTACATGATTGCCTCAGCTTATATTCCCTTCTGAAACAAGGATTTGAGGAAGCCACTGATGGGCACTGAGGAAAAGAGTCAGAGAATGAAAGGAAGCTAATATAAGCTGTGTATAATTGAGCAGGTTACTCCTGTGGGCCACTGAGTGACCTCTGGTATCTGGAAGATAGTGTAGAGCATGCCTCACAGGTACCCAGCCTGAGGGGAGGAAGCTTTCATCATTGGCTAAGGGCTAATCCATCATTTCTGGCATGCCAGCCTGCTCTGCTCCCTGGGAGAGTGTCTGAATTAGGACATCCACATCCACGAGGGAGCTGAGTGCCATGCGCCTAGGGCTGTGAGTGTGACACTGGCAGCAACTGCTTCATTTGCCTTCCCACCCCCAGCTGTGAGAACTTCCACTGACATTTTGAGCCCCCAGTTTTTTATCTCTAAAATTAGAGAGGAGAGCAAACTAAACCACCTCATTGTGTACTCCCAGAACTAATAATCTGATTCTTCATGGTTTGGTTTCCCATGTCCTCTGGCACTAGCATTTCCCTCTGGCCTCTGCGCTGGTGACTGTGAACTGACCTGGGCTGACCTGGTCATGTGTGACCCTTTGGTTACTTTTGATCAATCATGGTAGCCTCTGCAGAAGTTTGGAGGTAAGCCTTCACTGCTAGGTTATAATGAACAGAAATCTCAGGCAAATACTGGCACATATAACACATTCTTTTAGTATACATGTGTTAGCAAGCAGACACACATGTGACCTGTTTTTATCAACTTGAGCATGTTCCAGCTCTCTAGTTTTAGCACATTACTGAGCACCTACTCTGTGTCAGCACCCTGCCAGATGCTTCGGAGACCTTGGCAAATGAAGCAAAGTTCCTTGTTCTCCTGGCCCTCAGATTCTAGAGCTGTTCCTGACATGGTAGCCCCTAACCACCAGTGGCTATCTATATATATAAAAGCCTAAACAGCCGAATGACCGAACGACTGGTTAACTGGTCACTATGACGCGCACTGGTCACCAGGGGGCAGATGCTCAATGCAGGAGCTGCCCCCTGGTGGTCAGTGTGCTCCCACAGTGGGAGCGCCGCTCAGCTGACTGACAGGCGCCAGACACAGGGCTCACGGCTGGCCGCTGCAGCCCAGAGACTGTAGTGGAGCGGCAGTGAACCTACCAAGCGGCTGCAGGTGCAGCGAGGCCGGGATGAACAGAAGTGGCAGGCAGCGTTGGACTGCTGGTTGTGGCCCGATCCCCGCAGGTTACACCAAGGGACCCCATCGGTGCACGAATCCATGCACTGGGGCCTCTAGTCTAAATATAAATGAGGTCAAATTAAAAACCCAATTCTTTAGCTGCTGAGCAGCCACATGTGGCTACTATGTGGGTCACTGCAGATCTAGAATGTTTCCATCACAGAAAGTTGTATTAGATGATGATAAGTAAACGAGAGAACCTTAGAAGTTGTAAGTGCTATGGAAAAGAGGAAAGTAGAGAAGAGTACAGGGGATTAGCAGTGCTGGAGGTGGATGGAGATAGGTTGTATTAAACAGGGTGACTGTTTTTGAGAGGTGAGATTTAAATTTCTTAAAGGAGGTGAAAGACTTGAAGGAGGTGAGGATGTTAGCTAAGCAGGTAACTGAGGGAGGAGCATTCTTCTATGGTAACAGGCGGAAAGGCAGAGTATGCTGGTGGTGATCCTGGTAAGGACGTAGACGTGATGGGAGGATGTGGAAGTTCTCATCTCATTAATCAGCATTGTTTCCAGAGAATTCCTCATGACGAATGCGTTGTTTCAGATCAAGGTTGGCTTTTTTGTTAATATAATTTCTATTTAAGGATCCACTGATGACTCACTGTTTTAAAAGTATATTCAAAACTTTTGTTCCATGTTGTATAGCTCTTTCACTTGCACAATTTCTCCATGAGGAAATTGAGGCACAGAGAGTCAATATTTTGTCAAGTGGTAGAAACAGTTCCATTGCCATTTCCTTCTGACTCATGATACCAAAAACTCCCACTGGCTATTTGAATGTGTTTCTTGATACAGGAGTCTGGGAGTTCTTAAATAAGAACTCTGATTTTTAATGGCTTGAAGGAATTAGTTCAATAAACAAAATCAATAAAAGAACTGGAAAGATGAATAAGAACAAACCAACTCCTTTCTTTTCATAAATTTATTTATTTATTTAATTTATCTTTATTGTTGAAAATATTACAGAAATCCCCCGTTGACCCTTTCCTCCCCACTCTCACCCACTCCCACCCCTTCACTGCACTATTGTCTGTGTCCATGAATTATGCATATATGCATACAAGTTCTTTGGTTAATCTCTTCCCACAATCCCCTGCCCCCTTCCCTCTGAGAATCTTCAGTCTGTAGTCTCCACCAAAAAACTACTAGATTTAATCAATGAATTCCGCAATGTAGCAGGATACAAAATGAACACCCAAAAATCGATGGCAATTTTATACACCAATAATGAACTCTCAGAAGGAGGAACTAAAGAAACAATGCCATCTACCATTGTAACAAAAAATTAAGTTACTGATGAATAAACTTAACCAAGGAGGTAAAAGACCTGTACTCTATAAATACTGCTCAAGACTGAATTTTCATGAAGCCATGCTGTCCTTTACCCAACTCCTTTCCCCCATTATTTACTGAAATAATTGACGTGCAGTAAAATGCACCTAGTTTGATAAGTTTTGATAATCATGTACGCCTGTGTAAGCACCACCCAAATCAGATGTAGCATTTCCTTTGCTCCAGATAAATTTCCTCATTCTCCTTTCCAGTCAACTCCAAACTTCACCCCATCTCCAGAGACAACCACTATTGTGATTTCTGTCACCAGAGATTACTTTTGCCTGTGCTTGAACTTCACATAAATGATAACACACAAAGTATTGTCACATTTCTTTAGCACTACATCCTGTTTTTGAGATTCATCCATGTTGTTGCATTTGTCAGTAGTTCCTCCTTTTTGATTGTTCAGTATTTTCAATTATATGAATAGGCCACAATTTCTTTATCCATTTCTCTGTTAAATATGCATTATGCTTGTTTACCTTGGGGGGGAGCATTGATGCATAAAACTACTATGTACATTCTTCAATATTTTTGTGAATATGTGTTCTGTTTCCCTTGGGAAAATATCTAGGAGTGAAATTGCTGGGTCAGAGGGTAGATGTATATTTAGCCTTGTAAGAAACTGTTTTTCGAAGTGGATTTAAATTCCCACCCATGGTGTATCGGAGTTCCAGTTGCTCCACATCCATTTGGATCCTTACTTTTGTGTCCCCATTCATGCTTTGCTTTGACATGTTGCCCTGCTTTATTAGAGCATCTTACCTTGTCTCCCCTTGAGCAGGACTGCAATTGTGCCTCCATCATCTTTGCACACCCATAGTCTGGCCTTCCTCAGAGCTGGCTTTCTGTGAATCTGTACAGAACAGGATAAAATGGTTCCTCCCCACTCTCACCCACTCCCACCCCTTCACTGCACTATTGTCTGTGTCCATGAATTATGCATATATGCATACAAGTTCTTTGGTTAATCTCTTCCCACAATCCCCTGCCCCCTTCCCTCTGAGAATCTTCAGTCTGTAGTCTCCACCAAAAAACTACTAGATTTAATCAATGAATTCCGCAATGTAGCAGGATACAAAATGAACACCCAAAAATCGATGGCAATTTTATACACCAATAATGAACTCTCAGAAGGAGGAACTAAAGAAACAATGCCATCTACCATTGTAACAAAAAATTAAGTTACTGATGAATAAACTTAATCAAGGAGGTAAAAGACCTGTACTCTCTAAATACTGCTCAAGACTGAATTTTCATGAAGCCATGCTGTCCTTTACCCAACTCCTTTCCCCCATTATTTACTGAAATAATTGACGTGCAGTAAAATGCACCTAGTTTGATAAGTTTTGATAAACATGTACGCCTGTGTAAGCACCACCCAAATCAGATGTAGCATTTCCTTTGCTCCAGATAAATTTCCTCATTCTCCTTTCCAGTCAACTCCAAACTTCACCCCATCTCCAGAGACAACCACTATTGTGATTTCTGTCACCAGAGATTACTTTTGCCTGTGCTTGAACTTCACATAAATGATAACACACAAAGTATTGTCACATTTCTTTAGCACTACATCCTGTTTTTGAGATTCATCCATGTTGTTGCATTTGTCAGTAGTTCCTCCTTTTTGATTGTTCAGTATTTTCAATTATATGAATAGGCCACAATTTCTTTATCCATTTCTCTGTTAAATATGCATTATGCTTGTTTACCTTGGGGGGGAGCATTGATGCATAAAACTACTATGTACATTCTTCAATATTTTTGTGAATATGTGTTCTGTTTCCCTTGGGAAAATATCTAGGAGTGAAATTGCTGGGTCAGAGGGTAGATGTATATTTAGCCTTGTAAGAAACTGTTTTTCGAAGTGGATTTAAATTCCCACCCATGGTGTATCGGAGTTCCAGTTGCTCCACATCCATTTGGATCCTTACTGTTGTGTCCCCATTCATGCTTTGCTTTGCCATGTTGCCCTGCTTTATTAGAGCATCTTACCTTGTCTCCCCTTGAGCAGGACTGCAATTGTGCCTCCATCATCTTTGCACACCCATAGTCTGGCCTTCCTCAGAGCTGGCTTTCTGTGAATCTGTACAGAACAGGATAAAATGGAACTCAGTGAAGGAGCCAGGGACTCTGGGAATTCTGTACAGACAGCAGAGTGGCCCCAAGAATTCAATATGGCCTGCCTTTCCTGTGGAGGAGGGTAGGGGTCGGGGGTGGAGGGGGGGATGCTGCAGCATTGCAGCCTGAATGCAGGGCTCCTGTGCCATTTGTTACAGACTTCGGGAAAGGCTTTTTACCAGATTCATAGCAGCAAGTGATACCAATTATTGGATTTCTTTTCCAACATAAAAGATAGCTACGTGCAGCCTTTCGAAACTGGTAAATGAGCCATTGATCTTACCTGTAGAACACTGCAGGGTGTTTTTGTCCTGTCTTAGCTTCCAATATCCTCTGACAGGAGTGCACCTCCGCAGCCCAGCTGGTCTACTTGTTATTCCCTGGGCATACGCTATGCATCCCCCCCTGTGTGCCCTTCCCCACAGTCTGGGGAAACTCTGACGTGGAATGCCTTTATCCCTCTTAGAAACTAGGTCTCCAAGGCCTGGCACGAATGCCAATATCTCTGTGAAGCTTCCTCAGCTGCTTCATCCTTCAGTTAATATTCTTTTCTGTGAATAATTGTAACCTTCCAAGGAGAGGATGACGGCCCCCACCTTAGCTTCCAGGGCTCCTACAGTATAGGGCATCCCAGGGCAGAAGCAAGCTCCCTCAATGACAAGTCTAGGTGTAGGTCTGTGGCAGAACCTCTCTTTGCACATCCACCTCTGGCCAGCATCTGGAAGCAATGAATTGCTTCAGGCCTTGTTTCCTCGCTCACCGGTCAGTGGAGAGCCGGAGTTGCGTTCAGGAGCACATGTTAAAGCACTCAGTCCTCTGGGCGTGGGAGGCTGAGTGATGTGCCTTTGCCGCACGCCTTCAGTACAGGCAGCTCATTTTCCGAGGGAGACGGAGAAGCAGTCGGCTTAAATTTGGCAATTATCTTGAACAAGACAAGAGAGGGGGCCGAACAACCCTCCAGGTTTTCTTTGCTCTGTTCTCTCTCGCTTTCTCTCAAAACAAATGAGCACCTTGCCTGTTCCCTCAGACGCTCTGGCAAGTTACCCCACACATCTTCCTGAAAGGCAGCCCAGAAAGCAGTCTTCTCTCTCAATTCCCATTGTCTACACTGGACTCGAGAAAAGTCCTTAGTCTTGAATGCTGGACAATGGGAGCTGGAGTGCCTGGGAATATTCCTTCCCATGCTGCCTGGTTTGCCCTTGGCCATCTCTTCACCTCGTTATGGCAGTCCATCTTCTCTTCGCCTCCTAATCTCTACAGATTGTGTTTATTCATTCAAAAAGGTTTAACACCTTTTATAAAAACCTTTCATTTTTCACCAGATACCATGGTAGGAGTTAGAAGTCCAACAATAGTCAAGACAGAAATTGTGCTTACTTCTGGAGCTGACAACCATTAGGAGATAAAGAGACAACCACACAACTGTCCTGACTTCATCTTATTAGAAGTATAGGGGTTGTAGGGACACATAGAATGAGCACTCAGTCCAAATAAGAGGTGGCATTTAAACTAGTAAGAGTTACCCAGAAGTCAGTTGAAAGACATGAGGGTAGAGGTAGGACACTTCACATAAAGGACATGTGTGGGAACACCCAGAAGCTGAGACCATGGCACAGTAAGGAGCTGAAAGAAGTTTGGTGTGTTTGCAAGTCAGAATGCAGGAGAAAGTGGTGAAAAATGAAGCTGAAAGATAAGCAATGGCATTATCTTAACCAGCCTTTTGTGCAAGTTTTGATAAGCAGCAGGGACTTCTGATAGCAAAGGGCAGCCATTGCAAAGCTTAGGTAGGAGTGTGACCCTCTTGTGTTTGGAAAGGTCACTCTGGCAGTAGCTCTGACAATGTGGATTGTAGGGGCAAAGCTGGAGCAGGCAGGAAGACCAGGCAAAGGATGAAGAAGGCCTCAACAACAAGGGGAGTGGCAGGATGGATGGAGAAGATGGATGGCTGACAGTATCATGGCCCGGTGATGAGATGTGAGAGTTGAGGGAGAAGAGAGCGTGAAGGATGAGGTCAGATTTCAGGCTTGGATTATGGTGGTGCATTCACAGAAGCAGTGAACCCAGGAGTTTCAGGTTCAGGGGCAGAGGCAAGAAGTCCTTTATGTAGTGGGATGTGTCTGGGCCTCAGGAGAGGACTGGGCTAGAGCTGGTATCAGTCATCAGAACTCGATGGTCATGCTGCCATGAGAGTAGGTTGCACAGCCTAGGGGAAGAGAAGGGCTGAGGACACTAGGACAAACGTATAGAGAAGATAAAAAGGGGTGGCCAGGGCGTGGGCCAGCCGGGAGGGGGACTCACCCTGACAGAAGCCAGGGGAAGTCTTTCCAGGACAGTTGGACAACCAGGTCCAATGTCCCAGAAAGACATTTTTATACCCACGGGATTTTACAACCAGAAAGGTGATGTTGATAAGTGCAATTTCAGGGAAGGAGTGCGGTGAAGTAGATGGAAAACTGAGTGGGGAATGAGGAAATAAAGATGAAAGAAAGGAAACTCAAGAGATTTGGCTCTAATGGGAGATAGAGCATTAGCTAGATAGAAGTATGGGGTGAAGGAATGTTTGTTTTTTAAGATGGGATAAACATAAACAGGATTTTAATGTTTTTTAGAATGAGGTAGGGAGGTGAATAAATAAAACCTGTGGAGAGAAGCAATTGTGAGAAATAAATAAAAGATGGGAGAATATGGGCACTGTATTTGATTAAGAAAAAAATTCTCTGATGGTGAGCTTAATCCCCAACTTCCCAAAGGACTAGCGAATCCAGTTCCATGTGGAAGAAGCAGGTCCTAGGACAGTCTGTTCTCAGCTGAGGGTGGCCTTGGGCTACTTACTTATGTCTCTCCCAGAAGTGGAGAATCACACCCACCCCTAGATTCTCCTGCAACTTAATAAGGACATATAAAGTGCATAGAGCAGTGCCTGGCGCACAGTGGGCAAATGCCTGATAGATGTTAGCTGTAATCATGTACTGATGCTGAAAGTTCCAGGAAAATAACGCGTCCAGTAGCTTCTCCCCCGGGCTGCTAAAGATACTGAAAAACACATCCTTGTGTGGTTGTTTTCGCACTAGCTGAAAACCGGGCCTGTCCTCTGGGGCTGGGCCTGTTCTGTGTGCAGAGACGTGGTTTGTATTGCTTGGCTTCAGCCGGGACAGCAGAAGCGTCCATTCTGAAGGCCGTGCGTGCACAGCTGAGAAATCTCTTTTGGGTTCCTATCCTGTTTGTTCCCAAAGCCTTTCCTCTGGCTCTCTAATGAGATTTCCCTATCCAGGAGGGGTGCCAAATGCTGGGAATTTCCCAGTACTCCCGACCCCAGGCAATAAAGATGAAAGAAAGGAAACTCAAGAGATTTGGCTCTAATGGGAGGAGATAGAAAGAGCATTAGCTAGATAGGAGTATGGGGTGAAGGAATGTTTGTTTTTTTAAGATGGGATAAACAAACAGGATTTTAATGTATTTTAGAATGAGGTAGGGAGGTGAATAAATAAAACCTGTGGTGAGAAGCAGTTGTGGGAAATAAATAAAAGATGGGAGAATATGGGCACTGTATTTGATTGATAAAGAAAAAAATGCTCTGATGGTGAGCTTAATCCCCAACTTCCCAAAGGACTAGCGAATCCAGTTCCATGTGGAAGAAGCAGGTCCTAGGACAGTCTGTTCTCAGCTGAGGGTGGCCTTGGGCTACTTACTTATGTCTCTCCCAGAAGTGGAGAATCACACCCACCCCTAGATTCTCCTGCAACTTAATAAGGACATATAAAGTGCATAGAGCAGTGCCTGGCGCACAGTGGGCAAATGCCTGATAGATGTTAGCTGTAATCATGTACTGATGCTGAAAGTTCCAGGAAAATAACGCGTCCAGTAGCTTCTCCCCCGGGCTGCTAAAGATACTGAAAAACACATCCTTGTGCAGTTGTTTTCTCACTGGCTGAAAACCGGGCCTGTCCTCTGGGGCTGGGCCCGTTCTGTGTGCAAAGACGTGGTTTGTATTGTTTGGCTTCAGCAGGGACAGCAGAAGCGTCCATTCTGAAGGCCGTGCGTGCACAGCTGAGAAATCTCTTTTGGGTTCCTATCCTGTTTGTTCCCAAAGCCTTTCCTCTGGCTCTCTAATGAGATTTCCCTATCCAGGAGGGGTGCCAAATGCTGGGAATTTCCCAGTACTCCCGACCCCAGGCACGAGACTTGTGGCGCTCCAGTGAGGATTTTGAATTGTCCTTTGAAGGGGCCGCATACTGCTTGTCTGTCCAACTGTCTGCAAGCTGGTGGAGCTGAAATTAAAGGAGACGGAAGATTGTGAGAGTATGTTTCAAGGTAGCTGGCACATGGCTGGTGACCCATAAGTGTGGGTTTCCTTTCTTGAAGGTACCGAGACTAGACTGTGTCCCCACAGGGCATCATGGCAGGGTGGCAGCCATATGGGATTTACTGAGCAGCTGTGTATGAACCTGGGCTATTTGCAAATCTTCTTGAGCCTATTTTTCTCACCTGGGAACAAAGCCTGATACTACCCACTGCGCCAGTCAGTGTGTTTAAGGGATTAAATGAGACAACATATGTGGAAGGGCCTGGCATCTAGTACGTTGTCAGTGTTTTTCCTTCTCCCTTTTCTGTGTCCCTGTTTTTACTATGAGGTAACCATGTTTACTCTCACAGATCTGATATTATTTCTTCACACCAAGTCAATATGTCAAGTATTTGGTCACACCTCCTCTCTCTGCGTTAAACCCACTGCATGGAAGTCACACCATTACCTAGACACCAGCAGATCCTTGTGTGGCTGCAGTGGATGTTACTGCAGTTGTCAGCACTGAAATGATGTGCTCCTTCATTCTTCAGTGTGTGTGTGCGCGCTCGGGCATTCTCTTTCCCTGGTGGAACATTTGCAGTCTCCTTTAAAACAATGCCCTCATCTTGTTTACTCTCTCCGACTTGCCTCTTCTCCTCCCTCCCAGCCTCCAGAACACCACAGGCTTTCCCCTGTATTGTTTGCTTAATGGGCAGTGTAATGAGTGTAGCATTACCAGTTTGAAATTCACAGAGCACACAAAAATTGGATTTCTTCCTAGACAGTTCCCAACACCCCGCCTCCTTGTTTGCAGCTTTCTCCCTCTTTTCCATTCTGCAACACAACTCAAATTTGCTGAACCAGAAAGAGGAAGGGGGTACGAAAGGGAAGGCAATCTGCCTTCTCGTGGTTTCAGGAAGAGCTTATTAAGGACCTGACCTGCTCACTGGAGGAGACCAAGTACTCTAAAGCTATTCCCCCGGCGCCTTCTGTTTCCACAAAAGCCCGAGGTCCTAAGTATGCAGTGCAGGTCAGAACCTAATTACCGAGATAATTATTGTTACCTGCACTGCCCGACGGGTGTGTTTTGTAATCAAAAGCTATATTGGCAGGTGTGAGTCTGAGTCTGCTCCTAACTCAGAGAAACTACTGAAGGCTTTCCACCGGGAGCATTTCACTCTGGCCGGTGGGCTGTGTTGCTCAGGTTTTGTGTTCGCGGAATGTTTGGGGGTCTGGAGAATACGCCAGAGCACTCTGACCTACGCACACACATCAGTCACCCTGCAGGAATATCCTCAGCTGACTCAGGGACTCCTGTTTCTGAGGCTGGACTTCATAGCGATTTCAGAAAGCTCTGTGCCATTTTTTGAATTTGTTCTCTTTAAATAGTTGACTAGTACCTGACTTCCACCGCCTTCATTTGGCATTCAATGAGGAAAAAATTGATTTTTCTCTGGGCATGGACAGGCTGTATATATTTGGGGAGTACAGTGAGCGCTAAGCTGGATATAGGTGTGTATTCATACCCCTCGCCACCTGCTTCAAAATTCATTCTGGCACAGAGCGGCTGGCTTCTGTTCCCCATTACAGCCAGCTTTAGGAATATTTTATGGCTTTACCTCTCTGCCATAGCACATTAAGGAAATGGAGTTTCCACTTTAAAAATCAAGTTCAGCCTGGCTGTTGTGGCTCAGTAGTAGAGCGTTGACCTCTGAACCAGGGGGTCATGGTTCGATTCCCAGTCTGGGCACATGCCCAGGTTGTGAGCTCAATCCCCGGGGTGGGGGTGGGAGGGCGTGCAGGAGGCAGCCAATCAATGCTTCTCTCTCATCATTGATGTTTCTCTATCTCTCTCCCTCTCCCTTCCTCTCCGAAATAATAAAAATATATTTTAAAAATCAAGTTTACTAAAAGTTAAGCAACATGGTGATAATGGACTTTTTTAAATGCTTAAAGAAATTCCAAGTGAAAAACGAGGAACAGAAGTTGGGCAATAAGGACAAGGACAATGAAAGGAGAGAGTAAAATAACAAAGGAACATGGGTGAGGCTGACAGGAAATAAAAGGGAAAAGTGGCCAAGGAGGGATCAGAAGGGGGAAAAAAAGACAGAAGAAATGATACCAACTTGAGTAATGGACTCAATGAAGGAACTAGAAAAAGTGAAGCCCAAAGTAAGAGTTATGGAGAAAGAAATCAGAGACATGCAGGGCTGGAGGACTGGCGGCCCGGGAGGGTGCGGAGACTGTCCCTAATGAAGTTAGGTGTCTGAATTCCGTAGGACAGTCTGACGGTTGGGGAGACTGTCCCTGCCTATCCTCATTAAGACTGAAATAAGAGCCAGCCAGACACATTACTGGGTCTGGCCAGCCCATAATGCCAGCTGAATTCACGGATGCATATTTAAACTGAATTTTCTAACCATGGCCTTAAATAAACAGTCAGCAGATGTAACTGGAAATTAGAATAAGGCTTTCAATGTTTCTATAGGGAAAAGTCTGAAAACCCTTCACATTGCTTTTACCCAAGTTTTTCGTCATTTGCGGTTTTTAACCCGGGCCAGTGTGTTAGCAGCTGTTTCATTGCTGGACGGTGTGGATCCTCCTGGTATTTGCTTTTAACATTCTGCAGGGCAGGGAGGGTAGCTGACACCTGTGTGGAGGCAAAGCCCCTTGGCAGGAACATGAACTCTATTCACAACAAAGAAAGCTTTGAGCTGCTTGGGCTCTAATGGGACCACCAGAAACTCCTTTCCCCAAAGCTGGGAAATCCCCAGCAGGTCTGCTCAGCCAGCCAAACTCGGAAAACCAGAGCTGTGGGAGGAAGGTAGACATGGCAGGCGGCCTCGGAGAAATCTCAGGACGGTGTCATTTGGCCTGTGGCCTCGGGTCTAGAGTCTGGAAACTTGGCATCGCCTCCTGGGCTTGCTGTGGCTCCTGTGCTGGCAGCTGCAGGCTGCGGAGTCTAGGAATTGATAGTCACCAGGAGCTGGTGGAGGGCTTTCCATGTTGAGCAAATGCCTTTTCTTATACTTGGAGCTAAAAGTGCTCTTTGTTTACCTGTTTCTTAGGTTGAGCGATAGATTACACTGTTTTTACCAATGAGTGGGAAACGTAGCAATAATAATCCAGACTTATTTAGATTTGTCAATGGGCTGTTCTTTCCTTTTTTTTAATTTAAATTCTTTATTGTTGAAAGTATTACATAAGTCTCCTTTTCCCCCACTGACCTCATGGAGTGCTCTTTCAGATATATGTAAAGAGTATATATATATATCCCATGTTCAAAGGCTGTTAAATCGCGTTGTTTACTCATATTTTCAGAAAAAAATCACTTCTACTGTAGTGGTAAACAACCTGCTTCCCTATTTATAATGGTCTGGCCCTCTAGCAACTTCTAGTATATATACTAGAGGCCTGGTGCACAAAATTCGTGCATGGGTATGGTCCCTAGGCTTGGCCAGCCCTGCCCCTCTCTGCGGGACGACTGGCAGGGCAATGGGGGGGGGGGGGGGGGCCCGGGCACCCCCCCCGGAAATGGGGCAGCTCCTGTGTTGAGTGTCTGCCCCCTGGTGGTCAGTGCATGTCATAGCAACTGGTCATTCTGCCGTTTGGTCGATTTGCATATTAGGCTTTTATTATATAGGATATATTTTGATATTTTAAAACAGTTAGGTTTAGTTTTTTTTCACAAAATCACAAAGCCCTACTGTGCTCATGTTCTAAGAAATTGGACAGCCCTCCTATTCCTGTCCCCAGTCCCTACCCAGTACCTGTTCCAAACGAGGACCATTACCTCCAGGCTTGCAGAGTTACAGTTAGTGGTCAATTCATTCAACACATATTATTCAGCGTTCTGGGTGACCAACTTCATCCTGATTTGCCTGGGACTTTTCTGGTATCAGCACTGACAATCCAGCATTCCAGAAGCCCCTCAGTCTCAGGCAAACCAGGACAATTGGTCACCCTGTCATGTACTATGTTCTGAGAGAGCTAGAAGAGACCCTAGAAGTCAGGATGATTCCATTTTTATCCACTTGTTTTAAAGTGCTACTTAAAACCAAGGAGTCCTCTTTATCAATTTATTTTCCTTTTGATGCACAAATTCCCTGGATTGAAGGAGATAATTAAGTACTGTGCTTAAAGATGTAATCATCAGACTGCATTAAAGAGTAAAATTAAACAAAAGGTACTACAATATGCTAATAAAAGTTCTATAACCCAGATTGGGATTTGAAAATTATATAGTCAAAACACAAAGTGAATCAAAAACATTATTCTGTATTTGGATACTATTTGGTACATCAAAGAGATAATTTCTAACATGATATCATTTCAGGAAGTTTAAAGAATAAAATGCAATGGACATACCATCGTTCTGTCCAGTTACATCTTTTATTCAGGGAAGTGTTCAAAATAATGTGAAAGGATAGGTGACCAGCCTGGAAGCCACAGATGATGGCTCTAGTTCTGGCTCAGCCACTAACAGATCATTGACCCCAGACAAGTCATTCAAACTCTCCAGGTCCCAGTGTTTCCTCATCTGAAAATGAAAGTATTGGTAAGAATTTCCCCTGGGACAGTTAGCAGAGGAGAAGTATTAGAAGTCAGGAGACTCATGCTGCAGTCTTCACATTTCATTTGCAACCATGTGGCCTTGAACAAGTGAATTAACCTCTCAGTTTCCTCACATATTCAATGGAAAGTCAGAGAGAGAGAGAGAGAGAGATTCATCATAAATTCTTCATAACCTGTCATGCTCATTCATTTACACTGACACTCTATGATTGCTTTCATGCTACAACAACAGAGTTGAATAGTTGTGTTGCAACAGAGACTGTGTGGCCCACCAAATCTAAAATATTTAGTCTCTAGCCCTTTACAAAATACTTTGCTGACCCTAATCTAGCAGAAAGGTTGCAATATTGGCATTCCAAGGTCCAGGATTTTCTTAGGTTCTGTGTCACACTGTATGATCTCAAGCAAATGATTTACTCTCTGTGGTTCCCTGGTTCTCATACTCTAATAAGAGAGGAATATGAATCCAGCCTCTATTTCTTCACAGAAATAGTGGTAAGGTACATAAGAAAATGAAAATATTAATCTTTTCTGAAGGAAAATGGTTTAAATTCAAATTATTATTCATGCCCTAGCCAGTTTGGCTCAGTGGATAGAGTGTTGGCCCGTGGACTGAAGCGTCTCGGACTTGATTCCGGTCAGGGGCATGTACTCAGTTGTAGGCTCGATCCCCAGACTAAGTTGGGGTGCATGTGAGAGGCAAACAATTGATGTGTCTCTCTCATATTGATGTTTCTCTCTGTGTCTCTCCCCCTCCCTCCCACAAATCAATTGAAAAAAATATCCTTGGGTGAGGATTTACAACAAAAAAATTCAAATTATTCAGAAAGTGGAGTCAGAAAGTTAGATGATTCAGAATCTGTTACTATTCTGTGATATTAGTTCTCCCATGTACATCGGGGGGGAGAGGGGGAACTTACTTAAAACAGTTACAGCATGCAGACCCCTGCACTGTAGTATGTAAGAAGCTAAAGTAATCTAACTGAATCACAGTATTCAGTCAGGAGAGTGAGTTTTAATTGCTTCTTTATCCTTTTATCCTCTGAAGACTATCATTAAATATTTACAAGAGATGAACTTCAGATATACCAACATCTCTGCTGGAGTCACCTGACAGCTGGCTATTTTTTTAATATATATATTTATTGATTTCAGAGAGAAAGGGAGAGAGAGCTAGAAACATCAATGATGAGAGAGAATCATTGATTGGCTGCCTCCTGCATGCCCCACACTGGGGATCAAGCCCACAACTAGGCATATGCTCTTGACCAGAATCCAATCTGGGACCCTTCAGTCCACAGGCTGATGCTCTATCCACTGAGCCAAACCAGCTATGGCAACAGCTGGCCATTTCTCCAGGACCCAGAGAGAGAGGCCTTCAGGAACATGAGGGAGGAATACTCCCAAAACAGAAGGATAGCGGTAGTGATAGCACATGGGCTGGTTTGCCAAGCAAATACCAAAGATATTTGTTTATGTTAAAAGTTGAGTTCTTATTTGATTCTTGGATGCATGACTGATATCCAGGCTGGCTAAGCACATACACAAGTGATTAACAAACCTTTGCCTAACACATGCAAATATTGGAACCTCCTGTTCCCAAGAACTCCCTCAAAGCTCCAGGGAGGGTCTCCCTAAAGGAACAGCTCTTTCATGTTGGAAAGCAGCCATCTAAAGAGGCCAACCCAAGTCTTTGAAAGTAGTAGTGGCCCATGTGCAGCCCATTTACAGACCCTACATATAAAATTCCAGATTTACGGCATAGATAAATTAGTGGGCAATCATTTGCTCTATAAAAGGAGTCTTCATTTTACAAGCAGATTCACTGCCGTGTTCCTTTACTGATCTATTGCCACTATTGCAGTTCCAATAAAATCTCATGGTTGGAAATACAGCACACATATGCCTTTTCATTGCCACCCTGGATGGAAGGATAAAGAGCGGGGTGCACTTATAATCCCCTAAATTCTTAGGATGTGGCTTTTGTCAAGGCTGTTTGTTCTCAGGCTTGTTACTTGTTACTTCTGATTGACTGGAAGAGATGGAATGCATGAATCTTTAATATAACAATAATGAAATGGTATTATATGATTTCGTTGACAAATTCCAATTATCTGCACGAGATTTAAAAAAAAAAAGGATCCATTATATGGGAATAAGCTAACTGGGTTTTTGATGATGAGTCATAATAACATTAACAATAGCTACCATATTGAGTATTATCATATACCAAGAGCATTCTAACTCATTAGCTCATTGAAGCTCAAACAAATCTAAAAGCTAGGTATAATTATGATCATTCCTATGTTATACATTGGAAAACTGAGGCACAGAGAAGTAAAATATCCTTCCCCCTGCTACAAGCTGAAACATGCAGAGTAAGGATTCACACTCAGTGAGGCTGGCTCTATAATTTGTGCTATTAACCACTGTGCTACATTGACAAGTAAAGCAACTGTGAGATGCTGAAATATAGAGGAAGAGCACTATCTGACATATTTTTCACCTTCTAGAAGTTAATCAGAATTATCTGCTTCAGGCCATTGAACAACAGGAGGTGAAGACTGGGAACCCTGAGGTAAAGACAACAAAAGATGACCTCCAGTTTTCTGCCTGGAGGCACATTTCAGGGCATGGAACAGGGAGGGGAAACCCAAACATAGCACAGTAGTCTCACTCAATTGCAGAGACAGGGATTAGAGTTCTGGGAGTCTGAGGCAGCTGTGTTTTATAGGACAGAGTAACAGAGAGGAAGGAGTTACACAGAAAAAGAGCTCCAGACATCTGAATAAGGGTTCCCCTCATGTCTCTTGCTGCATACTAAGCTGAGCATGTATAGGGTAAGATTCCGTAAGACTCAGCAAAGACGGCCATCGGAGAGCTGGAAGCTGAACAGAATCCACAGGGTTAGTAAAAGTTTGAATTCTGATCAGCCAAAATGGAACAAATTTGAGTATGTGGTGTATTTAATAGAGACAACAGAAGGACTTCACTTTAATTGTAGGACGAAACAAGCCCTAGAATCAAGACAACTCTAGACTCACCTTAGCAAAATTTAAAGGCAAGCCTTGAAAGGATCAAGCATGTCTCTAACTGCAAAAACAACATTCGACATTCTTTAAAGGAAGACAAGAAAATCTAGACAACAGTATAAAATTTACAAGGCCTGCCATCCAATCACAAATTTTACTAGACATGTGAAGAAGCAAGAAAATGTGACCCATAGCAAGGAGAATACCCAGTCAAGAGAAATACCCAGGAATGATAATGGGGATAAAATAAACAAAATAGAAACAGACTCATAGATAGAGAAAACAGACTGAGGGCTGTTAGAGATGGCTGGGTGAAAAAGGTGAAGGGGTTAAGTACAAAAAAACCCCCCACAAACTCATAGACACAGACAAAAGTATGGTGATTGTCAGAAGGAAAGGGGTGCAGGAGGTAGGAGAGGATAAAGTGGGATAAATGGTGATGGAAGGAGACTTGGGGTGTTGAACACACAATACACTATACAGATGATGTGTTATTGAATGGTACACCTGAAACCTCTCATTTTATTAACCAATAAAAAAATTTTTTAAAAACACGTTAAGATAACAAGATACAGAATAAATATTTAACTTTTTAAAAAGATGAATTCAGCAAAAGGTAAAAAGGTCTACAGATTTCCTCACCAGATGCTTTTGTTTTGTTTTGTTTTTTAATTTAAATTCTTTATTGTGTAAAGTATTACATGAGTCTCCTTTTTCCCCCATTGACCTCTCCCCAGCCGCTTTCACCCTCCCCCCTACTGTGTCCATTGGCTGTGCTCATATGCATGCATACAAGTTTTTTGGTTGATCTCTTACCTCCTCACCCCCCGCCTTCCCTCATAGGTTGGACAGTCTGTTCGATACTTTATTTGGTTTATCAGTTTATGTTGTTCATTATATTCCACAAATGAGTGAGATCATGTGATATTTATCTTTCTCTAACTGGCTTATTTCACTTAGCATAATGCTCTCCAGTTCCATCCATGCTGTTGCAAATGGTAAGAGTTCCTTCTTTTTTACAGCAGCATAGTATTCCATCGTGTAGATGTACCACAGTTTTCTAATCCATTCATCTACTGATGGGCACTTAGGCTGTTTCCAAATCTTAGCTATGGTGAATTGTGCTGCTATGAACATAGGGGTGCATATATCCTTTCTGATTGGTGTTTCTGGTTTCTTGGGATATATTCCTAGAAGTGGGATCACAGGGTCAAATGGGAGTTCCATGTTTTGTTTTTTGAGGAAACTCCATACTGTCTTCCATAGTGGCTGCACCAGTCTGCATTCCCACCAGCAGTGCACAAGTGTTCCTTTTTCTCCACATCCTCTCCAGCACTTGTCATTTGTTGATTTGTTGATGATAGCCAGTCTGACAGGTGTGAGATGGTACCTCATTGTTGTTTTGATTTGCATCTCTCGGATGATTAGTGACTTTGAGCATGTTTTCATATGTCTCTTGGCTTTCTGAATGTCCTCTTTTGAAAGGTGTCTATTTAGATCCTTTGCCCATTTTTTGATTGGATTGTTTATCTTCCTTTTGTTAAGTGTATGAGTTCCCTATCAATTTTGGAGATTAAACCCTTATCAGAGATAACATTGGCAAATATGTTCTCCCATACAGTGGGCTTTCTTGTTGTTTTGTTGATGGTTTCTTTTGCTGTGCGGAAGCTCTTTATTTGGATGTAGTCCCATTTGTTTATTTTCTCCTTAGTTTCCATTGTCCTAGGAGCTGTATCAGTAAAGATATTGGTATGACATATGTCTGTTTTGCTGCCTATGGATTCTTCTTAGCTCACCAGACATTTTTTGCTTATAATCATTATCATAACCTTTAAGCCTAAGCTTACTCATCTGTAAAATGAGGATGATAATAATTATAGAACCATTGTGAGGATTTAATAAGACAATACATGTCAATGCTTTGTTAAGGCCGTGGCACGTAGAAAGTACTTAGTAAATCCTGGCTGTGATTATGGTTATGATTTGTAACCTTTTTCATCATTACCTGATAGTGCATTGAACATAACCAATACTTGAGACAGTAAGTAGGAGGACTACTAGTATTTCCCAGGCCCAATGTGGAACAGCTTGTACCACACTTGATAAGTAATCTTTATTACATTAAAATCAGAAACTGGGGAGCCTTATCTGTGGAGTCCCACGCAGTTTTGGATGTGATCTTTTATTTTTCAGTCTTCAACAGAAATGAACTGTTGTACTAGATTGGAAACTTCCGTGAAATTCCGTGAGAGCAGAGCTGTTAGTTATGCCCACCATTGTTTGTCCAAGGCCCAGCTAGGTACTTGGCCCTTAGTAGGAGTTCAACAGATATCAGATGGATGAATGTGGTCTCCTTTCCAAAAGCCTTGTATACAAGTCATGTTTGAAAGAATCCCTAGTGGCTGCCTTGCTCTGCAGCAATGAGTGCAAAGTTAATACATGTAAAGGTCGCTGTGATCATCCTGAGTAGTCTTTAACATATTTAAAGCAACAGGAAGATTATTTCTCAACTGTATGGAATTAAACAAGAAATAATTCATCCTTCCTGTTCCCTGTCCCCCATAACGAGGTCTTCTTACGGGTTTAATTCGTTAGTAAAAGACAGCATCCTTTCCTTTCCACCTTTTGTGAAGAATTTTAAAGCCTTTAAGAAAAATAAATCAGGAGGTGAAACAGCAGGGCTCCCGGTGTTTATAAACTCTGTGCTGGAAACTATTTCAGGAAACTATTTCTGCAGCAGCGAATCTCAAGCCCCATTTACTTTACCCCATAATTCTGTAGTTTGAGTACAAATGATGAAACAGCTAATGACATGTTACCCCACAAAGTAGCATTAGCTTCCTTTATCATCATCAGCCTTTTTTTTTTTAGAGAACACCCAGAAATGTGTAAATTGCAGTTTATCTCACCACAGAAGCATTTAATCAAATGCACTATAATTATATTTTAGGTGGCTACTGAGAATAATCACTGTTTCCTCATTACAAGGATTGTCCCAAAAATTACATTAATGAGGGTCAACCATAATAGCTTTGGGTATTTAGCTGTATTTAAATGTTAAATTTGCATCTCAGCCTTGTCAACTTCCTATAAATGGACTGCCATGGGCCAGGATCTTTTCATGAGCATTGTATTTAATGGATATTCCTTGAACTGATGTTTTAGATTAAGTGAAATGCATTTGCATTAAAAGTATATTCATTTCCCAGGCTCCTTCTTATATATTTGTTTCCTTTGTTTTGGAATTCACCAAGTTTTTCATGTTTAGTTCCTTGTTTTCCTCCTGCTGCATAATGATTTTTTAGGAGATTATATTTTAGAAGTTGTGTATAAAAAAATTTTTTTTGCATCCCTTTAAGAGTTAGTCAATTAAAGAGGATGCATTTAGCTGCCAAATTAGAATCTGCCAGGTGACTAAGAAAGAAAAAAGGTTATTCACATAAATAAATGAAAGCATATTTGAATAACTAAGCCAACATTCACCACATTTTTTACCATTGTTCACATCTAACTTTGCTCCACTTTCAAAGAGTAGGGTTTGAGGCAAGGATTACTCCGCATGTTTCTGTCCTCCTTGTCGTCTTTCCTAGGAAGCCGAGTTGAAGAAAACTTCACTCATATTTTGCAGCATTAGCCAAGGAGTTTTTCATCTTTTTGTAACCAAATGCCTTACACAGAAGCATGGACACACTTATTTTGGATAAATCTGTGCTGTCTGACACATAAACAAATATGGGGAACAGACAGGAATCCAGAGGCTCTGAGTCCCAGATCAGTTTTCTTCATTGTCCTGAGGTGCCTCTAAATTGCTTCACAGGGCACCATACCCCTGGTTTCTGGACATGATACATGCTACTCGTTAGTACTTAAATGTTATTATATTTTTAATACTTCATCTTTTCAGATGGGATTTTAGCAGTAAAATTTCTTCAATATATTTATTTCCTGTCTTCTGTGGTATAGCTTCTTGTGACCTTGACACTATGGTATCCAGAAATGAAAAGAGCCAAGCTTGGTGCCTACTCTCGAACTGTCCAACCCATAATTCTACTTACGAAAATGGCCCCCAGAGACATTGTGTGGAGGGCTTAGCTGCCCACCTTTGCATGACCTAAAATTATTGAGTACATAACAGTCTCATTCAATATGTAACCCAGAGTGGCTTCATCAGCTTTGAAGGTGACAGTGTTAACCAGTCCTATTTATTGGGGGCATAATGGAGATCCAGGTAGCTGGAAGAGCCTTCTCGGGTTCTCAAGACTATCCAAGTGATACAAATCCTCAGGTGGACCTCTTTGTAGAGAAATCACTGCTGTTTCTATTCTTTGTCTCATTGCCAGTTATTTTTCTATTCACATTCCCTTCAACCCCACAACAACTCAATATTTTTGACTGTCAGTAAAGTACCTTCCTTGACCCTGCTCACAACATTTTTTTACCTCTTTAAGTATTACAAAGATTGGAAAAACAAGCCAAGGCTTCCTCTTACAAAAGCCATGATTTCTTTCCCCCTATAACTATGTGCTTAAGTGCTTAATAATTGACCTTGGATTTTATAAATCCATTAGCCTGGACATGTGGAAGTGAGAATCACTGGTCAGACGTTCATAGCGTCTCCCTTGTGACCTCTCTTA
Organism: Myotis brandtii; assembly: GCF_000412655.1. Classification (NCBI taxonomy): domain Eukaryota; kingdom Metazoa; phylum Chordata; class Mammalia; order Chiroptera; family Vespertilionidae; genus Myotis; species Myotis brandtii. The sequence continues at coordinate 2,520,190 of NW_005370223.1, forward strand.
TGAATGAACATATCCCTATCAACCTGTCGGCCAACAAAACAATCATTTAACAGTAGGTGACAAAATTGGGACTCCTGCTCTACCAGGTCATTCAACCAGCTTGACAGAATTATCACTGTACAGTATGGGAAGTAGGTATAGAATAGCCTGCCCATGCAATATGTCCAACTTGTCCATTCCTTTGTCTCTGCTGAAAGAATGAATGACAGGTTTACATCTACTAACACCTGCCTTCTACTGCACGACAGCCTTGTCACCTTTTTGTATCTATAGCCAGAAATAAAAATCTGTCCATTTAAACACAATTATTTAAAAACCATGATGATTTTAAGGATTGCATTAGAAACTCCACCCTGGAAATAATCTTTAGAGTCTTTGCAAGTCAAAGAGCCATATGCATTGAATATTCTCACAGTGTGCTCTGTCGGAAACAATTTTTACTGATGTTTTCTAGCGAGCATCAGCCCTCAGGTATGGAGAGAACTGCAGAAAGGCATTAAGGAGGGTGCTATTAAAGGAGTCACCCTGGCTCAGACAGGTGGGAACTTTATTGACATCAGGCTAGGAAAGAAGAGTGGGCAATAAGTTCTGTATGGACAAAGGGAGAATAATAAACTGAAACTGATATATAAACAGGAGTAAGGCTCAAAATTACCCCTCTCAGAAGAAATGTCAATGTCAATTTGTCTTGCAAAACCAGGTAGAAGGAAAGAGTTGTGTGGGTGTTTCTTAATAGCTCTATATGAAGCAAGGAATACACACACTCATACATGAAATTTTGCACTCAAGTATAAAGGCCCTATCACATATGAACGTGATTGTTCAAGGTTTGTATGGATGCTATTAAATTATAATGTTCTAAAACAAAAAATCATGACTTCCATGTGAAAGGTGTGAGTCAAGTCAAGAAAGAAAGAAAGGATATTAGCGGGTGAGACATATATCTATATATATAAAAGCCCAGTGACCGGAACAACCAGTGGCTATGATGTGCACTGGGGCAGCCAACCAGCCTGATACAGGCCCCAATTGGCCAGCCAACCGCCCGCGGCCCCTCCCCTCCGCCAGCCCAGGCCCAGTGGGCCCCTATGGGGTTGGGCTGGCTGGACCACACCCATACATGAATTCATGCACCAGGCCTCTAGTATTTATATAAAAGGTAAAATCATGAATTTCATGCAAATATAAAAGCACATGTCAAATAATTAATGATGGGATCAGACATTAACACCAATTTACAGAGCATTGGAGAAATTAGGTTTATGTAATTTAATAAAGAAATACTAGAATAAGATTGTTAGGTTAGATGAAACTGGCTAATGTCTTAGAGGACAATAAGCTAACCTTTGAGATTATCTGCCCATGGGAAAGAAATCATTTTCATCCCTACTAGACAAAAATTTATGAGTTTACATTTTCCTTCACTAAGTCTAGAACCTTTAATCAATAGTAAGCTGTGAGTCAATCTAAGTACATTCTCCTAGATAACCTTTGAGTGGACTTTGCCCCTGAATGACATTGAAAGTATGTACTGCCCACCTTTTTGCCTTATTTTCAAGTTGTGGGTAATTTCCATACCAGTGATGAAAGGTATAGGGACATATTGCATAGTTCTACTTGTCATTCCACAAGGCAAGAGTACAGAATAGAAGCCCCAGAAAGTAGGATGTATTTTTTGCTTTTGCCCCATTAGATATTTAACTCTCCTTTATCCAACAAATTGATTCAACAAATAATTATTGAGTATCTACTATGTGCCAGGCATTGGGGATTAGGGAGACAAAGTCCCTGCTCTTATGGAGCTTACATTTAATGGGAAAGACAGACAGAAAATATTAAGACCATTACAAGAATAATATAGTTTTAGGTAGTAGAAAGTCTTATGAAAAAGAAAACAGCAGGGTAAGGGGAATACTGAGTGATCAGAGAGAGAAGTGGGTTTTAGATAGAATGGCCAGCAACGATGAGGAGGACTGCCAGTCCCTGCAAAGTGTAGCCCAGCCAGTGGTGGGGACTTGGTGTCAGGCAGGGCTCTGCTGTTCATCTTTTGATACATAACCCTAGGCTGCCTGAGTCCACTGTGTGAATTTAATTCAAGTCTACACTCTGTTTTATGGCCCAAGATAACTGCAACTTGAATTTCCATCTCCTTGTCATGAGGTGAAAATGGGGATGGGGGGACCAGAGCAACAAATGGAGTGAGTCATGCCAATAGTTTCCACTGGGGGGAAAAAGTAATTATAGATTTCCTGGGATAGGGCAGTGAAAAAAAGTACAGAAAATCAGTTAGGAGCATGGTTTTGAGATCAAAGATACCTGAATCCTATCTCTACCACTTCCTACTGTATAACCTTAGACAAGTTACTTAAAACTATTTTCCATTTGTTAATGACACATAATCCCCTTTCTCATGGGGTCACTGGGAGAATTAAATGAAATCTCCAAAAAGCTGTAGGCACACAGGAAGCAATCAACAAATAGCCTTAGTCCCAACTGTGCGTATTAGTGATTAGTCTTACTGTTGCCATACAGTTCTTCAGCCTCATGGAAAGATGACTCATTATCACAGAGTTCAGGTACATGTGAGCTGGAGGTTCTCCAAGTATATTGGTGTTGACCCAAACTACACAGTGAAAATTATCCCAGCAACTTCTCCAAGTTTTCTGAAGAGAGAGAGGGTTCAGGGGCTTAGTAGCACATCTGAAACTTTTTAGCACAGGCTTGGAGATGCTTGGGTAGGTTGAGAGTTTAGAAATTAAAATTATAATGCTTGCCATGGAGTTTTCATCAGGGATATTTTCCATTTCCTTTCCTGTCCTTTTCTTTGTTTTACTGTTTCTTCTTTTCCCTCTTATACGTTGCTTTCTCTTCTGGGGAACTATGGGTTTTGAAGCTTTTAATTAACTGCTTTTCACTCTGATTTTCAATGAGATTTAATGCAGTAGGGATAAAACTGCCCCTTTTAAAAAGACATTAAATGTCTACAAATTCCATGAATTGATTTTCTAATTGTTTTGGTAATGGCGTTTTTTGATAATGTTGCTGAAAAAATAATAATAATTGTAATTAAATTTTAAATGTATTTTTAGATTTCATAGATTCTAGAGAGACCAAGTTTTCTTGCAGGGTCTAAGTTAAGACCGTAATATTTTTCTAACTCCACAATTATTATGATTGGGGGACTGTCTGTAATACATTCTATTGCAATTAAATTGCATACGCCAGACCGTTCAAGATGTTTATAAAGGAGAAATGGATTTTCCACAGCTGCTTGCCTGTGAGTGCATTCTTTATGCAACTTTGCAGCATCCAATGTCTGCACTGAAATAACAGGCTTGAATGTAAACTTTCAAAGTTTTCAAATGTCTTTCAAAAACTTCACATAACACAAATTGCTTAATTTGTGTACATGAAAACCCTCCTAACTCTGTGTATTACCCACCCTTCTCTCCGGGAATTAGCAGGTATTCAATCTTGTTCCCATATCCCGCACAGACCAGTCATTACTGGGATCTCTCTGTAAAGATTGGAATCTGCGAGAACAATATGGGGCATGTTGGTTATTTCTTACAATATTCTCTGGACCATCATCACCCGGTCACACAGCTGGAAAATATTTTCTGAGATGAATGTTTACAAAAAAAAGCTTTAGAGAGGAGAGGGAAGAAGGGGGAAGGGGAGGAGGAGAAAGAAAAATAATCCAAACCAGGATGGAAATGTGGTCATACAGAGTATACTTCACAGTCCAGCTGTCTCATCTTGAAGAACAATCGTCAGAACTTTGATTTGTTAAGTTAGAATTTTAAGTCCTTCAATTGTATTTAATTGATCATCCTCCTGGTTATGTAACATCTATAATTAAATTAATTGAGTGCCTACTAAGCATCTTGAAAGTCGGGTATCAGAAGCCCTATTTCGTAAGTGAGGAAATTAAGGCTAAATGGCTTTCCATAATTTGCCCAAAGTCACCCAGTTATTTAGCAGAAGAGTGAATTTGAACCCAGGCCTGTGTGATTCCAACCCCTGTCTTCTCTAAGCTAAATCTCCCCGCCTAGGTCCAACTTCTCCTTGACTGACAAACTAAGGATATGTCTGCACATCCTTAAATGCTAAGCCTCCCTTACCAACCAGTTCCTGACAGTGAACTGCCCTCTTCGTGCTGTAGTTTGTTTCCAGGATGTGAATTTGAGCCTTCAGAACAGGCTCCTTCTTGCCAGCTTCCTGTTTCTAAGAACCATTTGATAATTCCCTGTTCAGAGCTCATCTACCTGTCAAAAGACACCATGCACTTCATCCCTGGGGACAGCCAGCATTCCCCCCACTCTGGATGTCAGGTGCTCTCAGAAACTGAAATGCAAGCTCTCCCTCAGCGCTGGTCTTTTAGATCAGTAGCTGTCACTGATAAAACGTCTCCTTGGAATTGCACAGACAAAGCTGCAAAGCAGCCAACAGGCCCACCCGCGTATCTCCTGTGGTTATCAGCATTCTCGTTGGTGATATCGGATTTTCTGGAATTGTTTTAGTTTTGTAAAACGTTCAGGGGAACTTAGATGATCTCTAAGGAAATGCCTTTCTTAAGTCACTAGTTCTACAGGGAGGCAGCCAAATTCCCACCCATCTGACAGTCAAGTTCTTTCCGTCTGAGACAGAAAGGGAATTTCCGAGGCCTGAAGGGGGCATGCACAAATATTTCTTGCCTTTATTTTTTTCAATACAGAATTTGGAGCCTTTTCTGTCAGGCAGTGTCTTTAAGAAGCACGGAATGGGAGGAAAACAGCCCTAAGTGAGCCACACTCTGTTGGAATTAAAGGTCCTTCCTGTCTCTTGACCTCCACAATTCTGATTCATCTTCCATCCACCGCTCCGTGACTTTGTCCTTAACTTGTACGTGAATTTTACATCCACCTGATACTCTCTGGGATCCAGGAAGCATATGGTCTGCACCAGCTTCAACTATTTCTGAAATGTCATGGTTTCAGTTTAAATGCTTCCAGCTACTACCAAAGCAAACCCCCACATTGGTCTCCCTGGGTCTGCTGTGAGCTCATGGCATCGAGACTTCTGGTTTTAATATGGGATTCTGGCCTTTGCATTGGGAAGTTCGGTTATCTTCAGCCACATGCTTTCCCGAGAATTTCAGAGGCTGGAATGTCATCAGTTGGCCTTGGTCCTTGTTACCTGTACCCAAAACTATCTTCCCCAGCTGTCTCCTCACCTCTGTGGTCCTCCTTGTTTCTCTGGAGCGCTTTCCTAAGGAGCAGTTCCAGTCTCCCAACTTCCTACCCATGGGTCCCCCATGGATCCCCACTTACATTTAGTCTATTTCCAGCCTCATATTTAGGACCTTCCACAGTTGGTTACCAACTTAATCTGCCAATAATTAACCTGCTACTCCCCACATCACTGAAACTGGGATGCTCTCATACGCTATTCGCTGGGACGTCTGTTGCCACCCCAAGCACTTGCACTGGATATTCTCTTTTGCACTTTATATCATTTTCGCCTTTCTCTACCCTATACTGGAGGCTTATTGTTATGGACTGCATTAACAAGTCACACTTGCCCTCAGGTTTATGATTGGGTTTGGCCAAAGGGAGGCCCGTAGGATAAGGGAGCCACAGCAGGGGACTGGTTCCCTGCTTCTATAGACACCCCGGCTTCCCTGGTGACCCTCTCCTACAGCTGTAACTGCAGTTATAGCTGCTTGCTTCTTTTCCCTTTTAGACATACGTGTGGTAAAGGCTGTCCTTGTTGCTAGCCCTGGAGTACTTCATCATCCCTTATTGTGTTTTTTTTTTCACCCTGACTACATTTTTTACCCTTTTTATTGAATTTATTGGGCTGACACTGGTAACAAAATTATACAGGTTTCATTTGTACAATCTATAACACATCATCTGTACACTGTATTGTGTGTTCACCATCCCAAGTCAAATCTCCGCCCACCACTGTTTATTTCCCTGACACCCTCCTCCTCCCCCACCCCCACTCTGGGCAATCACCACAGTGTTGTCCACTCAACATATAGGCATTCATCTTCTATTTGGTGCTATGTTTTAGGCATTGGTGACAGAGTGGGGAACAAAATACAGGCCTTGCCTTCAGGGAGCTTACATATAGTGTGAAAAACATATGTGAAATAATCAATTTTAAGAAAGGACAGTGAAGATCATGACACGAGAATTAAGGAGAGCATCAGCACGGGACCTGGTCTAGGTGTGAGATGTGGGCATTTAACGACATGAGCTATCCACCACTTCTTTGGCCTTCCCTGGTAGCACTCAGTATATTCTGGCTCCATTATCACTACTTGTGGACACATTTTCTCTGCCACACTGCAGAATAAGCTTTTGAGAGTAGAGACTGTGGTGTTTGTTGTTGTTTTTTTTTTACCTTTTCATCTGCCACAGTCCTTAGCCTATTGCCTACAATACTGCAGGAACTCAAGTATTTATCCAATTGAATTGAATTGAGCCTTATGAACATTTGTGGACCTTGGCTCCACTAACTGAAGGGTTTATGTTATCAGACTGGGTGATGGTGAGATCCTACTCTTTCTGAGCTCCTTGGCTCACAGAAAACATGTTTTATTCATTTAGAAAGAAAAATCAGTGAAGAGGAAGAAGCCTCCTCAACATGGGTGAAGGGTTTGATAGGAATTGGCAGCTTTATACACCCTGTTTTGGATATTTGAGCCATTAATTGTCAAGGTTGATAGTTGAGCTTTATTTTATACTTCTTTTTCACCTCACTGGCTTGTGGTGTGTTTAATAGCACCAGGGCTGACCTCAGTGTAAAATATGTCCAGTTCTACTCCAGAGCAAGAAGTCTGTGGGGATAGGTAGGGAAAACCTTGGTACAAAGATTTTAAAACTTGGGTTGGGCTAGGGAAAAGTTAGCATCCTGAGGCAACAGAGGGCTCAGGAACAATGAAGTGTCTAATCCATGCACAGGAAGTAAAGGATTGGGAGAGGAGAGCTCTGGCAATGTGGTAGACCAGAAGTTCATAGATAGATTCCTTGCCCTGCATGGCTTAGCAAGAGGCAAAGTAAGGGGAGTCTTTAGAGATAAAAAAAATGACAAAGTGAGACTCTATAGGGGTTAGGAAATTCTAAAGCCTAGCATTTGTGTGAGGGTCTCGGCCAATCTCTCTCTGTTTTTCTAGAGTGTATGTTTTAATAGATAGTGAGTGCATGTGGGATAGAAGACACAGTATGGGACCCTAATGACCTAATATACGATATTGATCAACTTTAAATTTATTAAGATGAATATGTGAGCTATGATTTCTAAAGTCTCTGACAGAATTGAAACAAAGTCTATAACTTCCAAACTAGTAATGTGAGAAAGTAAATGAGAGGGGGGAAAATCAAATAAAAGAAGGCAAGAAAGAAAGGTAGAAAACTAAACAAATATAAAGCAAAAACTAAAATGATGTAAATGAATCCAATATAACAATAATCACAATCTACATAAATGATTTATACTCTGCAGTTCAAAATAAAAGATTTCTAGACTAGATTTTTAAAATTCAATTTTAAAATATTTATAAGAGAAACCCCTAAAAACGTAAGGACAAAGAAAGACTTCAACTAAAATGATGTGTAAAGTCATACTGGGCCAATACTCTGCAGAAGGAAGCAGGGGTGGCTGTCTTGAATATCAGGAAAAACCAGACTTCAAGATAATGAGCATTCCCACAAATGAAGGGGATGACTACGTATTAATAAAGATGTTCAATTGACCAGGAAGATGCAATTCTAAATATGTGTGCTCCTTTGAAATGTGTTAAAAAGAAATCGTCGGAACTGTAAGAACAATTATCACATCCAAAATCACAGAGGGGCATTTTCACACATCTCTCTCAAAATTGATAGATCAAATAGATAATAAATCAGTAAGGAGTTAGAAGATTTGAAGAACACAATTAACAAGCTTGATCTAGTGGACATATGCAATATACGGAAAACACATTCTTTTCAACACATGGAACATTTATAAAAATGGATCAGACAAAGCCCATAGAGAAAAACCTCAACAAAATTCAAAGAATTTGTATCGTACAGCCCACATTCCCTAACAGTTAAATTAGAAATAATGAAAAATAATTAAGGAGACCCCATACTTTTGAAAATTGACAAACACATTTTAACACATGAATCAAAGAAAAAAGCTGAGAATTAGTAAATATTTAGAACTGAATAATCATGAAAATACTCATCTGAACTGTAGGATATAGATAGTAAAGCAGTATCAGAGGGAAGATTGTAGCCTTACTTCTTATGCTAGAGACAAAGAAGGTCTGTAAAGTAATAGACTGGGCATCCAACTCAGGAAGTTAGAGAAAAGAGAATAAACCCCCCAAAAAAGAAGGAAGGGAATAATAGAAATGAGTATAAATCAATGATAGAAAAACTACTATATAATAGAAAGTATTAAAAAAAAAAAACACCAAAATTGTGTTCTTTTTGTTGTTGTTCAAAAGACTAATACAGCTGACAAGCTGCTGGCAAGATTGATGAACAAAAAAAGAGAAAAGACACCAATAACCAATGTCAGGAACAAAAAAAATGGCATCCCTAGAGATAAGATGCTGCAGACATTTAACAAATATATATATATAGTGAGCACATGGTGCAATATACAGATCTTATAACATAGAAACCTACACCTGAAACCTATATGTTCATGTTGACCATTGCCACCCCAATAAATTTAATAAAAAAAGATAAAAACAGGATATTAACCACTTTATGATCATTTTGAATATTTAGTCAAAGCTCATAAATACCTAAAATATGTAACTCCCAAAGTTAATTCAAGAATACAAAACTTGAATCACCCAATAATCAAGATAATAGTGAATCATTAAATTTTTTACCAAAAAAAAATCAGACTTAGATGGTTTTGTAAGGAATTCTACAAAATAGCCAAGAAATGAATTGTTCTAATCTTATACAAACTATCCCGTGGTGTAGGAAAATAAAGGAACATGTGCCAATTTATGAATCAGAGATATCTTTGATGCTAAAAATGAATAGCTACAAACAGGAAGTGCAAAATTTTAAAAAATGTGTAATTTACAATTAGCAAAATGTAGAAACCATGGAGAAAAGAAAACTAACAAAAGGTATGCAAAACTGTATTACAAAACTGTAGAGACATTATAGAAAACTTAAACAGAAACACACCATTTTCATGAATAAGAAAACCGTATCCTAATCAAATATGTTAATTTTTCCACAATTGACATATAGATTAATATAATTACCCATCAAAATTCAAAAACGTTTTGTAATATTTTAAACTAGAGGCCTGGCGCATGAATTCGTGCATGGGTGGGGTCCCTTGGCCTGGCCAGCAATTGGGACCGGCCAGGGGGAGGGACTGTGGGAGGTTGGCCAGCCACGGAAGGTTGGCTGAGGGAGCACACTGACCACCAGGGGCAGCTCCTTCATTGAGTGTCTGTCCCCTGGTGGTCAGTGTGTATCATAGCTATTGTCCAGTTGTAAGGGTCGCTTAGGCTTTTATATATATAGATGATTCTAAACATTATCTGGAACAGCAAATGGTCAAGAATAGTATGGCACTTCTGAAGGAGAGGGAAGAGAAGAAACAAGGCTTAGAAAGCAACAGTAATGAAAGTTCTGTGGGATTGCCACAGGGAAAGACTAATAGACCAATGGAACAAAATTAGAAAGCCCCAAAATACACCCACACATATAAGGAAACTTGATATATTGTAAAATTGATATTGCAGATCAGTGTAGAAAAAAGATGTACTAAGTCAGTATATTCTGCTGGAACAAATGAAAAATAAAGCCTACTATATGCAAAAAATCAATTCCAATTTTAAATGGAAGAACTTATATTCTCTGATGTAATAAAACTTTTAAAGTTTTGTTTTTCATTTTTATTTATTAGGTTAAGGAGGATTTCTTAAGATGTAAAAAGTGAAAATCATGCATGAAAAGATTCATAAATTCAACTGCATTAAAAGTAAGAATATTCACCAGAGTAAAAAGAGCCACAAAATGGGAAATTATGGACATAATGCTAACAAAAGTTTAGTATCTAAAATACTGTATGTCAAGAACTACAAATGAATAAGAAAAGACAAATCAATTAAAAAATGGGCAAAGGCACAGATAGTTCACAAAAAACATAATTGACCAAATATATATATATACAACATATATATAAACATACCCAATCTCAACAATTTTTAAAATTAAAACCACCTTATAATTTTAAAAATTTAATTTTAAAAATTAAAACCACCTTATCTTTCCCTATGGCAATACCACAGAATTTTCATTACTGTTGCTTTCTAAAATTAAAACCATCTTATTAAATTATAAGATACTATTTCACACCAGTTAGCAAAAATTAGCTTGATAATACCAAGCGCTAGAGAGGATATGAAGCAAAAGAAAGACTCATATATTGACAGTGAAAGTATAAATAACAAAGGAAAACATTTTGAAATTGCATGATAAAATTAAACACACACATACCACATAACTCAGCAATTCCAGTCCTATATTTAGACCCTAGAGAATGCTGATAGCAGCATATAATAACAGAAAACTGAAAACAATGTAAATGCCCATTGTTAAGGAAATGGGTAAATAAATGAGATAGTACATCAATAAAAAATGAAAATACTACAGCTATATACAATAGCAAATTTTACATATGATTGAGCAAAAAAAGCAAGCCACAGAAATAATATCTGTAGTATATGGTTCAAAAGGCAGACATTTTTAAATTATATACACACACACACTCAACAAAATTAACACAGAAGCACGACAGGATAGTGATCACTGGAAGGAGGAAAGTGTCTACAGGTGGTGAGAATGGGACCCGGGGGTGGACATGGGCTCATGAAATAGGCTTTGAAGATAGTAGTAATATCTTTCTTGCATTGAATTATGTACTTTATAATACACATTTATGTTCTCTACAACCTTATGTGTGTATATTTCATAAAACAGTAAATAAACACAAAACCAGAGGCTAAACCACTACAATTGGAGTCCATAAAATGGACCCAGTGAATTCTGAAGGATGAATATGAGCTAGCAACAATTCGTTGAGGCTCCAATCCACCGCTGAAACAAGAGAAAAGCTTCACTTGAGTGAGAAGAAAGCTTCCAAGTAGGGCAGAGACTCCTGCTGGTGCCCTTGGAGGTTGCCAGGGAATTTCACGGAAAGTAAATTAATGATTTGAGAGGGAAAACTTGAGCAAAGGAGTGTTGACCTTCTTTTGTATCCAGGGAGGTACAGAATTTGCATCCTTGCAGATACAAAAAAAGACACTGTCGTTTCATTTATATAGAGATAGATAGATAGATAGATAGATAGATAGATAGATTGATTGATTTTTTTTTTTTTACAGCTTCAGCACGTGAGTGAGAAGAGGGCATAAGCCACCCAGAAGGAACTTGGGACTTTAGTATACATGTAGGCAGCCAAAGGAAGGCCAAGGAAATGGTGTATCACCTCCCCTGAAAACCTGAGGCATGCCAGATTCTATTCCAAGTTGCTACTTCCCTGAAGCGTTTTATAAATATGAAGACTTTGGTATCAGTTACTCTAACTGATATTAGGAATTTGATCCTTGGGTTAGCAATGTTTTCTAAATCCAGGCCCCTCTGGCTTTCCACTCTGCCATTGTTAGTGTTTGGGCTTCTTGTCTCAGGTAACTTCAAACTCCTCATCTACCTTTCATGTATCATTAGGGTTTTTGCCTGACTCTCTTGTCAGTAAAGACTTTCCTAGAACCTTCCTATGGCCTTCCACTCATATCCCAGTAGTCAGAATGGTGTCACATGGCCACTTAATTGCTGCAAGAGAGGCTGGGAAAGTATTTTGCCTTTGTGGCCTGGAGAGTAGGAGCAGGCAAGAATGAAGCAAAAAGGAGTGGCAGTGGTTTCTGATCAGCTATGCAGCAGTTTTTGTCAAAATCCTTCACTAAGAATTCGTCCTCTTTTCTCCCCAGGCGCCAGTCTACTTGACGACTTATATAAATATTTCTCCTTCCATCACTCCCGTGGAGACACCATGACCGCCATGGATCCAAAGCAGATGAATGTTGCTGCTGCTGTTTGGGCTGTTGTCTCTTACGTCGTTGCAGACATGGAAGAAATGCTGCCTAGGTCCTAGCAAGAACAAGAAATAGGGCAAGCACCTTGGCCCTTTCTAGCCAGGAGTCCAGGGTCTTCAGCTTCAGGAAGCCCTTCTTCACCTAACAATTTCATCTGATTCATTTTCAAAAAACACAGTTTTTCATGCTATTACTACCTTTTCTGATACTTTCCACATCCTCTGTTTATAAAATAAGGAATGATTCATAAAATCAATATATGGTAGGGATCACAGTGGAGGCATTTCTTTATACCACCTGTAAAACAATATTATTTCTGCTTTTAAAGTAGAATACTGGAACTAGAAATACTCTAATTTTTATAAGTGTATTTATGAACATTAAATCAGATATGTGACACTAATTTGTTTGTTATTTATTGAAGGATTAGAGGAATACACAATTGTAGTATGGTCTTAATGGAATGTATAGAGGCATTTGGCTTTCTAATTTGTATATTTACAAAGATATGGATTTTTTAATTAAGAGAAAAAAATGTCACCATTCAGGAAGAAAGTCAAGTATATATAGTCTCATTGCCTTATTAAAGAACAGTACTAGAGTTTGTCACCAGATAAATAATTACACTATGTTTTTGTTTTATATATTTTACACAATATTTTATGAAGTTGGGGCTTATTCACATTTGCTGATAAAAGTACTAAGGACCAGAGGGGCTAAATAATATTTACAGGATCCCATAGAGCAAAAATAGTGAGTCAAATCCACTCTGGGAACAACTGCTACTATTTTTTCACACACAATGCCCAATGCCCAGTATTCAATAAAAAATTACAAGACACACCAAAAAATGCAAATAAATAAGTAAAAAAACTCATTATCAAGGATTAAAGCAAGTAAGAGAACTAGACTAAGAGATAACCCAGATATTGGAACTATCAAAGTGGGACTTTAACATAACTATGATTAATATGTTAAAGATCTAGTGGGAAAAGTGGACAACATACATGAACAGAAAAATATTTTTAACAGAGATAAAAACTTCAAAATAGAGTCAAATACAAATACTTAAATAAAAAATACATCATCAGAGATGAAGAACTTCCTTATTGACTTATCAGCAGACTGGAAAAGACTGAGAAAAAAATTAATGAACTTGAAAATAGGCCAATAAAATTTATACAAACTAACACACTAGGAGAAAAAAGAGTGAAGAAAAACAAACACCAGAATGGATCACCCAAGATTTGTGAGCTAACATGTATGTTGGTCTAATAAACCTGTAACTGGATATCAAATGGTCTAATATACATGTAATTGAATTCCTAGAAGAAGACAGAGTATCAGTTTTATTAATGGTAATAATTACAATGATTGAAATACATAGGAAATTCTTTCATTTCTGGCAAGGTAGCAGACTAGTACTCTGAGCCTTATACTGAAACATGCTGGAAAGCATCTTTGAGAAACACTTTCTTAAATATATGAACTAACTGGTTAACAGGTAAAGAATATTAGACAAAAACTAAGTGAAGGCATGAAGAGAGATATGCAGAACATTAGCCATCTTTCTCTTTGAGGAAATTTGCAGAATGTGTCAAACCTAAATTCCATTTTCACAGCCTTTCAGGAATCAGGGGATGATAGACAAACCCCAGAGCTAGCCACATTAGTGATATTGGAGAGCCCCAATAAAATGGGGACCCCAAGCATTATACCTCAATAAATGGTGATCTAAAAATAAGTGGGCCACAAGGAAAATTACCATTAGTGAATAAGTGCCAAGTGGAGGATTCAAAGAAATTCCCACAGGTGAAGTTATAATAACTATATAACCACAGCCAAAAGTAAAAAACAAAACAAAAAGAATCATAGCATTCTGAGCAAGAGCAAACCAAATAAATAAATAATTGGAATTCACTCACAATGCCCTTCTGATGTTGGAATTTTAGATTAAGATTTTTTTAAACTATGTAAATTATGTTTAAGAAAGTAAAAGAATAGAGAGCAAAAGATTATAAAAATTGGCCAACCATATTATAAAAAGAATCAAATAAAACTTCTAGAAATGTAAACTAAAGTGACATTTAAAAATTAGAGAAACAGCTGAATGGCAGATGAGAGAATTCATAAAAACTAAAAGATAATAAATTAGTGATAATTTAGCACAGAATGAAAAAATAAGAAAAATCTCAATGAGACGTTAAAAAATATGAAAGGTAGAGATACATAATCGAATATATGTTTAGTCAGGATTCCAAAAAGAGAAAATATAAAAAAGAATTATCTGAAGAGCTAATAAATGAAAATTTTCCATAAATAATGAAACATATCAATCCACAGAATCAAGAAACCCAGTGAATTCCAAATGAAATAAATAAAAAGTCTACTATGACATATTACAGAGAAACTACAGTCTACAAAACACAAAGAGAAGATCTTTGAACCAAGAAAGGAGATGAATTAAAAGGAACAATAATTAATAATAGCTAACTCTAAATAACAGCAACAATGTAAGCCATTTTGTATTACCCACTCATCACCGCCACCACAATCGCTGATCACACCAGTTTTAAACTTCAGAGCAACTTTTAAAGAGAAAACCTGTCGCAAAGTTGTATTCTACTCTCAAATTCCCACCAGCTGGCAAAGTGTCATTTTCTCCACCACCAACTGCCTCCTGAGTCACTGCACCCACCTACCTAGTCCTTCCAGGAAACTGAATCCTTCCCCCAGCCCACCCCTCCCCCGCCCTTCTGCAGAGGGTTTGAGGTTGTATCCCCATTGCCTGTATCCGAGAGGTGGTTCTAAGGAAATGTATCCTGTTCCATTTCTTTGACTTTCCCCATAAGGTTGTCTATATATATGTAAAGGTCAAATAATAGCAGAAATGGCCCATTTCTTAACTGGGCTATTTACTGCTGCCTTACTGGAGGCATACGGAAGGGATGTGTGAGGAACAATGTCAGTATGAACCGGTGGAGGAGTGTGTTGGTGAGTGTGTCAGCAGCACGCACAGTAGGGGAGTAGTACATGGCAGCTGGGAAAAGAGGTGGAAGAAGAATTACAGAGAAAAGAAAGAAGTCTATACAGTTTTTTCTCGTGACAACTCCACCTGCACATCACACGTGCTTAGGTCTACCAGCCAGCTGTGGTGCCTGGCAACCTATAGGCATCTTTAAGCACAATTTCTTATTTTCCATAAATCGCTGTAAAAATAACTGTTTGTCTGCTAAGAAATGATGTCTCATTTGAGGGGTGGCCTATTTCCTGGGCTAGCAGTAGTTTTCCAATTTGACTTGAGGGTCAAGTTGCTTTTCTGATTCATTTGTCTGAGTAGCTTAAATGCAAATTGAGAAGAGAAACCCATTTGAATATCGTATAATGTGAAAAGGGTGAATTCTGTAACCGGAGAAAGAGGGAATTAGAAAGGAGGTCGATTGTTGATTTGTCCCTCACATTGTTTAGATGTGGTTTTGCGGGTTCTGATGTGTCTGTGAATGGTTTGGAGGTTACATTCCCCGAGCGTTCCACCTTCCTCACAATAATTGTGCAAGCGACACTGAGAGTGTATGGACAATCCTCATGTCTTACTGAGGAATTTTGTTGCTACGCAGACCTATTTGCTCAGTATGCACCCTTCATAATAATTTGAGATGCTTCCCATTTACCTTGAGTAAATATCAGCCAGATCGTGATATCTATATCTGTCTCATGAAATATACATCCTCTCTAACTGCGCCCAAATGATTAATTTACTGCTCTGTGATGATTAGCATAAAAATCTCATCACAACACGAGATAGAAATGTTATCACTAATTGCCATTTGAAGTGAAGAATGTTTTTTCGCATAGGAATTAATGATGCATGCTTACTTCTCAATTCTGTTAAACCAGAAAACCCAAAAGTGTTTCTGGAGCAGAAAGAAATTGCCTTTGAAGTTTTTTCTTTTTTCTTTTCTAACCCTTAGATCAGCTGTTCTCAACCTGTGGGTCGCGACCCCTTTGGCGGTCGAACGACCCTTTCACAGGGGTCACCTAAGACCATCCTGCATATCAGATATTTACCTTACGATTCATAACAGTAGCAACATTACAGTTATGAAGTAGCAACGAAAATAATTTTATGGTTGGGTCACAACATGAGGAACTGTATTTAAAGGGCCAGAAGGTTGAGAACCACTGCCTTAGATGCTTCCACAGTTCAGCAGGGGAGTGGTGTAGGGGGATGGTTATTGGATCTTTGTACACAAAATGAGACAGATGAACTCAGCCATCACTTGATCAGGTCTTCCAATCAATCAAGTACTCAACTTCAGGAAAAGACCTTTTCCCTGGACATTAGGACCTCCCTATGGCCCTGAAATTTGACAAACACTCTCATATTTTCAGCACATCCTAACAATACTCAAGTCCTTAATATCAATGGTGGCCATTCCAGACCTGCTCCAGCAGCCACACAGCCAAGTATGATCTCAGGTATTTTTCATAATAGCCCGAGCTAAGACAACATCCCTTATTCATGGATTGGAAGATTTAATACTGTTAAGATGTCAATTCTACTAGGTTTCCCACAGTTCTGGATGCTGGGAAGTCCAAGATCAAGGTGACAGCAGATTCGGTTCTTAGTGAGGGTCCTCTTCCTGTCTTGTATGTAGATGCCTTTGTGATGTGGGCTCACATGACCTTTCCTTGGTGTGTGTTTATGCAGTGATATTATATTGTCCTCTTTTTACAAGAGCACTACTCTCATTTGGAGGGTTCACACTCATGACCTAATCTAACCCTAATTCCCAAAGGCCTCACCTCCAAATACCATCCCATTGGAGATTAGGGCTTCAACATATGAACTGGGGGGGAGGGGGTCCTCTCTAAAAGGGAACATTTGAGCTAAGTCCTGATGGATGATGAGGTGGAGATAAATGTTCCTCAAAATCCATTGTACCTTTTTCATGGTAACAGAGCCCCTAAATTTTGGCTGGGTTATATTCTCCCATCCCACCTTGTAATTAGGTGTAGCCATGTGACTAAGTTCTGGCTAATGAGTTA
Organism: Myotis brandtii; assembly: GCF_000412655.1. Lineage (NCBI taxonomy): Eukaryota > Metazoa > Chordata > Mammalia > Chiroptera > Vespertilionidae > Myotis > Myotis brandtii. The sequence continues at coordinate 2,537,351 of NW_005370223.1, forward strand.
TACCTGGGAGTGCAATGAGAAACTTCCAGGAAGTCTCCTTAAGGGGAGCTAAAGGAATGGGCATGCTCTTCTCCTCTCCTGAGGATTTTTTTTTTAATTTTAGAAAGACAGGAGGATAAAGGGGGGAGGGGAAAGAGGGGGGGGGGAGACACAGGCACGAGAGAAACCATTCATTCCCCGTACATGACCCGGGAACGAACCCGCAACCTAGGTATGTGCCCTGACCAGGAATCAAACCCACACCTTTTGGTGTGTGAGACAACATTTAACCAACTGGCCAGGGCTCACCTCTTTGTTGCTGGAAGGTTGAAGCAGTCACAGCCACAGCCAACTTGGACCATGAAATGAACTTGGGAATGGAAGTCGCACACAGTAGAGAAGCAAACAGGAAGGAGTGTGAGTCCCTGATACTGTGGAGAACCATATCAGTTTCGTATTGATTCCCGCAGGTAAACTGTATTGAAGTCATTCTTCCTACTGAAGGGCTGCTGGACTTCTTTATGATTCTGAAGATCTAAAACTTTTACTTGCGAAGCATAGGCCACAAGCTTCATGAACAAGCTTTCAGCCACAGTAGTGCTTGACTAAATCTCCTCAGGAAGTCATCAGGGACCCCTCTGGTTGCCTCTAACTCCTGATTACAGGAAGTGGCTGTTTTCCCTTTTCCTCTGGGTGCCTTTGAAAGGCGTTTGGCATGCCGGAAGGGCCACTCACTCCATCAGATGGCAAATGCCAAACTGACATAGATAAGAATATGCCACAATATGGGTCTCTGAGAAATGCTTCTATGACATATAAGCTATTTCACAAACACATGCAAAAGCTCAGATAAAGCTTTTGATGTCCATGATCTTTGTACTTCCGAATGGTGGCTGAGCAAACACAAATCAGTCTTCTTTGAAACCCTTTCGGAGTGGTGAAATTTCCTAAATCAGTTAGTTGACTAATCTCTGACTTTCAAAAGTCAGGGAAGGTTTTCTGTTTGTTCATTATTCCAGAGACACTTTCATATTCTCATCTAGGTTGGATTTTTGTTTTAGGAAATTTAAATCTATCATTTATCTGTTTGATTGTAAGTTTGAATTCCCATAAAGGACTTGGCCAATTTTTTTAAGTCTAAAAATTATTGAAATGGTTGTATAAATATTCTATTAAGAAATAGTGTATAGAACTTACCAGCATGGAGGTAAATGAGTAAGGACAGGAACTGATTCTCTTGCCAACTTATTTAAGGCTCGTGAAATACCAAATGTGTTATTACACCAGAAAATTGTGTGTAAAATTCATTGTGCTAAGGTTGCTACATTCCCATTTGTGTGCACTGGGGGATCATGGCTGTAGGAGATATATGATTTCGTACTTGCTTTTCAACTATGTCTAACTCAGTACTCGGCACTTAAGGTGACTCTGACTCTTCATGGTAAGGAAGCCACCATGGAAGTTGCCATGTGTGGGCATGAGCTAAGAGGCTGAGCTTTGGGACCTTCACTGTAGTTATGACCCTCTTAGGATTCTATAGGTCAGTGATGGCGAACCTATGACACGCGTGTCAGAGGTGACACGTGAACTCATTTTTTTGGTTGATTTTTCTTTGTTAAATGGCATTTAAATATATAAAATAAATATCAAAAATATAAGTCTTTGTTTTACTAGGGTTGCAAATATCAAAAAATTTCTATATGTGGCACGGCACCAGAGTTAAGTTAGGGTTTTCAAAATGCTGACACGCTGAGCTCAAAAGGTTCGCCATCACTGCTATCTATAGGTCAAAAACAAAAAGGGGGATGGAATGGAAAAATACTGAGGTATCATGTGAACTTGAGGTCTGTATAGTGAAGCTTCAGGAATGGAACCAGAGACTAATTCTTGCTCAGCAGCGCTTCCTGACCTTTTGTACCTCACACAAGGTGAAGTATTTCTATGGCCCATGGGGCTAACATAATGAGGCTGCTCCATGCAATCGAAAGTGACCCACTCTTTGGCATATTGATCAGCCACCAGTAACGCCTTTTTTGTCTCCCAATGCCCCAGTTCTTAGGAAACAGTCATAGCCAACATTTATTGAGCCCCTGTTGTGTGGCAGGCAGTGATCTAAACACTACGCATGGATTTCATTCACTCATTAAATCCTCACACTATCATATAAGGCAAGTATTGTATTTTCCCATTTTATAGACAAGAAAACCGAGGTACTTAGAGGCTAAACCATATAACAAGTTTGTGTACATGGTGGGGGAGGCAGGATTGAATCTACTTTGGCTCCAATATTTTCCTTAAACCTCAGCTATAGCACCTCTACTGGGCAGTAAAGCTGTCTGTACATGGAAGTGAATTGATTGGCCAAACTTGAGTTAGGTGCCCACCCTGAACCAATTAACGATGAGGAGGGAGTGGGATCATACTATAGAAAGCAACTTGATTTTCCTGCTACACCCTGTGGAAGGAGGGAGGACGGGGCAACTTCTAGCAAAGGAGTGCTTAACAGACACTCATAAGGGTCATCTTCCTGCTCTCCCTCCTCCTCTCACAGGTTAACTTAACTCTTCTCATCATCTCATAGCACACTATCATTATGCATTTCTTGCTTTGCTTATTTCATCTTATTCCTCATCTTCACCTCTACTCTTCTCCCCAGCCCCAAAGACAACCGTTTCACTTTCTTTGATAGGAATCATTTTATATTCTTTAGATGTGTCATTATATAATGAATATTGTTTTGTGTGCATGCATTTTTAATTCACGTATATGACACTGGGGTACAGGTTCCATTCTGTGTCTTCCTTTTGCCACTCAGTCTTACGTTCATAAGCTCTCTCCATGTTGCCATGCTGCCAGCCCATCGCTGCTGATCACAGCATGTACTCCATGATGTGCCTGGCCCCACATCCTGCTGTACCCCCTAACCATGTCTTGTCCAGTCATGGACTAGCAGGTTCTATGGATCACCTCACCCAGCTTGGAGCCCCCTCAGCTGGAAAGTCCCCTCTCTGCCTGATGGAGTGTCCCTCCTCTGGGCTTCTGCCATGCTTTCCTCCAACAGGACAGAGGCCACAGAGCACCCTGGTTAAAAGTGCAGGATCGGGGCCAGACTGCCTAGACCAGTGATGGCGAACCTTTTGAGCTCGGCGTGGCCGGCATTTTAAAAAACCCTAACTTATCTCTGGTGCCGTGTCACATATAGAAATTGTTTGATATTTGCAACCATAGTAAAAACAAAGACATATTTTTGATATTTATTTTATCTGTTTAAATGCCACTTAACGAAGAATAATCAACCAAAAAAATGAGTTCGAGTGTCACCTCTGACACGCGTGTCATAGGTTCACCATCACTGGCCTAGACTCAGAATCCTGTCTCTTCCACTCACAGCTAAGTCATATAGCCTCTTGGTGCCTCTACTTCCTTGTCTGCAAAATGTTAACAATTACTCATGGGATTGTTGTGAAGATTGAGAAAAATCTCTAAGTGCTAAAAATAGTGCCTAGTATTTGTACCTATGATATTTGTACTGATTACATGTGTTGGAGTGGTCTGTTTACTTGTTCGTCTCTACCCCCAGATTATGAAGCCTTTGAGTCCAAGGACCTTGACAATTTTATCTCTGTGCCCCAGAGCCCACTCATGCAAGAACCCAGGTCATGTTGAATTATGTTCTCGTAGTCACCCTCTGGTTTGACATGGCTGCAGGATTTGTATCTAGAAACCAACTGGGTTGAGGAGAGACTCAGAAGAGCCTGGAGATGTGGCTTTAAAAGGAAGGACTCTCCTGTACCCATAATGCTGCACAATAGGAAATACAGCATTAGCTGTCACCTGCAGCCAGGAAGGTCAACAGATCACCCAAGACTGGCCTCCAGACAGCATCCTTGCACAGGCAGCTGCATAAACTTGGCTGGAGCATTGCCAGGTGGCAACACTTTCTGGCTTTATGTGTGTTTGCCTCAGTGGCCTGTAAAACAGGACTAATAGTGGCCGCCTCATAGGGTTGTCCTGAGGATTATGTGAGTGAATGATTATCAAGTGCTTAGAACAGTGTCTGGCATGGCCTCAATCAGCAATAAATGTTAGCTCCTCTTAGTAGAGATGGAAGGTGCCACACTCCTTTTCTTTCTTGTTTCTGGATCTTTGAATTTTTGTTTATTCAGTTGAATGTTTGTTTTTGTTTTTATTTATTTAGTTGACATTCTGGTGGGAATTATTTGTCAGCAGGTTAACCCTTTTCCCTTAGCCTCGATAAATGTGCCCCTGAACTCACAGGTGGCCAGAATAGCTCCTCTATCTTTGAAGGCTTTCGAAGGACACAATCACTCTCAGATTGGAAGTTCTCTAAAATCCCAGTTTCCAGCAACCCATAGTCTGATATTCCCAGGTATACGAGAGGACAACATTTGCAATCACAGAATACCCTTAAATGGGAATGAACTTGATACTTAAAAAAATAATAATAAGAGGGGAAAAAGAACAAGGAAATCAAACACAGGTCCAGTGGGACTACCCTCGGAGTAATGAAGGTCTTTCCCATTAGCCTTCCAAGCAACTTTTAGGCTGCTGCTGGGCCGCAGAAAGACTCTTTTAGAAAATGTTTGGTTTCAGATGTGGAAAGAAGCCCTGAGGGTGCATTACTGACTGCCCTGCATGAGAGGCCTAGCTGTAAGAACCATTAGCTACCAAAAGAGAGGTTAATTACGAGAAGAACTCCACGGCCTAAGCTGAGCTTGTTCAGGGGCTCACCGTGAGGGGGCTCATCAGCAGGCAACAGCTCTCTCCCAGGACAAGGCTTACTGGGGAGTCTGATACCATGTGTCGTGTTTGGACTTGTATGGGGACTAGGAAGCCTGTTTGTGTTTTCTAGCTGCGGGGATTCTTCCCCATGGGGAACATTAACTAGCGTCAGAAGAAAGGGAGCATGAACAAGATGAGCTGGTGAGACTCAGCAAAATTTCTCATTCTGTAAAATTAGGATCTCGGTGTACTCCACACAGACTCTGCCCAGGGCTGCTCCCTGATCCATTGGGATTGGAAAGTAGGTGTAGACAGCATTTTACCAGATCTTACTCGCCACTCTCATCCATTCCTGATTCTGCATTCGGCTGTGCCTCAATACAGCTCACAAGAGAAGCACAGATTGCCAAGACACCGCCTGAGTCTTTCTGGGACAGCTGACCTGATGGTGTATTTAGAGGCTACCATTTCATGAATGTGGAGACAATGTTCCATCTGCCATGTCCTGCCTTCACCGTTTGTTGTGCAAGGTGGAGAGAGGTCATGTATTTGTCAGCTTCTGCAGAGACGTACCACATGAACAAAACAATACCCATGTTTACAACCACCCTGGTTTTCTGAATTCAGAGCAATAATACAATCTATGCAAGGGTCATAGAGAGGGGGAGAAATAGTACAGTGGGGTAGAAAGGAGGAGAAGATAAGAAAGCCCATTCCTGAGAGTATTGGTATGGCTGTCATCCTGTCCATTGCCTCTAGGCATGGATACTAAAAGTCCAGGCACAGTACTAAATACTCCAAAAGAATTATCCTTTCAAAACACAGGAGAGAGGTAATATTTATACCGCCACCATATTCCAAATAAATGAAAGCACGAAGGAACTTGTGCGGGGTCACGCACTTTCTCAAACTTGGAGCAAGAATTCAAATGCAGATGACAGAGTTTACACTCCTACCTGCCCTACTTGGCTGCATGGTCTCTGAAAATGGTATGTCTTGGTCTCAGGGCCTGGCAGAGGGTAGACAGACTCTTGTATTTGCAAGGGACAGAAACCCAACTAAAAGTGACTTAAGTGAAAAGGGATATTTATATTCTCACATCCTCAAAGATTTTAGGGGGTAGAATTTAAAACAGAGCCCTGGCTGGTGTGGCTCAATTGGTTGAGCATCATCGCAAGCACCTAGAGGTCGCCAGTTTGATTGTGGGCTCAACCCCCAGTAGGGGGTGTGCAGGAGACACCTGGTGGATGTTTCTCTCTCTCATCGATGTTTCTACCTCTTTCTCCCTCTCCTTCCCCCCTCTCTCTAAAATCAATAAAAACATATTTAAAGAAAAGAGAGAGAGGAACCTAAGTATAAAAAATAAAATGGTGCGTTGGCCAGGTGGCTCAGTTGGTTGGAGCATACCTAGGTTACAAGTTAAAAATTATATGATCATACAAATAGGTGAAGAAAAAGCATGTGATAAAATCCAGCACCCATTTATGATAAACAATCTCAGCAAAGTGGGAGTGGAGGGATCATACCTCAACATAATAAAGGCCACATATGACAAACCCATGACCAACATCATACTCAATGGGCAAAAACGAATTGTTTTCCTTAATATTAGGGACAAGACCAATTTTATTCGACATAGTACTGGAAGTTCTAGCCACAGCAATCAGACAAGAAGAAGAAATAAAAGGCATCCAAATTGGAAAGGAGGAAGTAAAACTGTCATTAATCACAGAAAACCCTGAAGACTTCACCAAAAAACTGCCAGACCTAACAAATGAGTAGCTTATTACAAAATTGATATTTAGAAATCAGTGGCATTTTTATACACCAATAATGGAGAGTCCTCAAAAATTTTTAAATGGAACTGCCTTTTGACCCAGTGATCCCACTTCTAGGAATACACTTGAAGAAACCCAAAACACTAATTTGAAAGAATATATGCACCTCTATGTTCATAGCAGCATTATTTACAGTAGCCAAGACCTGAAAACAGCCCAAATGTCCCATCAGTAGATGAGTGGATAATAAAAGCTGTGGTACATTTACACAATGGAATACTACTGGACCATAAAAATAAAAAGGAAATGTTACATTTTGCAATAGCATGGATGAACCTGGAGATTATCAAATACCATATGATCTCACTTATATGTGAAATATAATGAACAAAATAAACTGACAAATGAAATAGAAATAGAGTATGAATACATGGAACAGACTTACAGCTGTCAGAAGGGAGGGGGTGTTGGAGGCAGGGTGAAAGAAGGTAAAGGGATTAAGCAGAAAATTTTATATATATATATATATATACACACATATATATATATATACACACACATATATATATA
>NW_005370223.1:2544490-2563034 GCF_000412655.1 Myotis brandtii
CACACACACACACACACACACACACATATATATATATACAGGGTGTCCCAAAAACATATATACACACTTTAACAGCTCATAGCTCAATTGATATTTCTTTCCTTTCAGCCACACTAAGCTTTGAACAAAGAAAATTTATCCACTAGACATTTTTATGGGGATATATAAAAGATAAAGTTTATGGTACAAAACCAGCAACAGTTGATGAATTGACACAAATACTGAATGAAATGATTCTTGATGTTTGTGATTCCATTGCTTCACATTATCAGCAGTGCCAGGCAGTCATCAGTTTGAAAACAGGCACTGACAAAAAATATATAATAATTATTCATTTCTGTAGATTCTTTTAAATTTTGAAAATGAACTGTGTGTTAATAAACACTGACTGTATAACATTCAAAGTGTTTATACATTTTGGGGGACACCTACACATATAGAACACACAGACACAGACAACAGTGCGGTGATGGCCAGAGGGAAATGTGGGTGGGGACTAGGTGGAGGTGGGCAAAGGGTGAAGAATGGGGACAGAAAGTGACCTTGCTTGGGACAATGGGCACACAGTGCAGTGGGCAGAGGTTTTATTGAGTTGTACACTTGAAACTTACACGGTTTTGTGAACCAATTTCACTCCAATAAATTCAATTTATACAAAAGAATTTGAAATAGCTGGGATCAGGGGCTCAACCAAGCTGTTAGGACTTGGATGCCCACACATCCCCTCTCTGTTCTGTTTCTTCTCTGTTGACCTCACTCTTCCATCATGACTATTGGCAACTCTAAGCTGAAATACCTATAGCTTGGCAACATCAGCTCTAGGAAGTAATCTCTGTTCCAAGAGTTCTAACCATAAACCCAGGAGTCAGACTGACTCTGATTTGCCCAATTAATCCAGTCACTGAGGCAGTGACTAGGTTGAGTCATGTACCCACCCTTGCTGCTGGCTGCGGCGGTCAGTCCCATCTGAGCTACATGGATTGAAAATGAAGGCATTTCCCCGCAAAGGAAAAGGGGATTGTTCTCAAAAGAAAAAGGCAAAGCTCTGGGGACAACCAGTGTCCTTAGTAAATGCATGAATGATGGATGAATAGATGGATGGTGGGTGGATGATGGATGGGTGGGTGAATTAATGTAAAAATGCAATGCCCCCTTAAGGCAAAGGTCTCCATGAGGAGGAACTTAAGGGAAAATGCATTCCTGCATTATCAAACAGTAAGAGATGTTAAGAATAGCATTACCTTGGGTTCTTTTCCACAAAAGAGACACCAGATCTGAACGAGGTAGGTAGAGGAAGACTATTGAAAAAACAGGTACATAAAACAAAGAATGGGAACATGGGGAGGGATTTCTCTAATGGAGACAATTACAGTTTTAATAGGACCTCTGCCTCAAATAGAGTGGGTTCCTGGTTGCTGCTTTTTATTGGAATTTCTCTTTTTCTTGGTGCAGAAGGAAGACTGCACAATTGTCATGGGCAATTACAGTCCAGTGCACAACGTCTCACATCTCATCCGGAGAGACCGGTCACTTGCATCTGCACCAGCCAGCAGGACCTCGGGAAATATGGGCCTGCTCCACACGGCTTCTCAGATGCTCTTTAACTCAAGCCATTCTTTTAGGTTGCCCCCTAGTTATCAGCCTTGTGTGTGTCCTCTTAAAGCTGCCATTTCCAAAGTTGATTATCAGAATGGGATTTGGCAGGGCAAATAGAGCCCCAGTTGGGAGAGAACATCTACCCTGCGGAGAAGGTTATGAAAAAGGACAGGACGATAGATTTCTCCAGCAAGACCAAGGAGAGAATAAAAGGAATCGAGCACACGCTCGCATAAGCACCCTGAACTGCTGTTATGCACAGCTGGGCTCGGGGAGCCCTCAGCATATTTCAGACCCAAACTCCTGTCTCATTTGACCTTTCACCGTGTGCTCCGTAGCAGGGAAAATGAATGCTGCATTTTCCTAATTTGCCTGTACTTCAATTTCGCCCTTATGATTTAGTAACCTATCTTTTATTTATTAACTCACATGGCTGCTCCAGCCTTCTATGACTAAGTAGAGTTTATATCTTTTTTTTAAACCAAGGATTGATGAGGAGGTTTTGGGGTGGTTGTTTTGTGTGTGTGCGCTTTTGCCTTCCTTTGGTGCCTCTCATTGTAATCATCCCCTCCTCCCCATACCCACTGCAGCAATCACCCATTTGTGTGATAAACCTCCATGAGCCCTTCTACAAACATGACGTGGCAAGGCTCTGGATTCTGACCTTCAGAGAAGAGAAGGCGAAGATAGTGACCGAAGACTGGAATGCAAGCTACAAGGTTTGGAGGGAAAGGAGGCCACACAGCATCAAGAATTTTCCCCGGGAAGCAAGCAGGAGGAGCTGGGAAAGCAGAGAAGCTCACAGAAATAGCCTCAGGACAGCCTTCCATGAGAAGGTTCCAGAAGCGCTAGCTGGCATCGCCCTGTCTCCGCTTTGGTTTTTCCCGCTGGTGCAATGGGAAGGCTTGTAAAACCAGAGTGTAAAGCGACTCTCACTAGACCCGTCGCATGGAAACATTTTTGGCAAGGATTAGCCTTTTGGGGGAAAGGGAAGGAAATGAGATACAACAGGCTGTTCTGTAAGGAAGAGTGGAGGGCAGGAGGAGGGACCACTAATAAACGAATATTGGACCCTATACGTGTAGACCTGCATCTGAGGCACAAAATGATTAGTTCCCACATGACTGAATCTTACAAATACTTACACTGCAAATGGAGGAAGCTCACAAAGCCGCCTTTTTATAGTTGCAGGAAGTACCTTCATTTGGACTTGGTGATAATGGGGCCTTCCAGTGTAAGAAATGCTGCCTTGAACAATCACAGTTCCCCCTCCTACTCTTGAAGCAAACACACTTTTCCCCTGTCCATCCTGAAGCCATCACTGTGTGTTGCTGTTCACTCTGCTCACATCTGCAAACTTCCCTGCCCTAATCATAGTGAGAAATTTATTTTTGGAAATGACCTAACAATTTACAAGTCCTTTTGTATCTATTATCTCATTTGATTTTTCTCAACAACCCATAAGTCAGCAGTGGAAGTATATCCTCCTCCAGTTTATAGGTAGGAAAACACGTTGGAGGAGATTGAGGAACCAGCTCAGGGTCGGATGGCTAATACCGCGGAAGGGTCTGCCCAGGATTCTAATTCAGGCGCTCTGATCACAAAGCCTTTACTTTTCCACATTCTCTTTCTGCCTCCCTTTTGTGGAAAAAATAATTAGACGGACACTTCAGTGCGCTTTCTCTAATGGATCCATAAACTCCAGTCAGAAAGGACACTTATGATGCAGTAGGTCTTGTCGGAGATGCTGCCGGGCCCCACTCGTGGGTGCTGTCCACGGAGCACATCTCCAGCGGGATGATGGTCAGACCCAGGACACTTGCCAGAGCGCCCAGATACCTTATGATGGGAAATCAGCTGCGTTCATGTTCATGGCATCTTCCCAGCTGATTTCCTGGTACACGTGGTGTGCATCAGGGTTACAAGTGTGGGATGGGCACCATGCTCTCACTGTGTTTAGTGGGAAAATGGCATGTTTTGAGACTTTTACCCAAACAACATCCCTAAGCCCAAGAGACATTTCTGCCTTAAGAGGCTAGTCCCCTTTACAAATACTTAAGGCTAACTGTTCAGAATCTGGTGTTGACTTGAGCCTAGCCATACATACATACATACATACATACACACTTATAACCTATTAGGTTTTTTTTTAATTGTGCCCTTCAGGAAATGACTATGGATGCAGTCTAGGAATAAGATAGCAATAAAAAGCAAACATAAATATGATATTAACTAAAACTATAGCAAGCTATAAAGATCAGCCAACAAACACAACCTTGTTGAGAAGAATCAGTTCAAAGACTCAAATCAAAAAAATCATGATTGGCAAAAATAATGGTTAATAATTCAGAGTCCTTCATGGAATTGAAACTTGTTATTGGAATCAGGACCAAATTCATATAATATACCTTGAAAATTATTGAGAGTGTAGTAATAATGATGATAATAAATATGTTATCTGCAATAAACAATGAGTAAAGCTTTACAGTTAGCAAATAACTCACTCTCCACATATCTCATTTGATAGAACAGTCCTGATGAAAACATGGAATTTATTAGATAGATCAGAGGCAATTCTACGCACTGTCAACTGGTGTTTCAAATCATAGGATCTCAGAAAGAGAAGGAATCATTTAGTCCAACTAGATTCTTCTACAGGAGATAACAATCATCCACTTTTCTCTAATCAGGCCCAGCGCTACACACTTTACATTCACTATCTCATTTCATCTTCACAGTTCTCACCCCCATTTTTCTGCTGAGAAAACTGAGGCTTAGCAACATTAGGCCACTTACACATGGTTACTCAACTAGCAAGTGGGAGAATCAGCATATATGGCTCAAAGGTACTACATTATAGCTCAAGATACCCAGCTGCTCACGTCCTATACCCCCCCCCCCCATTTTTTACGAGCAGAGAGCCAAGGGAATGACAGATTTTCTGCCTTGGATGCAGAGGGTCCAAAAGAAGACAAATGGGAAGCAGAAGACCTATAATAACCAGCTGCTTGACCTTTGGAAAATCGAACGATTACCATCTCATTTTCACCTCCTGTAGAACAAGATGCTTAGACTAACTGCTATTTAAGGAATCATCCAGCTCTGACATTCTATGATACATGAAATACATTATGTCTGGTGATAGTCAAGTATGACGGAAGGGAAACTTTGCTATTAACAAAAAGAAGAAAGAGAAGAATGACCTCTCGGGGAAGCTTAGAAATGCACATTTTGGAGCCTTCTGGTCTTTAGCATATTTCTTATAAAATAGCCTTACAAGTCTTCTGGTGCCCACAACTAAGTGCGCATAGCACTTCATAATCTCTCTCAACCCAGGGCCACAGGCGGCCACCAGTAAATGATCAAAGCAGACATTCCAGATAAAACGCATTTTTTCATCTCTTCCTTAAAAGAATCATGAGTGTGTTTTGTTTTGTTTTTGAAAGTATGCACATTACAGATGTCTCCAGGTTTTACTGCAGTGGTCAAATAGTAGGTGGGTGGCAGCTTCGTGGCCAAGTGCAGGCCTGCGAACCGCATTTCCTATGAATGAGATGACAATGCATCTGAGATAGCCCAAGCTGCGGTCATCAGCCAGGTCTGGCAGTCACATTCATGACCTCTCAGGGCTTCACACCTCCGAGGATGAGAACTGGTCTGCTCACTGTCAGCCAGGAGAGAAGGAGAGGTGGCCCCCAGCCCCGGGATCCTCTCTGGGAAAATGGCGGCTGCTCTCAGAATGCCAGCTCCCTCAGGACTCCTAGACAAAACATACCGATTCTCATGCACATGAAAGCACCCTATCAATCTCTCTCCCTTCTTTCTCCTTTGAGAGTGAAGATGAGCTTGTGGGATCACAGCAGTGAGCTATAAATAACCACTGAAGGGAGAAATGAACTATGAGAGATTATAGCTGCTGGGCATTCCAGTTCTGCCTGCCTCGGTGACCTCTAAACCTCTACTCGGAGATGCTTCCAGAAAGGGGTGTCCTCCCAGACCCTGTTTCTACCACACGTTGTCTTCCTATCCTCCCTGCCTTTTCTCTGTGAAAAGTTGAATGCTACAGCCATAACTGAGTAAAAACACAGCCTGCAAATCTGGTTTTCTCCTCATAAAGCAGGCACTCCCACGAGGCCCTTCGATTCTCTTGTGTATGTCCTCAGTGACAGGAGGAAAGGATCTCTCTCAGGGGCCCATCAATGATCAGTCAACACATGTGCACTGAGTAGCCACGAAATGCCATGTATAGGGGATGCGAGTAACTTATACCTACAAAGAACCTTTTTTCAAATAGAGCAACATTTACGGGTTCCAGGGATCAGGGCCTGATGCCTTTGGAGGCCACTGTTCAGCCTCCCAAAGCTCAGCTCCCTGGGCTGGGCTGATGGCCTCAGTTCAGAGGAGCTCGCGTCATCCCCTGGGTAACAGCAAAACTCGAAGCCCCACTGATAGGAGGAGAGGTTGTACCTGAGAGAGCCCACGCCAAGACTCGGTGGCTGAATGGGCATGTCTGCCGAATGGAGACCCCCCAGCCCTACCCCCTCTTCTTCTGGGGAATGGGTGGAGAGAGGAATGACAGAGTTGGCCCAGCAGAAGTTTATTCTGGCCCAGGAATTCATTTGGGAAAAATAGTCTCACTATTAGACCACTTAACAGGAAGACTCAGAGATTCCTTTTTTCCCTAATCTATGGAGTTTTCATGCCAACAAAAACAGCTTAACTTTTTTGACATATGGAAAACTTTTTCTCCCATGTCCAGCCTCAGTCTCAAGGAGAAACAATCTGTATTCTTTTAAAATATATATATTTTTATTGATTTCAGAGAGGAATGGAGAGGGAGAGAGAGATAAAACATCAATGATGAGAGAGAATCATTGATCGGCTGCCTCCTGCATGCCCCACACTGGGGATCAAGCCTGCAACCCGGGCATGTGCTCTGACCAGAAATCAAATCCTGTCCTCCTGGTTCATAGGTAATGCTCAACCACTGAGCCACACCAGCTGGGTCCACCTGTATTCTTATCTACCAGAATGATACTCAGCTGGAACACATGGAATACTTGAATTATTGAGCTCAATGGACAATATCCAATTTTCCTTTTTCACAGGAATGAGCAACAGGCAAGAAAGTTCTAGACTTCAGCTTTCTTGCTCTGCTTCTCACGATGACACCTTTGGTCTGTTGTAAACTTCCTTCCTTCTCCTTAGTCACTCTTCTACTTCTCTACATCTTTAGTCTTTCTCTTCTCTCTCACTCACCTCCCTTCTTGTTTAGCTGGGGGCATGTGTACATGAAAAACCATAGCTCTTAGATCTTCACTCCCAAGATGATCCTTCAGAGGGTCCCCTGCCGTAAACGCCGTCAGCACCCCAGCTATCTCCCCCTCGGCACTCATCATTGCCAGAGCGCCAGCCCAACTCTAATTGCTGGTGAGCACCTGTGACATTTGGTCCAAAGGCTGCTTACACTCCCTGTGCCCACGTGCCCACTAGAGCCCACTGGAGTCCATGTGAAAAGGCCCTTGATTCACTGCTGACAGGTGGTAGGCACCCCAGCTCCCTCTCTCCTGAAGCAGGACAAAGCCAAGGCTCGTGCTCTACTAGTTTACTGGCCCCAAGCATTCCTGGTGGGATTAGCTCTGTTTGTCACAGTGGTAACTTGCTTGGTAATGTTCCTTTGTTTGGCTGTCTCTCCAGCTCAGTCTCACCCTCCCACTCCCCAAATGCTCTCTGCAATCATCTCCCAAAGCATTACTTGCACTCAAATACTTGTCTCAGAGTTTGTTTCTGAGAGAAGACCACGCTAGACTATCCTCCTCTCATCAATTTGAGACTGTCGGTGCTCTCCCCACAGCCAAGGGCATGATGCCTTGGAGAAGCACTTTCCTAGGGGCTCTTCCAGGTTCACACCATGAAATCCGGTCCCTTTGGCGATAGTGGGAGAAAACGGATGTGGCCCCACATTTCCCTACTGTTCCCTGGCAGAAAAGACTGTTTCCTCTGCTAGGTTGTTACCTCGTTTTTACACCTTAGTTTAGCTTCTCCCAAAACACACACACACACACACATGCTTCCTTTCAGAATCTATTCCAAGATTGTCTTATAGTAAACCTCAACTTTTTCTTGCTATTTTGCTTACTTCTCATTCTTTTACGCATTTCTCCTCTCTTTCTCTTTCTCCCTCCCCCTCCCCCAGTGTTGTTGTTTTTTTCTTAGAAGAGACTGGTTAATGATCTCCAGAACAATTTAAATTGATCACTTGACCTCTTTCCTCTGCTGTCACTCTAAATACAGGCGAATGGCTCTCCTAGGGACCCTTCCATCTTCACTTGCCACAACTGTGACTCTGTCAAATCAGAAACCGGGCTTCCTGAATCAGCTCCTTACAAAGCTATTATCTTTCTGGCCCCTGAGTTCCTCGATTAATTGACATCATTTTAATGCAGACAGCCTTAAACTACTAGTATATCCAGGGTGGCTCGGACTCATTGACTTGCACGCCATTGCTTCCATCAGTGACAAGATCCCTGCATCAGCTTTGCCCCAAAGTGAACTGTGACCTCAGACTGGGTGTCTTTCACTCTGTGCTGCCATTGACTTCTGGTTAACAGTAATGCTTGCTCATGTGATTAAAAAAAAAACACAAAAACCACCAAATATAAACAGCTATTTCAGTTGCTGGTCATTTGATCAAACTTCCTTAATGTTACCACAACAGAACCTAAATCTCAGGGAAAACCCTCGACTTGGGTTTTAAAAAGTGAAGCCACTGTTCAACGCAGCCCCCACATTTCCAGGACTTCTTTTCTGCTACCTGACAAGCTTCTAAATCAGTGGTTCTCAACCTTCTGGCCCTTTAAATACAGTTCCTCATGTTGTGACCCAACCATAAAATTATTTTCATTGCTACTTCATAACTGTTATGTTGCTACTGTTATGAATCGTAATGTAAATATGCAGGATGGTCTTAGGCGACCCCTGTGAAAGGGTCGTTCGACCACCAAAGGGGTCTCGACCGATGTTCTAAATGATTATGAGGTTGGTAGTGAAGGGATGCCATGAATGCCGTGCAAATCCCCTGGGCTCTGAAATCACACAATCCTGGGTTATATCTTGGTTCTGCCACAGCACTCCACCCCGGACAAGTTAAGTAGCCACTTTGAACCTCTGTTGTCTCAACTGTAAAATAAAGATAGTAAAATCTACACTACAGTGTTGAATGAAGATTCAAAGGGAAAAAGCTTATCATGTTTATGGGTCACATGAGGAAAAAAGTATTGAAACCTTTCACTATGACGGTGGCTTTGTTGACTTCTTCTTGAAGTTCTGATCATGTGTATATTTAACACAGTTCATACACAGAGTCAAACCATAACTTATATGGTCCGTTTCAACAAACACACATATTTAACAGGAAAAAAAGCTATTGCAGGACAGTGCACATGCAAATTTTATCTTTAACAAAACATCTGTCTAGACCAGGGGTCAGCAAAATGGCCTATAAGCCCTATCGAGCCTACTATCTATTTTTGTATTGTTTGTATTTTACATGTTAAAAAAATAAAAAGAAGACTATTTTGTGACACATGAAAATTTTATGAAATTCAGATACCAGTGTCCATAAGTAGAGTATTGTTAGGACTCAGCCATGCCCATTCATTCACATGTTGTCTATGACTGCTTTCATACTATAGAGATAGTGCAGCAGAGACCATATGGGCCACAAAGCCTAAAATATTTCTATTGGTCCTTTATAGAAAAAGTTTATCAACCCCTAATCTAGAACAATATTTTATTTAAGCTATGTTGAATCTAAATGTCTTGAAGTTACCTAAGGTAATGAGAGTTTACTGTAAGGCTACAACCTTCTACAGAAAGAGCTGGGGCAATAATAAAGTGATGCTGGCATGCAGCAGTCCACCACCCTTGACCAGACGGCTGCCTGCACGTGGACCTAGTTCCATGTGCTGTGGGTTCCCCAACAACTGACTTAAGGAGTGGCACAGGGAAGCACCAAGGTAGTGCAGGAATCTTGAGGCCTAAATTAGACTAAAAAATCTGTCTTGGATAATCCAGATCTTTCGAAGCCTGGTCCATTTCATTTACCCCCCTGCTGTTTATTGAGTACTGTCTACCAGGTGCCACTTAAACACATCTGTCTCCTCGAGTCTTCTCAACAGCCCTTTGAGGTCAGTATCATTATCTCAAATCCTATGGGTGAATAATCTGAGACAGAGAGAAGTTAAACAATATGCCCAAGGTCACCCAGCTGAGAAGAGTGGAGTTAAGTTTTTAAACTGTATTTTTCTGACTTGAAGAGCCCTTGGTCCTACCCATTATAATCTACTATTGCACATACAAATTTCATTCTAAGAAATGAAGGGGGGAAAAACAACATACGTCTAGGTTAAGTCTGAGTTCTTGTCTGTTCTTCACTTTACCAAATAATGGAGTGGGAAGCAGGTCCGCTGCTGTGGGAGCTTCACTACAGTTGGAGAATCTCACCTAAAAGGGCGGGTTGCTTGAATGGGCATTTATTTCACATCAGTCTGAGCTCTGTCTCCTGAGATGTCCAGTGAGTAACTTCCCACATGCTTGGGATTTGGAAACTTAACCTGAAAGTGAGAGGTTCGGTGCCTCTTTCAATTGCATGGCAATGTGCCTTTTCCCTAGAGATGCCACCACACAGTGAAAAGCACCACCAAGACTTGGTTGCCATGTGGGGATTTCTGACTGGATAAGAGGACATACTAAAAGACCAATTGCATCATCTTAGAGCAGACCCTGCACTGCCTGCCGGAGGACTTGGGAAGCTCGCCTGTTGCAAGAGATGGATGGGCCCAGAGGAGAGGGAAGACGGATCTTTCCAATATTCCTCACAAAGAATCTGAAATGAAACACTTTAAAAAGGACTTTTTAAAAAATTATTGGTTTTAGACAGCAACTAAAAGCAAACTTCTGGGCCCTTACGACAAATGCTTCCAAAACATATTTGAAATTTTTAAGTGTAAAAAATAAACAGCCTATTTGATGCTGTAAAACTTTATTTTTTCAATAAAACTGAAAAAATCACGATCTGTTTCTGAGGTCACATTTCAAACCATACTACCTCCAAAATCAGTCATTAAAATAAGAGTAAAGAAAATGAAACAGTTACTACGGATTTACATAATAAATGTTCCTTTTGGGACACAATGAAGCATAGAGCCACATCTTAGGAAAGGCCTTACTCTATTTTTTTTAAGTAGCATAAAATACATGTCAGACACAAATACATTTGAAAAACATGACATTTAAAAAAACACCTATAATTAACTCAAGTGAATGGTGATGGATGCTGGTCTGTGCCTAATGGCCATTGTGAATGTGAGGCTTAGCCCAGGTGGAGAGCAGTTTCCTGCCCTGCGGCTTTCTAGGAGCCGTCAGGGACACAGACCAGGCTGACAGGCAGAGGGAGTGGAGGGAGGGAGGGGCAGGGGCACTAGAGTCTGGAAACGCAGGAATAAAAACATGAGTCTATACATGGCAGGTGCATCCAAGGCCCACGCTCCTGTAAGTAGTATCTGGGCAAAGTGGGTCTTCTTTCTGTTTCACACTCACATTCATTCCCTTCCACCCAAATCAAGCCCTGATTACAGGCTTTTCCAAACACGATCAAGACTTGAGTCACTAAAACCATCTTTGTGCCTTGTTCTTGCAATCCTCTCTTTACTAGTAATAAAAAAAAAAAATGGTGACTATTGCCAACACCTATTATCTGCTACACTTTTGTATCATGCTGTCTTAGCAGAGCTCTTAGGACTTGGCCAGAGTCATGCCATGAAGTAGGCACACTTTGACCCTTCTGGTGGCAACATGACATATAATTTCCAGTGGGAAAGCAAGTCTGCTGTAAGGGAAGAAGGTGAGAATCCAGGTGGTTCTCCTGATTGCATCTAGAAGCTCTGGACACAGAGTGAGGCTGAGTGGCCAGGAAGTGGTGGGGAGCTCTGGGGTGGGGTGGAGTGAGAAGACGATGGCCCATTTCTTCCGCACATTGAGACCACATTAAGAACCCCACCTATGAGTAGTGCGTGAATGCCCAGGACAAGTAAATAGGCTGCACCTGTAGGCAATTCTCCAATGTCAGGAATGGGTTATGTTGTCATTCTCAATAACTCAATCATGTTCACCACCCATTCCTGAGCACCTGCTATGTTCCACTGCTGTTTTCACTCCCCAACAGAGGAGACACAGCATGAAAAATTTAGTGCTAAAACAACAAAATGGGAACCATACCAAAGCAAAGGAGTGACTACTTCTATTTGAGTAGGTCAAGGGTGTTGGGTCTGGATTTTGAAAATGAGTAGAAATTTTCCAGTTGTAATCCAAGTAGAGAAAATAATACATGCAAACGATAGAGGTATAAAATAGCATGATGCACTTGAAGAACTAGTTGAATGTGACTAGAGGAGTAAAGTTATTGGGACCCCTAAAGTCTAGGGCAGCGGTCACCAACCGGTGGTCCGCAGGCCACTGGTGGTCCATGAGGTCCAAAAGGTTGGCAACCGCTGGTCTAGGGGAAAGTGACATGTCTGAAAAGTTCAGGGATTAGATCCTGGAAGACTTCCTGTGTTATCCCAAGCAGCATGAACTACCAGAATGAGCAATGGAATTCAGGCAAGACCATCCCATAAGATTTGAGTAGGCACACACCCAGACAGCCCTGTCACGTCAGGCCAAAAAAACTTGGTCGTATGGATGACTGAGTCTCCTATACCCTTTGGGGGCTCCAAAGTTGGGGAACCCAGCTGTCTCTGGCTCCCCTTTGTCACCAGCAGATCTGTGTGCAGCGGTGGCTGGCGCTCAGCAGTGCCACGCTGTTTCTTCATGCTGCCTCCACATTTCCTCTCGTATTCAGTCCCGCCTCAAGAGACAGGCCAAATGGCAACAGTTACAGTTGGCCCCTTTCCCAGAGAAATTATATTTAGTGCCCTCCAAAGCAGTGGGCTTCAAAATGGCAGGGTCCTCTGGGCTAAAAATGGCCATCCGGAAGGAGCTAACTGTGGAAAGCGATCCAAGGATGAGAAACAGGCCACTGGGAGTAAATGATTATTATGTGCTTCCAGGGGTCCTGTTCTCAAGTCCTAGTGGGCTGGGCCAAATTAAAACAAATGGGCACAGAAGGCCTCCCATCTGAGGCAGCCATAAAAGGGGCTTTCTGTCTGGCCCTAGGCCCAGAGCCAAGGCTGGTCAGGGCAAATGCTGCCCAGCTCCCAACTGAGCTCTGTAACACAGATAGCATTTACTGTGTATAATATAAAGGCCTTTTAGGGCAAAGGACACGAACAGACATTATACAATGTGAGTCATAAAAGTGTCAAGCATGTGTTTTTGAAAGTTCAACCTTTGCAAGAAAATGAAATATGAAACGATACCATTTCTAATAGTGTCTTTTAAATAATTATAGACACTATTAGCGAAAGTTGGGGAAATTTCAACAATGCTGGCAGGAATATAAATTGATTCACTTATTCAGAGTTTTGTCTTGGAAAGAGCACTTTG
This sequence comes from Myotis brandtii, assembly GCF_000412655.1. Taxonomy (NCBI): domain Eukaryota; kingdom Metazoa; phylum Chordata; class Mammalia; order Chiroptera; family Vespertilionidae; genus Myotis; species Myotis brandtii. The sequence continues at coordinate 2,557,631 of NW_005370223.1, forward strand.
ACAACAGGGGGCAAAATGGATGGGAAGAGGCAGAACTCAAGGCCAGGAAACCACTTTGGGGCAGGACTACAGGCAGAGGGGGGGTAGCCTAAATAGAGTAGTGGCAGCTGGATGAAGAAAGTAAACAAAATTGATAGTCAGAATTGACAACTCTTGGAAATTGATTAAACTGAGTAGCTGGGTAGACAATGGCATTCACTAAAATAAGTCACCACCATCACCATCACCAGCACTATCCCAGATGACCTTTATAAACCACTGACTATAGACAGGCACTATTCTGGGCACTTTACAAGTAATAATGCATTTAATTCTCACAACAGCTCTATGGAGTAGGTTCGTCTTGTCCCTATACGACAGAATTGCTAGGAAACTAGGAATTGAAAACCTGCCCGAGAGGTCATACAATGAGATTATCCTCTTCACCTACAAAGGTATAATACAGATGTCTGAGGTGGCCATGATTTTTCCCAGAAGACTTTCTTATTCTTCAATATTCTACTCTTTTAAACCACCTTCCATAGTCTCCCCTTAGTGAGGTTTTTCCTTCATTGTTAACTGTTCTGACCCTGCCAAACAGCATCTGTCAATCACTTTGTACGTGATTCTAGTAATTCTCCAACATTGTGTTTATCGGCTTCACAAAACAATGCATCTTTTCCAAGATTTGCAATTTCTCTCTGCAGTGAACTTACAATGTATTTGCAATTACAGTAGTAGAGAGGACAGCATCAAGTGACAACATCCTTGGAGGGCACAACTTTCCTCTGTCTCAGAATGGAAGGAAGGCAATCCCCACCCCCTGGCTAGCTGACCCTAAGTCAAGTGGGCCTCCTTAGGATGGCCAAGATCACAGAACTTTATTAACCAGAAACATCATCAATAAGTGAGCTTTTGTACAGGACGAAAGAAATCTCCTGCCACTAACATCCTAGATATAACCAGCCACCACATGACATACATTAACTCGAGCTGCGACCCGTGTTTCTGCCAGCCCAGGTGTGCAGCTGTGTGCTCTCGTGCAGGAAGAACATGCAAGTGGATGAGAGGTGGGGGAGGTGGGAGGACCCGTTCTCCAAAAGCTGTATCTGGAAGCAAGAATGCAATGACAAGGGAGACTGCTAAGAATCCGAATAGGACAGGAGCTTTGTCACCTCATTTTTCAAGAGTGATGTCGTGACATGGCCTCCGAGCTCAGGTGTCCAGGCTCAGTGGGTGTTTGTTTCATAATCTGACACCACAAGTGTTCAGCCGAGTTGGGCTGTAATTGAGTGCCACCAGGGGTGGGTGCTGCCAGCAGCTCACCGGAAGGAAAGCATCAAGAGCACCTCTCCGAGCTGGGAAAGGCACAGGTAAGATCCGCAGGGCTTTGGCCCCTCTGGAGAAGAAACTTCCCCTGCAGGGGGGCAGCTTGTTGTTGTGAAAGGTAGTGATTGTCAGTCGATCTGACCCAGGAAGGGTTGTTCTAGGGCAGAAGGAAGCCACCGCCAAGGGAACTGATGCTGGAGCCAACACGAATGGGTGAGCACTGCCCACTTTTGCTAAAGTGGCCCTTCCGCCTGCCAACTCCCTTCCCACCTCTGCAGCTGTAACTCGTTGACTTGCCTGAGGCTTGGCAGGCTAGCCCTGCTTCCCAGCAGAAGATATTGTTCAGGCACAGCCGACAGGTCACCACTTGACTGTAACCATCAGCTTCCTGCAAATGCAGCAGCCAAGAACTTGGCTACTCTGGGAAGACACAGTGCAGGGAGCATCTCCTCCCTCCATCTGGAATAAGAACCTCTATCCACTAGGGCATATCCAGAGCCAAACCCCTTTGTGAAGCCACACAGGTATCCTGTGAGGTCTGATCATCCCCATTTTGCAAATGAGAATTAAGGCTCAGAGAGGTTAATAACTAGCACAAGGCAGCCCAGCAAGTAAGTATCAGAGTGGAGATTCCCACCCAAATTGTCAGCTAATAAGGCAGACAGTGCTCTTCGCACTACACCTGCTGTCCCTTTAAGGTATGGACCAGCATTTCCCAATGCGGACACTATTGAAACTAAGGCAAGACGGTTTGTTCTAAACATTCACATTCTGACCTGCATCCCAAGTGCCTGTAGCATCCTCCTGTCGTTATGACAACCCAAATCACCCCACACATTTCCAACACCCCCATGTGGCCTGTTGATGCCAAAGACATCTGTAGTGTAATAGTTTAGTGAAAATAAAATACTTTATGTGCAATGTGATTTTAAATACGTGTGTACTCCCAAGTTAATAGCTTAAATACTTAGACATCTAACTAGTTGACCTATACCCTAAAGTTTGTATAATAATTGGCAAAAAAACAAAATACTTTTGGGGAAATCTTCTCATTGAAGAAGTTGGAAGACTGCCTTATCTTCTAGATCAGTGATTTTTATCCGGTGTGCCACGCACAATGGTGTGCTGCACCTCTTCCCTATCCCCATTCACTCAGATTAGCTCCTAATTCACCGAGAATATTGAAACAATCCAAAAAGAAATTGCACATTCTCCCCTCACCCCCTGTACCCCACCACATGGGCGCTCAGATGCTGGGTCTTCCTCCCCCGCCCATGATGGGCACTTATGGATGAGCCCCCTGCTCCTGAAACCTGACCCTCCTGGGCTCCCCTTCTGGCCTGCTCCAGGCCACTCTTTCTAGCAGCTGTCTCATCTCTCTCCTGCATCAAGCATTTTTTTTACTCTTTATTAAACTTTCTCATTAGCACACAAATATAATTTCTTCCATTAAAAAGCTCCCTTTATCCACATTCCTATCTATTGCCCTATTTCTCTGCTCTCTCTTTTATAGCAAAATTCTTCAGAAGTACTGTTTCTACGTGCTGTCTCCAATTCCTCCCTTCTCGTTCATTCCTGAGCCCACCCCGGTCATAATTTCTCTCCCACCGTCCCACTGAAACTGTTTCCTAACGATGCAGAAGGCTCTCAATAAGTTCTCCTCTGGTCTGATTTCCCATAGCTTTTTCCCCAGTTGATCTGCTCTGGTCTTTCAAACATGTTCTTCACCTGACACCCAGAACACCACCCTCTGTGGGTTTTCCCACCCTCACCCTGGGTCTCCTTCCCTGGTTCCTCCTCCTCTCTCTGAATTCCATTAGTGTGTCCCATGGTTCAGTCGTCAGACCTCCTTTCAACTATAGTCACTCCCTAGATGATTTCAATCAGTCCCAATGCTTTAAACACTGTGCTGCTGACTTCCAAATTTATATCTCCTGCCTGGACCACTCTTCCCTTAACTACAGATTCATAAATCCAACTGTCTGTGTGCCATCTCAAACCTCACATCTCCAGGGCTGAATTCCTACTCTCGCCGCCTCACTGCCCCCACCCCCACCTCCCTCCCCAAACCTATTCCTTCCAAAGTCTTTCTCCCATCTCCACAAATGACAACTCCAAACTTCCAGCGAGCAGACCAAAAGCCTTGGATTGACCTTGAATCCCATCCAGGCACAGAGGAGAGGTGGAGTTAGATTTCATTAAGGCTGAGGTTTTGCCACGCAAGTACCACAGAGGGAGAGGGAGGCAAAGAGGATAGGATGTCCCCGCAGACTCTAAGATAGATAAGGAAGAAACTGAGAACAAAAAGAGCTCGGTGGTAACTGAAAACCTGGCTGGGTCCAGGTGTTGGCAGTCCCCGTGGAGTCAGGGCTGCTGTGAGTAAATGAGGTAGTGATCTGATAAGATACTTGAAAGCAAGACTTCGGCTATTGTGTGGCTGTCTTACATGGCACCCACACAACAGTGTGGTCATGGAGCAAGACCCTGAGGTGGGATGGGGGAAAGTGTCACTGCAGTGAGACTGTCAGTGCCCCGAGTGGCCGAAGATCACTTCCCTGGATGTGGATGAGGGAAACAGTCACAGTTCTTTGTGAATCCTTTATCAGTCTGTTGTTTACGTACCGGCCTCCCAGCCTAGAAAGCAAACTCAGGAATCACATCCTACCCAGCACCTACCACAGAGCCTGAGGTGCTACATACATGTATTTGGTTCTTTTTAAAATCAAAGTGGCAGAGAGATCACTGGGTATAGGCCTTTCACCTTAAGAAGGAACGGATTATTAAGATCTTCTGAAATCAAGCTGATCTTGAGGCCCGTGGACCCCATCTGCGGAGTGAGCCGCCTCTTCTCAACTCTGTGTGTTCATGATCTCAACCTGCCATTACGTAGCCACTTAAGAAGATGGCCCTGGGAGCTCCCAGGAGCTCTGCCCTATGCAAGTCATCTATTTTCTCCCCAAGGTCTCTAGACTTAACTCCATTCTAATCCACACATCTTTTTATCGAGCAGCTATTGTATACCAGACTCTGAAGTGCTGGGGACAACACAGCTCACAGGCCTTGCACTTCACCCGATGAAGCCTGGGAAACTCAGCTTCCTGCAGAAGAATGGCGCTTCTCTTTCAAGAATAACTGCTGGGGAATATTTCTAGTTCTGGGATTGGGAGAAAGTCTCCCCAAAACTCAAAGTAAACACAAGGTTTTGCTGAATTGTCAGCAAACGGGGCCAGCACAGCCTTTGTAGTCAGGATGTTGCCTTCCTAAACTGGTTCCTGATGGTTCGTTTTATTATTGCAGGAGAACTGGCTCACAAGGAACACTTCCTCCCATATAACACTGATCTCTGAAGACCCAATCTAATGCACAACCACTTGACATAATGAACACAGGAGAAGCACAAACAGCAAAGGGAAAGCTCTGCATTCCAGCTGTCACCTAGAGACTCCCCCCCCCCTCCCCCGACCTGCACTCTTCATCCATCACTAGGCAAGCCTGGGTGAAAGGTGTCAGACCATTCTCACTTATTCTCTCACAAACCCAAGTTTATGACCACCCACATCTCAAAGAAAATGTCCCAAAAAGCTTATCACCATATTTATTCAGCGTCCCCAAAGTCTTAGATAAACTTCCCCAGGTCCTCTAACTCCTGCAATTGAAAAGGAATGTTTTCGGAGGACCCAAGATGGCGGCAGAGTAGGTAGAAGATACGCTCACCTCCTCCCAGGACCAAACTGGAATTACAACTAAATGACAGGACAGTCATCCTGAATAGCCAACTGAAGACTTGCTGAAGAGGAGTCTTATAACCGAGATAAACCTCGGCAGGTGTGGGCCTGGGAGGCAGGGGAAATGTGTGCTGGGAGGAGGGGGCAGTGCTAGGGCTGGAGCTCCGGAGGCCTGTGGCCAGGTCCTGGGATTGCCCCAGGAGCCACCTCTGCAGCGGCCTGTGACAGCCACAGCCAGGGCCCCCCTCTGAGCTGCCTCCCCAGAACTGAGATCTGAGCCCCGCAGATGCAGCCACACAGATTCTGCACCCAGCCCTTCCTTCCCGCTCTGGGCCCCCCGCTTCCCCCCCCCCGCCCCCGCAGGAGGAGGG
>NW_005370223.1:2563048-2567172 GCF_000412655.1 Myotis brandtii
ACACCAAGGAGAGCAGTGACATGTTTGGCAGCCTTGCCATCTCACAAGCCGTCTCTCCTCAGTCCCAGTCCACACCTCCCACTGAACAGCCTTGACCCGCGCAGCTTTGGGCTTCAGCTCTCCCACCCTCCCTCACCCCAGCTTGTGAAACACACCCGTCTTCATGTTGACGGTTGTCCTTCCCACAGGGCCATATTGTTCCATATCTAACTTTATGCTTTCACGGGGACTATGCTTGTCATGTTCAAGATTAGTAACTTCCATAGAGATTCTGGCAAAAAACCCCCGCAAATCTAAGTGAATTAATGCTGACAAAACTCTGCCCCCCCCCCAAAAAAAAGGGGGGGAGGGAGAGGGCCAATCACATATTATAGTCCTCAAACCCCAAAGTCACAACTTAACTGGCGTCCCCCAGTGTCGGGGACAGAGGTGAGGTGAGCCTGCCTCCTTCCTACTGAGCGCTTTGGAAGTAGGTCTGGGAAGGGTTGGTTCAAGGTTGGAGCCGTTGGCTCCTAGACACGAAGGGGTTTGGGGAAAAACATTAGAATGCAATTGTGACGAAAATCTCTTTTCAGTGGAAGATTTGCAGAACATTAAACACAATCCACACAGTTTCGGATGGAGTCCCCAGAGGGAGAGAACTGAGAGGCCTTTGAGTCTGCTTTTTTCCCTCCTTATACTTGAAACATCTTCTTCCACTTGGGATCTTGTGTTTGAGGTTTGGCAATGAGGTGGCATTTCCTTAAAAGGTAAATTAAATACATATTTTGGTGGCTCTGGCTCAGGTAGTCCATGTTCCCAGAGGAAACGAAAGTCTTTGAAAGGAATTTTTGCCTCATTCAGTATAAATAATGTTGATTTGTTTATGTCTTAACCCTGTTTGGTGATTAATGAGCAAAAATCTATCTTCTGAGACTTGGAGCACACTGGATTCTTTTTAGCGGGCCACACTGGGGTGAATAAGATGAAAAGGAGAGAGAGCCACTGTGACGCCGATGACATACAGTGTTCTTAACTCAATTAATCTGACGTTCGGATGGCCCCGGCTGTGCCTAGGAAAATATCAGCTCTTTCACTGCTATTTTTCTTTCTTTTTCTGCTTGAAAATCATGACTCCTGGACATTTAAAATTACTTCTTACTGTTTAAAAAAGAGCAATCATGTCATTTCGTTTGGACACTGCACAATAATGGAAGATTTGGGGATCCGTCAAGGCTGCTGGTCTTGTCTCATCTCCGTTACTACAGGTGTGGAGGGGGTGATAAAAGCCACCTCACCCCCTAGGGCTACTATACAGAGCGAATGAAGCAATGAATTAAAAGTGCTTTGGAAATTGCAAAGCATATCACGGTTGTAGAGACAGAGGCAAGGAAGCTGAGGTTCAGTGCGCACCCTGGTCCTCCAGGCACGGGGTACACTGGCTCCTCTACTGAGCGCTCACTACTCCTCCAAGGTTGCCACCTTCATCCCCAGGGGCAGCCAAATCAGAGTATGTCATTCTTAGCTTTTTAATGTTTCCCCATTGCAATTAGAACACAGTAGTTCCCCTGAGCCACAGAAATGCCTTCCAAGACCCCCAGTGGATGCCTGAAAGTGTAGATAGTACCGAACCTTACATATACTATGTTTTTTCCTATACACACATGCCAATGATAAAATTTAATTTATAAAGTAAGCATAGTATGAGATTAACAACAACTGATAATAGAATAGAATAATTATGACTATATACTGCACTAACAGTGACATGAATGCTCTCTTTCTCTTTCTTTCTTTCTCTCTCTCTCTCTCTCTCTCTCTCATAACTGATCTGATAACCTCATGGCTACTAAGTGACTAATGGGGGAGGAGCTATACAGCATAGATGCAGTGGACAAAGTGGTGATTCACATCCAGGCCAGGATAGAGCAGAACATCAAGGGATTTCATCACACTACTTGGAATGACATGCATTTTGAAACTTGTGAGTTCTTTATTGCTGGAATTTTCCATTAATATTTTCTGATTGTGATTGACCAAGAGTAACTGAACCTGCATAAATCAAACCACAGGTAAGGGGGGATTACCACAGTGGCCATTTCCAAACTCTGAAATGGCCTATGAGGCGCTGCCTGAACCGGCTCCTCCTCCTCCTCCTCCTCCAGGGGCCACACCCACCACTCTGTCCCTCACTCTTGGCTTTAGCACAGGAGTCTTCCTTCAGTTCTTTGGCCACAATCAGCTTCTTTCTGTCTCAGGACCCTTGCACATGTCATTCCCTCGTTATGGAGATTCTTCCTCCTTTCTTTCTCTGGCCAATCTCCTCTCCCCCCCCCCCCCCCCCCCGCCTTTTTAATGAGTTTATTGGCATGACACTGGGTAACAAAATTATACAGGTTTCAGGTGCACAATACCATAGCACATCATCTGTACACTATGTTGTACTTTCACCACCCAAGTCAAGTCTCCTTCCATCACTAATTTTCCCTCCTATATCCTCCTCCACTAGCCACCCCCCACCCCCCACCCCCGGCAATCACCACTGTTGTCCATGAGTTTTTTTCTCTTTTTTTTTCTTTCTGTTCAATCTCTCCACCCTCCTCCACCCAGAACCCCAACCCTCCTCCTGACAGCTGTCAGCCTGCTCTCTATCTATGAGCCTGTCTCTATTTTGCTCGTTAGTTCATTTTGTTCATTAGCAACCCAAATGCCCATCAGTAGATGAGTGGATGAGAAAGCTGTGGTACATTTACACAACGGACTACTACTCAGCCATAAAAAGAAGGAAATCGCACCCTTTGTGACTGCATGGAAGGACCTGGAGAGCATTAATGCTAAGTGAAATAAGCCAGTTAGAGAAAGCCAAGCACCATATGATTTCACTCATTGGTGGCCAATCGTTTTCATCCTTTTCAGTTTACATGTCATTTCCTTCCTCTCAGTGGGGACTGCCACATTGGCCAGATACCACAGATAAGGGGGGATTACCACAGTGGCCATTGCACAACACACACTCCAGGGGGCGCCAGTTTGCACAGCAGGACACGGTGCCCCTGTTCTTAGCCTCCACCGTGGCTCCCACTGCACTATACGTGACTTCATGCACTTCTTCACAGCAGTTCCCACACTTCTATAACCATTTACTTGACGAACGTTCATCTTCTCTACTAGAGCATCAGAAAAGGAACTTCCCTCCTCCCCTGGGAACCCTCAGCTCCTACAACAGTGCCTGCAAACGAAAAGTACTCAACACGTATGTCGGGGCTGACTGTCTATGATGTACAGATGAGCACACGCCATGCTGTCCCTTCCTAATGTCACCCGTAACCCATAGCATGGAGGTCTGACAAATGTCTCAGCAACTGCTCACTGTCCATCCCCATCCCCGCTGCCAGCGTGGGCCTGGAAACAAAGGAGTCCGTATCCGCCACGGGCCAGGTTCAGAGGACCCAGAGGAGGAAGGCCACCCGGCCACTGGGGACTGGGCCTGCTTCTGCTGCCAAGGGGCACATCCCTGCCATTTAGCTTCTCTCTCCAGAAATGGAGGATCCCAAGGAAACGTATATGAGAGCAGAGTCTGAACTACTAAAGATGGGAATGTTCATCCTGGCTGTCACAGGCTGGCTAGTAATTACTGACAGGTGAATGCAAACTGCACCGTCCTTCAGAGTAAAGGAGGCTGACGTCACAGCGGGGGACACCCATCCCCGGGGAGCACGAAGGTGCAGATGGAGAGCACGGAGGTTCTTGACACTCCTGATCTGAACAGGCAGGACCACAGCAGGCCCTCGAACAACGACCTCTCGCTATAAGGAAGCCATAGGCACCGAAGTCTCGGTTATGTCCATTCGCTCCAGTAACACTGGTTCTGCCACCCATCGCTTGGCTTCAAGTGTCAGAACCTACTGGCCACGCTGAGGACTCGCCGTGCTTTGGAAAACCACCCTTCAGATCACCTACTACCCAGCCGTTCCACACAAAAGCCGGCCGGTGTAAACCAGGAGGCCTGTACACGTGTCTACGCAAGTACCTGCAGCAGCTTCAGGGCCGACCGTCCGCAGCGGGGCACGTGGGCCGGGGCACGTGGGTCAGGCACGTGGGTCAGGACACGTGGGTCAGGGCACGTGGGCCAGGGCACGTGGACC
>NW_005370223.1:2567375-2568351 GCF_000412655.1 Myotis brandtii
ACGTGGGCCGGGGCCCCTGGGCCAGGCACGTGGGTCAGGACACGTGGGTCAGGGCAGGGCGGGCTGAGCATCCCTCACCAGCACGTGGACCGCAGCTCCGGGAGGGAGGAGGGAACCGTCCAGGAGGCTGCGCACAGCACGGGCTCCTGTTTATAAAGTTGAAAAGTAAACCATGTTGTACTTAAGCACACATGTGGGTGATAAGACTTTGTTTTAAGAAACACAAATGACCTTTTTAAACTGGTGAGCAATTAAAAATCAGTAAAAATGGCAGAACCAGAGGCAGGGAGAGGGGGTGGGAAGACAAGGCCACGTGCAAGTTTCGGGCTGCAGGACGTACCTCTGCTCCCTTCGCGGGGGGCCTGCCTGCTCCGCAGCGTCCTAGGCCTGAGCGCCAGTTTCTCAGGGCGCAGCAGGAGCCCCTGGCCCGGCAGCCCCCTCCTCTGACGGGCAACGTGTGGGCTCCCACGGACGCTGAGACGTGTCCCTTGAACACGAGGGCCTGCTGGCCGCGGAGGTCCCTGCCAGACCCTGGGCCACGCCCTCCCGCACGGGTCTCAGCGAGACACAGACGCTGTGCCCAGGTCCAGGGGGACGCAGTCCTGTCCTCGGCGCAGTCTGCCCAAGGTCAAGTGGCAACGTCATAGAAGGCACGGCTGGCACGGCTCTTGGCTCTCACGTTTCCTTTCCATAAATGCCTGAAGGAAGTGTTTGGCCCGCGATACTTATTCCTGCGAATCACGGGGATTGGGAAGCCCTGCGCGGGGTGGTCCTGCCGCGCTGGCTGCTCCGCCCTCTTTAAGGGGTGGTGTCGGGCGCACAGTCAGTCCGCAGCGTCTGACGCAGCAGGTAGATGCTCCATCTCCACACCCTTTACAGCAGGGGTTCTCAACCTTGGCTGCCCATTAGAATCACCTGGGAATCTTTTTAAAATCCTGATTTCTGGGCCTCATCCTCCGGAAATTCTGTTTCTTTG
>NW_005370223.1:2568429-2574079 GCF_000412655.1 Myotis brandtii
AGAAATCAGGATTTTAAAAAGATTCCCAGGTGATTCTAATGTGCAGCCAAGGTTGAGAACCACTGCTTTACAGTAACGTCTCCACCTGAGTCAGCTCCCGCAGGTGGGTCTTTTCGCGGAGCAGCGGCTAAGGCTTCGGTTTAACCATCGTCACCGGCATTCACTTTCTGCCTAAAGCTGAGCCCCTTCCACCGTCATTGTCATTTAAAACATAAAAGTAATCAATGATGTGTTTGGAAGAGTCAAGAAAACTCTAAAAGGAGAAAGAAAAGCCTCCCCGTTAGGGAACGGCAGCCACAGGAGTGGATTTTACATGTTCCTCCAAGAAGAAGTGGTTGTGTAAGGACTAGCACACTTATTTTTTAAAAATAAAACTTCATCCCCTGGCAAATAAATAAATAAATAAATAAAGCACTGCCCTTTATCTTTGCTAGAATATTTTTAAATTAAGCAACGCACTTCATCAGCTCTAAAGAAGGGCTGAGTGCTAAAGAATGGCCCTAACAATGAGAGGCAGCAGTATTGCTTACAGTCGGTTATAAACCTCTTTACCACGGCAGTTGCCATTGCTTCCCTCTCACCTGTTTCTTCACTGCAGCTGGCATTTGTCATCACTTGTTGATTAATCACAAGCCAGTTAGGAGCAGGAGCTGGTCCCCTCTCTGCTTTGCATGGTATTGACATAAATACCACTAGCAAACCAGCATTGTTGCTCCATGAGCCCTCATTCATTCATTGATACAAATCTTTTCCAGTGCCTTCTCCTCACCAGGGACTGTGCTGTGCCTTGAGAAGCATTTCCTGCTTTTGAGAAGCTCACCTGCTAGTGCAGAGGGTTCATGGGAAGAGAGGGATCCAACATGGAAGCAGAGGTGAAGTCTGTTCTGATGGAGCCGGGAAGGGGGTGGGGGGAGCCTGGGCCAGGAGACGCTTTTCAGGGATGCCTTCTTGCAAGGCCACCTTCGGGCTGGCAGGATGCAGAGGAACATCTGCACGGGCGGGGGGAGGAGCTGACTTTGTGCAGCTATTCCTGGGCAGTAGAAGCTAATTGGGCCCCTTCTGCTTTTAGTTATCTGTCATCCGCCCAGGAAGAAGCACAGCGGGTAACCGTTGGCAGAGCACCAGCCCGCCCTGGTCCGAGGACCAGGCCCTCCCAGGTGAGCTTGTTGGTTGGATGCCTGTGGGCAGCAGTGTGACTCCAAATTCTCCTTGAATGCGTGGGGTTTGGTAGGGGGCACTTTGCCCAGCTCACTTTCCTCAATGTTTGTAAACTTGTGTGTTTCAGATGAAATGTCTTTCTTGGGTTTCTGAAAATGTCATTCGTTATCCAAGGTACAAGAAGCCTCTATAGGCCCTTTTTTATTCCCCCAAAAGGCTGGGGTTTTGAATCCCCACAGTCCAGAGTGTGGTCTTCAGATCTAAACCCGGAAAAGAAGAGAAAGTTTGAGACCCATTCCCATCTCTGAGCCTTGGGCTTTCACGGGGCCAGCAGGTAAACTGTGGAGGGTCGGGGGCTGCTGGGGACCCTGAGCTTGAGCTGAAAGCGGGGTCCTACTGTCATCATCACACCTGGTCAGAGTCGGGGCTAAAGCTCCATGGAGTTTTTGTGCGGTTTTTTTGGGGGGTGGGGGTGCTGGATGTGTCAGGAAATATATATTTTTAATATATTTTTATTGATTTCAGAGAGGAAGGGAGAGGGAGAGAGAGATAGAAACATCAATGATGACAGAGAATAATCTATCGGCTGCCTCCTGCATGCCTCACACTGGGGACCAAGTCCGCAACCCAGGCATGTGCCCTGACCAGGAATTGATCCACGACCTCCTGGTTCATAGGTCAACACTCAACTACAGAGCCACACCAGTTGGGCCAAGGAAATCCTATATAATGAAAACCTAATATGCTAAGTGTCCAACCGTTTGTTCAACCGTTCGACCAGTCGCTATGATGCACACTGACCACCAGGAGGCAGATGCTCATAGAAAATGAGCTGGGGTCCAGCTGACTGGGACTGGGCAAGACAGGCCAGACACACCCTGGAGCCGTCCCGAGGTCCCTCCCTGGCCCCAATTGTGCACTGGTGGAGTCCCTCAGCCTGGCCTGTGCCTTCTCACAGTCTGGGACCCCTCGGAATGTGCAGAAACATGGGGCTGAAGGCAAAGACAAGGAGGATGGGAGCAGAAGAGGTGAGGACTAAGGTGGAGGTGGCCCAGAAGCCTCGGAAGCAGGATCTGTGACACTGTGTCATGAGTCATTTTTGATGCTACAGTGTTATTTCCTCCATCTTCCCAAGCCCTCAGTAAAGCCACCTACACTCAAAACTGCCTGTGTGAGAGGAGCGATGGGGGAAGATAAAGAAAATGACAGAGTTGCACATTTGGATTAAACAACCCCAATGGTGTGGCGAGACAATGACTAAACTGAGTAATTTAGTGGAAGCCAGTGCTCACAAACTAAGGTGACCACAAGGCTGTAAGTTGCTAAAAAATTCCCATGAGAAAGTAATCAGATGGTCCATGATCTGTAGATTGAGGTTTTGAACAATCTCATCTAGCCCTTAAGGGGCAAAGAGAGCCCAGCTAACATCTAGATTTTATACTTTTAGTATCTCCTTTGATCATGCAAAATACAGATATAATTATCCTCATCTTCCAAAGAAAAAGGCTCAGAGAGAATAAGTTATTTCCTGAAGCCCCACACCTAATAAATAACAAGTCTAGAATTTGAACCCAAGTCTTCAACTGCACTTCACTTAACGCTTTGTTTTGGGATTATTATAGATGCACACAGAAAGTTGCAAAACCAGTCCAGAGAAGCCCTGCTTCCCAGCTTGTGCTTCCATTCATGTTCTCCCTACCACCATGAAAACAGGGACAAAGAACTGAACTGCAGAGATGGGAGTTTTGTGCGAGAACAGGCCTCTTAGGTTTACAGATCGTCATGCACAGGGTCTCTGGATGAACCAGAGAGAATCAGCGAAAGAGTTCAGCCTGAAGAAGTTCAAGTCCTGGGACAATGGCACAGCCCTGGCTGCACATTTGAATCACCTGGTGGGCTCTTTAAAAATATCAGTGCCCGGCCTGGCCAGTTTGGCTCAGTGGATAGAGAGCATCGGCCTGTGGACTGAAGGGTCTCAGGTTCGATTCCAGTCAAGGGCACATGCTTGGGTTGCAGGCTCGATCCCCAGTAGGGGACGTGCAGGAGGCAGCCAATCAGTGATTCTCTCTCATCATTGATGTTTCTCTCTCTCTCTCTCTCCCTTCCTCTCTGAAATCAATAAAAATATGTATTTTTTTTTTAAAATACCAGTGCCAGCCCCAGGCTTGCAGGTTCTAACCTAATCAGTAAGGTCTGGGGCTTAAGCATCCATATTTCCAGTGCCAGCCCCAGGCTTGCAGGTTCTAATCTAATCAGTAAGGTCTGGGGCTTAAGCATCCATATTTCTCCAGGAGTCTCGGGGCTTCTGATAATGCACCAAGGATTGAGAATGACTGCTCTAAAACTACGCCATAGGTATCGATAGCTGGGAAGTGATCCCACCTTCTCACCAGAGCCTGGTGTCACGCTTCCCTCCTTCCTGGACTCATCACTGAGGCCCCAGATAGTGTGAGAGGAGCCTGTGACTGGAGGGGAGGGGAGTAACCAGCAGGGTTGATTTCTCTGCTGTGTTGACTGCAGAGCTTTGCGGTCCTGCCACTCAGAGCTGTGGCTCCCTTTCTGAAATAGTCAATCAGCTCTGGGCACATCAGAGGGGATTATCATTCCGCTGGCACCAGCTTTGTTTTCCGATCCATCTAAAGGAAGCAGGTCCACTGATCTCCCGAGCGCTTTCCCAGAAAGCCCCGTCGCCTGCTGTGTGGGGTCATTGGTCAACCATTTGCATCCATCACACCTTGTAGGAAGTGGGGAGGGATTGGCTGGCTTTGTTTCCCTGGCACTGGGGAAACAGATTTCCTCTTAAGCTTCACACAATCAATCGCATTGAATCCTTTCAACAGGGTTGTCACGGCTATGTGAAAGCAAAATCATACAGTAATTGTTTTAAATAATACAGCAAGGCGAACCGGAAAGTACATCTTAATTTTTGTCATCTGTGCAGTGTTTCTGTTTGTATGGAAATGTTCCCGGGGCAGAAGAAAGGTTTCTGCATTCATGGGGAGCCGCTTTGTGAATGCAGTGCAAGGTCAAACATAGACTGGAGTAAACAAACCTACTGCATCCCTCGGCCCCTGCTCTGGGCACGTGGGCCCGGGGGCCGATTTATGTAAGTGGGAATTCAGATGGCATTTATCTCTCTGCTACCTGAATACCAAAGCCCACCCTCTCACTGCATAGCCCGCTTCCCCGACCTCCATAGGAGAGTTGGGGTATACCCTAGGGTGGCGCCTGATAACATCCCCAAATATCAAGTTGTCCCCCTGGTCCCTGGCATACTCTGCAGGCTTGGACCCTTCCAGTAGTCTTAGCCCAGCCTCCGCTCCACAATATGAATAACAGACAGTGTGCAAAACTGACCAACCTAGGTTCAGGTCCAAGCCCCAGCAGCCAGGCTGTTGTAAGTTGCCTCAACTCTGAGATCCATTTCTTCATCTGTAAAATGAGGGCAATGATACATACTGGAGGTTCTGAGTCTCACATGAGGTAATGCATGGAAGGTGCTTATCCTAGATCCTGACAAAGCATCAGCGCTCAGTAAATGTTACTAGTTTTCTATGACCATTATTGTTATTGTTCTTTGTCCATAGAAAAGCCCCCCCTCATACTAAGGTGAATCCGGGAGCTGTTGGGGTGATATCCAGGAAAAACTCAACAGTCACTACTGAGGACCTTCCAGATGTCAGAGAGCTTGCTAGGTGCCAGAAAATAAAGAAAGAAGGTCTGGTTCCTGCCCCCAAAGATTTCTGACACCAGAACTGGTTCCCTCACCACCTCGTGCTAATGAACATGGCACTGGGACTTGCGTGGCCATGGCTGCTGGCCCACCTTGTTTTATAACTCCAGGGAGAAACCCATTCCTGCCTCAAGCTAGAGACAATCAGTTGAGAAGGAAGAAGGGACTTGCATACCGTCACTGAAAGAGGCATCAACTCGGGTTCCTACACCACGTAGGCTATTCTGTTTCCAAATAGGGATGCAAGTAAGTCCCTCAGCCAAGCCCCAAAGAGAGTTCAGGTGATCTTCACCCTGGGCCTCGTCCTTTGACCACAGCCGATGTCAATGAGAACCTCGAGTGGGTGGACGATGGGGGAGAAGAGGGACGGAGGCGATGGGGGAGAAGAGGGACGGAGGCGATGGGAGTGGGAAGACATAGCTTCACCAAGTATGTCTGAGATCACTTGGCAGACAAGCCAATGTTGGAAGGAAAAGGACATTGGCTCTAATCACAGTCTGCCATTGTGAACTCTGTGGAAGTTTACTTTAGCTTTTTCATATTTTTTTAAAAAGAACAACAAATAGTAAGAGCATACATGGAGAAAAAGATTTGCCCACACAGAAGTCAGGTTGGGAGCCAAAACCAAGACATAGTTGAGATGCTTTGCTTTGTTTCTGTGCCTGTGAGGGATGCTCCTTTCTGCAGGTCCCATGGGAAGCTTGGAACAGACCCACCAGATTCCAGGACTGAGCCTCAGCCGGGGCCTGTCTGTGGTCC
>NW_005370223.1:2574106-2577034 GCF_000412655.1 Myotis brandtii
TTGTGCCTCTGTTTTTTTGTGGCCTCTGCCTGCAACTCACTCTTTGTCCTGAGCCTGTCCTTTTTCTTTCTAAAATTTTGTCATGAGGTAGAGCAGATTTGATGCCATGACGGGATTCTCTTCAGTGCACTCACATCCCCTCTACTCTGGCGTTTACTCTCTGGTTATACTCCCTACTTTTCGGTCTCCCCCACTGAATTATGAGCCTTTGGGGTGGGACTGTCTCATACATGTTATGGGTCTCCAGAGCATAGCACAGATTCTGGTACATAGAGGTGTGCAATAAATAGTTGTTGAGTGAGTTGATGCCTACATGAATGCATGAATGACAACACATGCCTCAACACATCAGTATAAAGATGCATTGAATACCAGTATGATGTTCCTTTAGATCTCTCTGCAGGGTTCTAGCTTCTTTAAGCTTACCCTCACCCACTCAGAAATTCCGCACTCTCCCAATCCTACACACACACACACACACACACACACATTGGACAATGGCATCATCCTAGACCTCCAGGGTCCTTTAGAGCCTTCCTCCTCTTCTCTACACTAAAAGCCCACAGATCTCACTGTGACAAGGACCAGGTCTGCTCAACTGCTCATTGCGCCCTTTCTGGACCAGGCAGGCCTGCCACCCAAGGGATTGAAACAGCCACATTTTCAAATGCCAGGTGCTTATATTTCTTCTGACCCTAGAATTTCTTTGACATTTTTCTTCAGTGACTCAAAATCCCCTCTTGGTAGTGGAATAAATAAAAATATGCTAATGATATAATCTTACTCTTAGGTTGTTAGTAAAAAGACCAAAAGACCAGACTCTTAAATTAGGTCCTCCTACATGCCCCAAGCTCTTCGTATACCTTTTAGAAAAAAAAGCAGATGACTCACACTGACATAATAACCGTGGTAGCTATGTGTTGTCCCATTCACTAAGACTCTGTCCCTGTGCTGGTTACTTCCCATACATTATCTCTTTTAATCCCCAAAGCAAACCCATTAAATATGTTATGATTCCCACTCTACAGATGAGGGGAATAAAGCTCAGAGATTTTAGGTGATTTGACCACAGTCACATGGCTAATAATGGAGGAACTTGATATTTGAAACCATGACTGTCGCCCTCTAAAGTTGAGTTGTGTCTGGTTATCTATTGCTTTATGGCAAACCATTGAAAATATGTGCAATGGAAAGATAAGCAGCAGACGGAATACCTGCCCAGCACCCACCCTACCCTGGAGGCCTCACTTCATCCCTTGTAGCCAACTCAACAGGTGAGTCCACAGCTTACAGATGTGCTCAGAAATAGCCACTCTGCAGCGCTTTGTTCATTTTCAGGCCAACTTTGTCCCTTTTATGCATATGGCACAGATCTCTGATGTCCTCACCAAGTGTATGTGCTTTCATGTGCTCAAACTAGCCTCCAAGTTTTATTTCAAAAACAAAGTTTGGCTCTACTAGCAACTACTCCTGTGGCTGCCATCTGGCTTTGCATTGAGAGAGGAGGAACACCTACTGGAGACCCCCTTTGTGAAATTCACTTTCACATGCCCTCAGGGCAGAGGCTGCTGGCTGCCCCCAGTATCTGTTCTTTCCTCACCACCTCAGTAAGGGGACCCTGGGGTTTTAATTGGGCTAGAGTCACCAGAGAAAATGCAGGACTCTTAGTTAAATTCAAATTCTAGCTGAACAATGAAGTTTTTCTTATCAAAAGTGTGTCGCAACTATTGAATGGGACATGCTAAAAAATTGTTATTTTCCCAAAATTACAATTTAACTGGGTATCCTGTATCTGTTGTTGTTTGTTGTTAAATCTGGCACTAGACTGCCCTAAATAAAGATGGAATATCTCAGTTTCCCCTGAAATTAGGTGAGACCATGGGACAAAATTCTGGCCAAAGGGATGTAAATAAATACATTTTTTAAAGGAAGTGATGTCCCCTCTCTCTGCCTCCTGCCTGCTTGCTGGAATGTGGATCTCCGGCCGCCATTCTGGACTGTGAGGCGACCTTAGGAATGAAAGCCACGTGTGGTAGAGCCACAGGCTAGAAGGAGCCTGGTACCTGGTCTAGAGCATGCGTGTGAGCTAAACTTCTATCTTATTGGAGCCACGACTGTTTTCTTTTCTTTTTTTTGCTACTTGTATGTCATCTAATTCTCACTCAACCTTGAAATAAGGTGTATTATCCACATTTTGTCAATAGAATCCTGAGAGTGAGAGAAGTGAAGTAGCTCATGCCAAGGTGATCACGTGGTAATTGTTGAGCTAACTTTGAAAACCCAGTCTATCTGAAGGTTTTCCCAGACTGTCATTTTTTCTATACCACAGTACCTCTCTGGGTGAGAATTTTTTATCAAATTCCCAAGTTTTTGTAAAATAATATCAAACTTGCTTTGCATGTGTGGTATCTAAAACATTTAGCTGTCTCCCTCATCACAAATACAGAATATGGAGTTTTCTGACATCTGTTAGTGTTAGATGGTCCAGACCTCCATCCTGATATTTAATATTTGAGAGAACTTCACCAAAGGACACGTTATGTATTTATTTCCTTTAGGGTCTCTAAAGAAATGTGTCTGGTCTGTATTTCAGTAGTTTCCTACAAAAATGTCTAAACTGAGTTATGATTCCACAAGAAGTCTTCAGCTTTTAGAGAGAATCAGTATTAAAAGGTCTGTTTGAAGAATGTGTCTGTATCTGTTGAAACACATTGTGTTGCTTGCTGTTCCTTGTAAAACATAATTTTCATGCAATAAATTTCACCTAGAATTTAGTGGCAGAAGAAAAATTTAAAAACATATATTCAGATGCAATTCTATGGGTTTTTTTTTTTTTTTTTCTTTTTTTTTTTTTGTTTTTTTTTTTTTAATTAAATCTTTTTTTTTCAAATTACATTTTTTCCTCTTTCCCCCCCCCCCCCATAACTC
>NW_005370223.1:2577864-2578489 GCF_000412655.1 Myotis brandtii
TTTCAAGTTCAATTTTTTGGGTTTTTTTTTTTTTTTTGCTTGTTTTATTTTGGTTATTTTGTTTGTTTCTTTGTTTTGTTTTTTTGCCCAACATTAAGAGAATAAAAGAGCCTAACAATTACTATTTTACTTTAGAGCTAAATCTCACATTCATTTGAAAGTCATTCATTCAACCACCCAACTACTAAAATATTTATTTCTGGTTTTCTTCTTTGTTTATCTATTTTTTGTTTCTGTTTCTCTAATATTTTCTTTCTGATTTCCAATCACCCAATTTAGGTTATATTTTTATTATCATCCATCACCTCAAGTTTACCGTCATTTATTTAACAAGTGTTTAGTCACTGTCTTCCTGCATAGAGGACTTTCCTGGAAGGAGGTGGGCTACAGGCTATACATTCCTAACTGGGCCTTTGCTTGTAACTCAAGATCACTACTTTCTTTTGAAAAGGACGCACAAGCCTCTACCAAATAATCAATTCCAGAATTTAGGTGAGGTTCAGTGGGAAACCCATTATTTCTCAAACTTCAGGTGGATTTTTTTTTTTTCCTATTTTGAAAATCGAGATCTTAGCCCAGCCGTGGGCAAACTACGGCCCGCGGGCCGGATCCGGCCAGTTTGAAA
>NW_005370223.1:2578514-2584344 GCF_000412655.1 Myotis brandtii
ACCGAACCCTTTTTTGTAATGATGTTTACTTTGAATTTATATTAGTTCACACAAACACTCCATCCATGCTTTTGTTCCGGCCCTCCGGTCCAGTTTAAGAACCCATTGTGGCCCTCGAGTCAAAAAGTTTGCCCACCCCTGTCTTAGCCCCATCACTCCAGAAGACCTGTGGTAGCCACACATTTCAGGCACCATTAATAGGACCAATCCCAGAGACAACTGTGGACAGAACAGCATTTAAACAGCTGCTCCTCTCTTTTCACCAGGGGGCTCTTCTCTGGGTTCCCAAACACTCAGTACTTCTGGGCCTTCTTCTCACCCGCTTCCAGGTACCAACGTCCGTGTCAAAGGACTTCACATACATTATTTCTACCTCTCCTGAACACCGCCCTTTTCTCTCCCTGGGGACAACGGAATCTTAGCCCTTATAGCAGCGGTTCTCAACCTGTGGGCCACAACGCCTTTGGGGGTCGAATGACCCTTTCACAGGGGTCGCCTAAGACCATCGGAAAACACATATATAATGACATATTGTTTTTGTGATTAATCACTATGCTTTAATTATGTTCAATTTGTAACAATGACGTTGGGGGTCACCACAACATGAGGAACTGTATTAAAGGGTCTCGGCATTAGGAAGGTTGAGAACCACTGCCTTATAGCAAATTAGGGAACACAGGTTTTATCCTCATGAAAGGAAATGAATACACTAGTGAACAGGTCCAAAAAAAAAAAGCGAGAAGCAAGCCCTGAGGGAGAAAGGAAGAAACTGAGGCCTTCCCGGGGTCTGGAATCAGCCCATGGCTGGGGAGTCTTGGATGCCTGTGTTGTCCTGCCCAAGGATGCGCCCAGCAGGTTCACGTCTCCATGGTGATGCAGCCTGGTTTAGCAAATATTACTAAGCTCTCAGAGTGGAAAAAAAAAACAAAACAAAACACCCAGCAGACAAATTGAAAGCCTTTTCTGCTAGGCCAGGGAGGTGAATTGGAAATTTTATTGTTGACCCCCACCCCCAGAAACGGTCGACCCCATCTTCTAGGGGCACCTGCATTTGGGGCTGTTTTAAGCTGAAAGGAAAGACCAGCCACAGCCTGTATTCCGGAAGCGTGCTGCTGGTCGTCAGGCCTCCTAGGGATCCGCTTGGCCTCTTCACAAATTCACTGCCTTCGCTGCGCTTCCCCTCAGCCCACACTCTCTTCCCAGCAGGTGGTCCCTGAGGCTGCCCCCTCCCCGCCTCACCAGGGTAGCCCACCTGCAGCGACGCTTATGGTTTCCAAAGCACGTCCCGCATCCCGCACCGGGTGAGGAAGGTTTATACACTCGGCCTGGCTGTGGAGAACAGGCCCAGGACAATTTACTGACTGGCTGTAGGTGGAAAACGGCCGAGCTGGGACTCAGGGGCCACAGCTTTAAGTCGCAGACAGAGTTACTTTCCGTTTTCTTCAGCGAACGTGTCTGCTGGGAGCCAAGCAGGCTGGCCCCTCTGAGGAGCCTGGCCTGGCCCATCCTTGCCTTGTCACCCCACCCCCATCCCCCACTTTGCTCCGGCTTCTGGCGTCCTGGTTGCAGGTTGTGGTGCTCCGTTCCCAGACTTTGAGTTTGTCGGTGGCAGATCCGTGTCTGGTTCAACTCTGACTACCCCGTGCCGCACATGGCAGGTGAATCATAAGCAACGAAGAGATGAATGGATTTGGAACGAGGCCCTCAGTGCTGTCTCACCGACATGCTCCGAGCACGCTGGTCCTTGCTGCGCCCTGTATAGACAAAACTGCCAGACCTTTTTCTCGGCCAAGTTAGCTCCCTGCTGCGTCCTCGTGAGAATGAGCCGGCTCTGGACGCTGTGGGACGTTTCGGTGGGAAAGCTTTAAGGCCCTGGAGTGATGTCCGCTTCCTCAGTCCTTATCAGAAAATCAAACAAACCAGAATATGAGTTTCCTTCTGCTTTAATAGCTTTGGAATTGCGGTCGATGGAAACAGCGTAGTTTGCAATAAAAATGTTCCTGGCTAGCCCAGTGACACATCTGGCCAGTCACGACAAGGGAGAGAAGGGACTCTTTCATCCGCAGCAGCCGGGGGAAGGCCTCTGGGTGGGTCGGGCCCTGGGAATGTTTGTGAAGTGCCATTCGAGAAACTCTAGCAGAGCTGGGATGACGAATTTCATAACTGAAATCGGGACTCTTGTCCAGAATAAAGTTTGGATATTTTTATGAAATCACAGAACAGAAGAGATCCTGAATGAGGATAATTCATCTCTCCTTCACTGCTCTGCAGGGCAGCACAGCACTGAAATTCTCCTCGAAAATTTGCTTTCCTCTTTTGTTTTAAGTCAGAATAGGAAAGTCTTCAAACCTCCCTGGATGATCCCTTTAAATGCCTCACAACCTTCATGGGAAGGAAAGTTTCCTTCTAACCTAAACCGCTCTTGCTGAAATTCAAATTCATAAGTTCTTATTTAGGGATCAGGCCAAGGATTGAACGCCTTCATCAATTTGCATCCACACATGAAGTAAACTTACTGTTTTTTTTAATGTCCTGAAATCTATTAGCCTCTTTGTTGCAAGTTCCACATACCCAACTCAGAAACAAACAATGAAGGTCCTCTAAGCTGAGGAGGCCCAGTCTAGGAATGGAGTCCCATAAGCCAGGACAGGAGACACGTTGAGCAAAGCCCTGGGAGAGGGAAAGGGATGGGGTCAAACCATCTGTGATTCCCACAAATGGAACACACGGAGATAAGTTGAGCTTCGGCACCTTAATAATGTCAATAAGGCCTTGGATTATTTTCTCTTTTCTATTCTGCTTTCTACAGGATTAGAGTCATCTGAAAGCTATGTCCCTCAGGGTAGCAAAAAAGCTGCCGCAGTTCCAGGCTCATATCCTTATACTACACCATCCCTCCGACACAGCAGCCCAGAAATCCCATTCTGGGGCCCAGCTTGGGGCCCAGGCCCAGGTGTGAACCAGGAAGTTGAATGCACCCACTGGCTTGATTTCATCAAGGCCCACCCCTGCAGCTGGGATGGTTGTGTTCAACTTCCCAGAAGCATGAGGGCTTCGTCAGAAAGAAGAATAAAATGGAACGAAAATCTCAGTACAGTGAGGGAGAGAAAAGGTGGGCAATTGGATGTTGGGCAAATGTGAAAACAAAAATTTCCCCGAGGTTAAAACACATGATTTGCTTGCGCTGAAGACATCTCACACCTGAGGCTTGTCCACTTGGAGAAAGGGTTTTACTATAATTCCCACAGACCAGTGCGTTCCGTGCTTCCCTACTGATGAGAATCACTGGGGCTATTAAAGATGCAGCCCACCCGGGCCAGTTGCTCAGTGGTTAGAGCATCAGTCCTTGGACCAAAGGGTCTCAGGTTCAATTCCCGGCCCCAGTCAGGGCGCATGCGGGAGGCAACCAATTGATGCATCTCTCTCATGTCAATGTTTCTCTCTGCCCCCACTTCCTCCCTTCCACTCTGCCTGAAAACCAATGGAAAAAATATCCTCAGGTGAGGATTTAAAAAAAAAAAAAAAGATTCAGCCTTCAGTTTCCTCTGGAGCTTCTGGGCCATGGGTCTGGGAAGGGGCTTAGGGTTTCATTCAACACATTGTCCAGTTGGTGCTCGTGAGACTGGCTCACACCGGAACCAGCGGCAACGATCTTCACCCCTCTGAGGAGCCTGGCCTGGCCCATCCTTGCCTTGTCACCCCACCCCCATCCCCCACTTTGCTCCGGCTTCTGGCGTCCTGGTTGCAGGTTGTGGTGCTCCGTTCCCAGACTTTGAGTTTGTCGGTGGCAGATCCGTGTCTGGTTCAACTCTGACTACCCCGTGCCGCACATGGCAGGTGAATCATAAGCAACGAAGAGATGAATGGATTTGGAACGAGGCCCTCAGTGCTGTCTCACCGACATGCTCCGAGCACGCTGGTCCTTGCTGCGCCCTGTATAGACAAAACTGCCAGACCTTTTTCTCGGCCAAGTTAGCTCCCTGCTGCGTCCTCGTGAGAATGAGCCGGCTCTGGACGCTGTGGGACGTTTCGGTGGGAAAGCTTTAAGGCCCTGGAGTGATGTCCGCTTCCTCAGTCCTTATCAGAAAATCAAACAAACCAGAATATGAGTTTCCTTCTGCTTTAATAGCTTTGGAATTGCGGTCGATGGAAACAGCGTAGTTTGCAATAAAAATGTTCCTGGCTAGCCCAGTGACACATCTGGCCAGTCACGACAAGGGAGAGAAGGGACTCTTTCATCCGCAGCAGCCGGGGGAAGGCCTCTGGGTGGGTCGGGCCCTGGGAATGTTTGTGAAGTGCCATTCGAGAAACTCTAGCAGAGCTGGGATGACGAATTTCATAACTGAAATCGGGACTCTTGTCCAGAATAAAGTTTGGATATTTTTATGAAATCACAGAACAGAAGAGATCCTGAGTGAGGATAATTCATCTCTCCTTCACTGCTCTGCAGGGCAGCACAGCACTGAAATTCTCCTCGAAAATTTGCTAGCCTTTTTTGTTTTAAGTCTCCAGAATAAGAAAGTCTTCAAACCTCCCTGGATGATCCCTTTAAATGCCTCACAATCTTCATGGGAAGGAAAGTTTCCTCTAACCTAAATCGCTCTTGCTGAAATTCAAATTCATAAGTTCTTATTTAGGGATCAGGCCAAGGATTGAACGCCTTCATCAATTTGCATCCATACATGAAGTAAACTTACTGTTTTTTTTAATGTCCTGAAATCTATTAGCCTCTTTGTTGCAAGTTCCACATACCCAACTCAGAAACAAACAATGAAGGTCCTCTAAGCTGAGGAGGCCCAGTCTAGGAATGGAGTCCCATAAGCCAGGACAGGAGACACGTTGAGCAAAGCCCTGGGAGAGGGAAGGGGATGGGATCAAACCATCTGTGATTCCCACAAATGGAACACACGGAGATAAGTTGAGCTTCGGCACCTTAATAATGTCAATAAGGCCTTGGATTATTTTTTCTTTTCTATTCTGCTTTCTACAGGATTAGAGTCATCTGAAAGCTATGTCCCTCAGGGTAGCAAAAAAGCTGCCACAGTTCCAGGCTCATATCCTTACACCACACCATCCCTCCGACGCAGCAGCCCAGAAATCCCATTCACGAGACCAGCTTGGGGCCCAGGCCCAGGCGTGAACCAGGAAGTTGAATGCACCCACTGGCTTGATTTCATCAAGGCCCACCCCTACAGCTGGGATGGTTGTGTTCAACTTCCCAGAAGCATGAGGGCTTCGTCAGAAAGAAGAATAAAATGGAACGAAAATCTCAGTACAGTGAGGGAGAGAAAAGGTGGGCAATTGGATGTTGGGCAAATGTGAAAACAAAAATTTCCCCGAGGTTAAAACACATGATTTGCTTGCGCTGAAGACATCTCACACCTGAGGCTTGTCCACTTGGAGAAAGGGTTTTACTATAATTCCCACAGACCAGTGCGTTCCGTGCTTCCCTACTGATGAGAATCACTGGGGCTATTAAAGATGCAGCCCACCCGGGCCAGTTGCTCAGTGGTTAGAGCATCAGTCCTTGGACCAAAGGGTCTCAGGTTCAATTCCCGGCCCCAGTCAGGGCGCATGCGGGAGGCAACCAATTGATGCATCTCTCTCATGTCAATGTTTCTCTCTGCCCCCACTTCCTCCCTTCCACTCTGCCTGAAAACCAATGGAAAAAATATCCTCAGGTGAGGATTTAAAAAAAAAAAAAAAGATTCAGCCTTCAGTTTCCTCTGGAGCTTCTGGGCCATGGGTCTGGGAAGGGGCTTAGGGTTTCATTCAACACATTGTCCAGTTGGTGCTCGTGAGACTGGCTCACACCGGAACCAGCGGCAAC
>NW_005370223.1:2584466-2609468 GCF_000412655.1 Myotis brandtii
GGGTCCTGGGGGGGGGCATGCTCTAATGATGACAGATCAATATTCGTGGAACAGGCTCTGGAAAGGTGTTTCCGGACCTGGTCATTTGCGTACTGGTCACGAGTCTATGGGCGGTGAAGAAAGGCTAAGGCTTGTGGAGCACAGAGTCTGTGAAGGATGCTGAGCTGAGCACTTGGCATGAACTGTCTCCTGTGAGTGATGCATCTCCTTCTATAGAGAACGTTCGGGCAAAACAGAGTCCACCATCTTTTTAAAACATCCTTGTTAAAATATATGTACATACATATATATTATAAATATGATGTGGTATCCTGATTTTCACATATTTACATATGACTATCAGGACGCCACATCATGACACTTTTATTTAGTATCTGCAGGGGTGGGCAAAAGTAGGTTTACATAATACAAATAAGTAATACAATAATTAATAATAACGCAAGAATAAACTCTGTTTCTTATACTCACAACTGTAAACCTACGTTGCCCACCCCTGTAGTGTATGAGAAAACATAATATCAAGAACTCACAATTTTGTCAACGTTTCTTTGGCTGAAATTACCTTGACCCATTTGTAATGTGTTGGGAGGATTCCTGGGCGGCCAGAAGCACCCACGCCTCCAGGCGGAGGGAGCCAGAGCTGGAGAGTGGTTTCTGCTCCTCTCCATTCCTGTGTTTGCAACCCTTCTCTCCCCCCACCCCACCCCCACATCCCGGCTGCCCATGCTTGAACCAGGATGGTGATGCTGCCCCACAGTCTTCAGCTACATATGACCTCCAGGCCAGTCACCTGCAGCCAAAGGCTATTTTTGAATCCCAATTCCAAGTTCTAAAAGGGAGACTCTGGTCAGCTAAGCATGGGCCAGGCATCTGCCCGGGTCCAATGAGCTGCAACGGGGAAAAAGAGGGCCCAGATGATACAAACGCATGCCAGCGGCCAGTTCCTACCAGTAGGCAAGCTTCGTTCTCCGAGAAAAAGTCCTTGGAAGGCTGAGAAGATGCCCCCCACCCCACCCCCCACTCCCAAAGACTGTTGATACACGACTGTGAATTCTGTAACTCTTAACTGAATTGTTGTTTTCCTTCATCCTAGAGGCATCTGGAAGCATTTGAAACGTTTCAGAGCATGCAGGCTGGACGCACTCTGACCTCCTGCAGTACCCCTCAGCCCCCCGGGGTCAAAGGCCAGCACGTGGGAGCCGGGCTTAGGAGGAGGAATAAACTGGATGATTCTTGGGAGTCCTTGACCTCTCTAGTCTCATTCTTGGAGAGAGATGGGGGAGAAAATGCTCTGCCGGCTAGAAGTGGTTCGAGGAAGAGAGACTGGCTCCTTTCCCCCTGACCTCTCGCCCCAGGGAGCCTCTCCAGGTGGGTTCGCCTCCCGCCCTGGCCTGCCTCCCAGCCAGCCTCCTACTGTGTCTGCATGGCTACTCGTAACATTTCAGCCTTGGCTGGCAGCAGACTGCCCGCTTCCTGGCAGCTCCAAACTGCAGGAGACTAATAAAATGAGCCCTAATGAATGGATGGCCCTGCAGTAATATTGAGCCCGTGGATTTATTCTTGTTGATAATTTGAGTGGAGTAGGCCGAAGGGACGCTTAGCAGTGTAACTAGGAGATAAAGTTCTGATGAATGAAGCATTTACCTTGTTGCTTAAGGAAGCGCACATAATTAAGAGGGTGGTTGACCTTATTGAAATGATGTTGCCAAGGTGAACCAAATAGCAATTGTGGACCAGAGAGAGAGCTTCTTGCCCACCGAGGACTATTTTGCAAGCAGAGGAACTAACTTTGGTTTTGGCGAACTTCAGAAATGAGCTTAGCTACTGGGGCTTTTTAACATGGATGTGGAGCTGGCTCGGAGGAGCGCTATGTGTCAGCGTCTGCCTTCTCATAGGCCTCCTGGCGAAGCAGAAGGGACAGGACAGAATCTGAGGGTCTGTATGTTCCAGCCTCCATTCAGGATCTGTAGTTGCTCTGATGAAGAATTCCCAGGGAATGCAAGCTCCAAAAAAATACAGCCTACCGCAACATGTAACCTAAAATAAACATAGCGGTACACCTCAACATTAACTCAAGGAGCCCAGCCGGTGTCGCTCAGTTGGTTGAGGATCATCACATGCACCAAGAGGTCGCCAGTTCGATTCCTGGTCAGGGCACATGCCCGGGTTGTGGGCTCGATCCCCAGTAGGTGGCGTGCAGGAGGCAGCCGATCGATGTTTCTCTCTCAGCAGTTTTTCTATCTCTCTCTTCCCCCCCCTTCCTCTCTCTCTAAAAAAAAAAAAAAAATCCATATAAAAAAACCATATTTAAAATTAATCCAAAGAATTCTAATGATGTTCTGATTTTTTTTTACTATAACTCTGATGCATCTTTAGATATATTAAATCCTTTCTATAAAAGGACACCTTTGTTCCCCTCTTGGGTAAACCAGCACTGTGAATGAGTGAGAGAAAGATGCAGGACTGACGACCAGCGGACTGGGTTTCAGCCCGGCTCTGCTTCTCAAGTAGCTGCAAGACCCTGGGCAAGTGACTTAGCCTCAGTGGCTCTCAGAAAGGTCATCCGAAAGATGCTGGGCCGCACAGGCAGCTGTGAAGATCAAACGAAATGTCATGAGTGCTTCAGATACTTTGAAACACTGTACAGCTACATAGAGAGGCCCTGTTCCCGGAATATTTATTTTGTGAGTGTCTGAAATAGGGAGGGGCACCAGAAAGCAAAAGGTTTCATATCACAAAAATATTCACTGCTCACGTACTGTACTTGAAAAATTGGTCCCCAAGCCTAGCTCTTTACAGTTAATCGAAGCACTCCTTACTGCCAGAAGGGGGAGGCCTGCCCCTCCTGATGGTCTGATGCCCACCATATCTGACCATATTTGCAAATGCAATGCAAATGGCTGGCAAGATAAAATTGCAAAAACTTTGCAATAAATAAGGAATTTCATGAGATTAATGAAAGTGATGTTGGGGACGGCTCAAGTCAGTCAGTTAAGCCTCTGACCAAATGAGTACAGACAGAGGTAGCCAGTTACCAAATTAACAGAGAAAAGAGCAAGGTTAGTGATTTTTTTCCCCAAAAACAAACAAACAGAAAACAACATTTGAATAGCAGAGGGCTTTAAAGGAAAATTATTTTTAAAAACTCAAGTATTATGTGAAAATTACTCTGTTTTGGATTGTGCTACAAAAGTTAAATGTGAAGAATTTCGTATCATGTAATCACGTAAATTTTTTTGGAAATTTTTCACATTTAAAGAAATTTTATGATAGTTGTTCTTTAAAAATTAGCTTATTGTTGGTATTATGACCTAAAATTTGTTCAGCAGAAAATAAACTTATTTTTATAAAAGTTTTTTATAAAAGACGTCAATTTTCTAGGCAAAATAACAGACAAGGATTTTGTTGTGTTTTTGGCTTTTGGTTTTTCTTGACTATTTACCATGATCTTTTGGTCAATGTTTTAAGTGGATTCACTTTCAAGTAGCCTTTCTCTCTCTCTCTCTCTTCTGATAGCAGGGATTCTCAGATAATGAGGACTTTTTATAATTATGGAATTATCATTGCTAATTTTATTATTTCCCCATCTCCTTCCATGGAAATGGTGTTGACAGTCTCCTCAAGCCCCAGGGAGGGGAAGAAATGAGTTTCGAGCTCTTCGGAAATGAGAAGGCCTAGGGTGTTGCTCGTTCAGAGATGAAGCCAAAATGTCTGGGAAACATGGCAGTGAGCACTGAGCCCAATTTTCCAAGCAGGATTGCCACTGGTACTCCCAGCCGGGCGCAGAGTGCCCGGGAGAGGACGTGGTAGGGCCTAGCTGTGAGGCACAAACACCTTGGCCTCTGTCCCCTCTGACCACCAGGCTGGACTTGGCTAGTCCGGCTGGCCACGCAAATGCATGCCGCATCCTCTACAGTGTCCCCATTGCTGCTCCCCAAACTGAAGGGGACCGAACCTCAACAAAAGAGTTGGGGTTTCAGGACACCCTGGCTGACCCTCCATGGAGGACTTAGCTTCGATGCGCTCATCTGTGCCCCTTGAAAACATGATGTCCCCCTCCCCCCCCCCCCCCCCCCCCCCCCAGGGGGGGCGTTGAGGAGTTCAACCCAGCAGAGTCCTTGGTACTTTATCCCTGCAGATCCTGGGCCACCAGTCAGAGGAGATATGCAGCTGGAAGGTATGATTTCAGGGTGCTGCTGGGCAGACCTGGGTTCAAATCACAATTCCACACAATCCAGTTGTGTAACATCAGAAAAATTACTTGACCTGTCTAACCTTCAATTTTCCTTTGAGGAAATGGAAAGGGGGTGCTAATAGGTCTGCTCACTCAGAGGAGAATTCGTGTGGGGGTGATTTATTTAGGACAAGCTCCCATCAGGGGAGGTGGGGAGGCAGGCAGGGATGGGGAGAGTGAAAGCAGCCTGGTTCTCTGGAGCAGTAGGGAGGGTGCTACCCAGGGAGCTGGGCTTTCGTGCTCCTCGCTGGTCACTCACTGGCTGAAGGCCATGGGGGCAGGAAACTCCAGGCACTCGGGCCCTCTGTGCTCTGGGCAAAGCAGCCCAGGAGCCCTCAGGCAGCCCCTCTGATGAGAGTCACAGGTGCCAGCCAGTGGGAGGGTTGCTATGGTAAGAGACTGAAGGGTCCTGGCAGAGGACAGATGGATAATTGAGATGATCTGTATCGAACACCTAGCACAGTGTCTGGTGCAGAGGAGACAGGGGATCTGTTTCCAGTCATTGCTGTTGTTGCCGCTGTGGTTGTAGTTATAAAAACACTAGAGGCCCGGTGCACAAAATTTGTGCACTGGAGGGGTGGGGTCCCTCAGCCCGGCCTGTGCCCTCTCACAGTCCAGGACCCCTTCAGGGGATGTTCGCCTGCCGGCTTAGGCCCGCTCCCTGCAGGCAGACAACCCTCTCACAGTCCTGGACCCCTCGCTCTGTACCGCCCACCTGCTCGCTGTTCCTTAGTTCTCGGCTCACTGCTCCTTAGTGCTGCCACAGAAGCAGGAGAGGCTCCCACCACCACTGCTGTGCTATCCAGCCATGAGCTTGGCTTCTGGCTGAGTAGTGCTCCCCCTGTGGGAGCGCACTGACCACCAGGGGGCAGCTCCTGCATTGAGTGTCTGCCCCCTGGTGGTCAGTGGGCATCATAGCGACCAGTCATTCTGGTCATTCAGCCGTAACAGTCACTTAGGCTTTTATTATATAGAAGATTGTTATCCTCTTAGACATTCTGCCAAGGAATCTACACAATGGGTCACAGCTGAGAAGCTGAAGGTCAAGGCCCCTGTGTGGGTAAACAATCCATTCTAATGCACAGGAAAGAAGAAAGGCACTAACATTTATTGAGCACCTACTGTTTAAATGTTAGGCACTGTGCCGAGCGCTTTACATGAGCGGTCTCTTCTATACTGCTGATAACAGCCCCATCAGGTAGAATTAGTGTCTCCATTTTTACAGCTAACAAAATAGATCTAGAAAATCAAAATAAGTCACCCATTCTCACACAGCTAAAAAGCAATGAAGTCCAAATTCAAATGCAGTCATGTCTCAGCTCTAAAGCAATATTCTTTCCACCTAAGTTTCAGAGGTTGCCCCTAATGAATGATATGGCAGAGCCTGCCTACTGCCTGCCCAAGGTATTCTGAGTAGCAATGTGCCCAACTGAAATAATACATATCTAAGCTTCCCTTGCAGCTAAGGATGGCCGATACAAGTACATGAAGTCATTGTGTGACTTCCCCTGCTTAGAACGCAGGCGTGATGGCTGGTGCTCCAGAAGTCAGAGCCACGGAAGCCAGAGGCCTGTGGACGAGCTCTGGATGTATTGCAGGCATCTGTACTTGTTTTATACGAGAGGCACTAAAGCTCTCTGTTATTGAAGCCACCGTTATTTCTGTTGTCTGTTCCTAACAGCTGGATCTCATCTTAACAGATGTGGATCGTAGGCTATTTATGAACACTTTAAAGCCAGACTTGACTATCTTGAATCAAAGTAAACCACTCACTTGCCCCAGGCCCTCTGTCCTAGGAAAATGTTGATGCATCTCCATTGAAATTGAACCCCTAAAGTGCCAACTTGTTGCTTTCTAAACATCAGATAAACTGCAAGGAGGCTGAGGTTCCAGAATTTCCAGGGCAGGTGTGACTTCTTACCTCTGTGATTGGGGGGATGGGGCACATGCTGAGAGACAAAGCTCTGCTCTGACAGGTTCCCAGAAATCACGACCGCCCCCACCTCGATTTCTAGGCCTCCCTCACATTACTCTTTCTTGGGCTCCCACAGAAGTCACAGCAGGCTTCTCCCAAGGAAAGCAGCAGCATCTTTTGCCCTGTATCTTGCAGCCCCCCAGACTTCACACCATTCAGCAGCCTGTTTCTGGGACTGCAGTCCAGGAACTGATGTGTGACTGCAGACATGACAATGACTCCCATCTATATCCTGACATTTGCAGGAAAGGTCGGTCAGAATCTTCTGTCAATAGGGGGCCCCTCCTTGTGGAGCCCAGCAGAAAGCTTACGTCATCAGGATGGTTTGTCAAAGCAAATTTCACATGCAACTGATTCCGTCGCCTTGGGACGCACTGGTGCAATAAATAATCACCGTACACATTTTGTTAGCTGTGCCTCGTGAGAGATGGATGTTGGGAAACGGCATCCTGAAGGCTGCTTATCTGTCAGTGCTCCTTTTAAGCATGGCGAGCGCTCCAGATTGGCTTTTCTAAAAAATTACTCCATTGCCATGGCCAGGTGCAACTCGTCATGGTCGCTGGTGTCGTCATGGTTACTGGTGCCCTGTGAGCCAAGGGGAGGGATATGAAGGCCTATGCTCACCTTCAGGACGTGCAGCTTCAAGTACCAAAGAAACCCGGTACGTGCAGAGTCTTTGCAGAGTGAAAGCTTCATCAAAACTCTGCCCAAGAAGGGTCCTGACTTCACCAGGATGACATTCCAGCTCAAGCCGCCATGTATTTTTCTGCCTTTCTTCTGTGTGTCTTGCCTCCCCTACGCTTCGGGATACATTCGACCAACACTGCTGGGACCGCCGCCAGGCAGCAAAAACACATTAGGGGAACGTGGCCCTGCCCTCAGTAGGCCAAACTGCATCAGAAGGTAGAGAGTTACCCTGGATTGTCTCCAAGCAGGGCTCTCACCAGGGCCCTCCCTTAGGGAGCCTTGCTCCTCCCCCGACTGAGGCCGGGGCTGGTCACTGAGCTTTCCATTTTTCAGGCACACTAGTGCACCTGGTACACAGTCGGTGCTCAATGCAAATTAAATTGAAATGGGTTGTCACGCCTTCGGCTTGGGTGTTTTGAACTGTGTAGTTTCTCTAACATGAGAGCTACTTGCCAGGCCCTCTCACACACTCTCCAATCTTCCCCCACTGTGTCGGGACAGGACCTTTCCCGCTAACATCAGCTGAGGGCGAAGGACAGGATGGGAAGTGCTAATGATATTGGTACTATGGGACTAAGACCTCCTTTATGGCCCGGCAAGTTATAACATCACAATTGTCCTGTCAGCTTGTCATGCTAAGCTGAATAACTATTGGCTATTTCATTCATCCTGGGGGGGGGGGCGGGAATAAGAAGGGGGATGAGGCTTAGATAGGACAATCCCATGTTCTTGTCAGACCTGATCTTCTAAATCAGGAGGAACGGAGGCTGAGGGGCGGGCGAGGTTAGAATGGGCTGGAACGGTCACCTGGTGTAGGAATGAAGAGGCTGAAGACATTCTGTTCAAATTCTGACAAATGACTGATTGCCCATGAGAACACACTGGCCAGATGCGTCCCATCCCGCTCTCCCTGGATGTGAGGAGGGTGGTGTTTGTGAAGGGTCCATTTCTCAGCATCCGCCAGGGAAGTTTTTCCGTTACCAGTTTAGCTCTAAAGCACTGAGGCCGGGGACCTGGAGAACGTTCAAGTTATCTCCCAAAGTGAAGCTGTACAGGCTCATTGTTTTCCCCGCAGAAGCCAACCTGCCGGCATTTGACAAGATGAACGGTGACAGTGTGCGGCACTGGCGGGGCCAGGAGCTACTGCAGTAGCCCTTGACTTACACTCTCTCCCCTTAAAAAACAAAGGCATTACGTTTATAAATGTGTTCGTGAGTGAGAAGGCCCAGTGAAGACCTGGACGTAAGTAATGGCCGGTGGCAGAAGTGGCTTCAGGGACTCCTGACAAATTAGTGCTCCCTGCACTTCAATCTGTCTGCTCAGCTCACAGCCAGCTGTCCAGACCTGTTCAGCTTCTCTGGGAACAGGGAGCTGTGTCATTGCCAAGGTTCCGGGCCCCAATCCTACAAGCAAGGAAGGAGAGGTGATGGCTTATGTGGGGCTGAGCCTGGGGGTTGCCCTTCTCCAAAGAACCTCTCTCCTTCTCCTGTGATGACCACACATCCATTACATCGCGAGGGGTCCCACTGAATGGAATGCAGGATGAGCAATCTCCATGGCTCCGTGTGCTTCCCACGTGTCTGTGGATCCACGGGATGTGACCGGGCCGCCATGTGGCACACCTCCAGAAGGTTCCATTCACATGAAGGCCCCCGGGATGTGGTTGGGGGGTTTTATTTTTAACCCCACCCGGCACCTAATATATCACCAGGTGCCAGTGTTATCGGTACTTTTCCTGCTTGATTTCCATTAAGATTATATACAACTCTTGTTTCCTAGACCGTATCAGCCTCAAGAAACTCAAGCTCTTGGCTCCAGACCCCACCCAACTACCCTACCTCCCCTTCAAGTCATGCCCCACTCCCACTCATGTCACATGAAGACGGTGGTAGGCCCCAGACCACCCTTACGTCATGTCAGATATATTAAAACATACCCACAGCTTTCATTGATGGATAAAGAGGTAGATAGATAGTCATATATAGTTATTTCTATTATGTAAATACTTTAAAAAGATGTTTAATTTTCATAAATTTGAGTTTGTGAAGAATAAATGGTTATTTTATTTTTTTGATCCAAACTTTTTATATTTGTATATAACTCTATGAGATCTATACATAATCCATTATTAGATGACCTATTACATTTTATATAAAGTTATTTATTCCTTTTACTAGTAGCTTTGGACTTTTCCTTATACTAGTATATTTACAGCTAATAAATACGTCTATAAGACCTAAAAAGCTTGTAGGCCTAGCTATGGGAACTAATGAATAAACAGCCTGTGTTTCTCCCCCACTCCCACACCACCCCAGCCGGCCCCAAATCCCTTTCTCATTGATCCCAAGGATCTCCTGCTCCCATATCCTGGCTCCTTGGTGGATTTTGCTGCTGGTTCATATTTCTGTTGTGCTGGGTTCTGTGGTTACCTGAGATGATCACACCCCAAAGAATTGCTACTCTTCCTTCTCTTTTAAGAAGTAAGATCCCTCTTATAGAGAGTTTATATTAAGTCCCCTACACATTGGGCCATAAGGGTGCTCATGTGGCTTTTCCCTGTGCCACCCTGCCCATCCACATACAATGATTTGTTTTAGTTCAAAAAGGAATGAAGTAGTGATACATGCTACAACTTGGGCGAATATGGAAGACATTATACGAAGTGAAAGAAGCCACTTACAAGAGGTCTGTCTCCATAGAGACAGAAAGCAGATTGGCGGTTGCCAGGAGCTAGAGGGGGAGGGGATGAGGAGTGCCTGCCTAATGGGCACAGGGTTTGCTTTGGGGGTGATGAAATGTTTTGGAATGAGATAGGTGGTGGTTGCACAACTTCGTGAATGTACTAAATGCCACGGAATGGCACACTTTAAAATGATTAAGTATATGTTACGTGAATCTCACCTCCATGAAAAGTAATTGATTAGCTGTTGTGACTCTGTGGGCAGCTGAGGGCTCTGCTGGCTTCACTAGGCTCCACTCAGCAGGAGGGTTGACTGCGAGGATGGGGCCTTCTCTTTCCACCTGGTCTCTCATCAAGGAGCCCAAACCCCGCACATCCCGGGAACCAAGCACTTACGGAGTCTCTGCTTCTGTGACATTTGCTGATGTCCCAACGGTCAAAACAAGTGGCCTGGCCAAGCCCAGCGCCAGTGTGGGAAAGGGGCTTCCGAGGGCATGGCCACCAGGAGGCACTGACGCCCTCCTGGGACAACCTTCCACAGGCCCCATTCTAACCACCTGCTGCAGCTCAGACGTGGGTCTGAAATGACTGATCCCGACTGACCCTTTATGCTGTGTGGCTTTAGAGCAGGGAGATGCAAACCTTAAATATATTCCGAGACCTCAGAAAGGCATGAGACTCAGCTTCCCTCCCGCCCACAGCTGCACCGCCTCCCACAGGAGCGCCAGGAAGAGAATCCCCCCTGCAAAGAGGCAGATGGAAAGCCAAGGGAAGCACCTTCTTTCAAAGGCAAAGGGAGCTAAGGGCAGACGCCCTGGGCTGATCTGCTGTGAGGCCTCCAGCGCTGGAGTCCAGAGTGAGGGCCCCTGTGAGGGTGGGGCTCACACCGAGGAGACAGAGAAGGCTGGGCGCTGCCAGGACCACACGCCCCAAGCAGGGCCACTCAGGGGCTGGTCCTCATCCTCAAATAAACAGGGTTGCAGCACTGCCCAGGGCCAGGGCCACAGAGCCAGGAGCTGCCAGCATTTCCATTGGAACGCCTTCCTTTTTTGTGCTGAAAGGTTGCTTTCAGAGGTTATTCTGGGTTGAGACTTTTTAGTAGAATCTTGGAAGACAATTTTTAATTTACTTTTTATTAATTTAGATTCTCCGAGGATAAAGAACTCTCTTACCACCCTTCTCCCATACACACCCTTCCAAGAATAACCCCCACAAAAATCCTAGGTGTTTAAAATGGTTTTACTTTTCATTTTGGACTTTTTTCCCCTTCTGTGCAATGGAAATTGGAATAAAGCTCAAGAGAACAAAGAGTTCCCCTAGGTTGGGCTGGAGTGCTGTCTGATTTAGAAGTGAGTGTGTGTGTGTGTGTGTGTGTGTGGACAGCGGTGGAGCGTCGGGGGATGGCCTCACAACGGCCCTCATGCAGGTCAGGAAACAGACCCTCCCTAGCCATAGGCCGGCTGAGCACCCCAAGAGGGCCACAGGGATGGCCCTGTGACACCATTTATCGTTCTCCAGTCCCCTCTGGCCCCGCATTCTCCCTCAGTAGCACATCCTCCCACACCTGTCCTAACCCAGCTGGCTCACGTACAGAGCGAAGCCTGGCCACAGAGGAAGGAAATGGAGGCATTCGGAGTCTGAGATAACTGGGCACAGTCTCCTGGGTTCCCCGCCTGGGGACAGGAGAGGATCCCGTTTCTGGGTGGTCTCTGCACCCTCCACTCAAACCCTCATCCTGAGAGTGAAGCTTCCCCCCTCCCTCTGGCCCAAGGCTGCACTCCTCTGGATTCCCCGCTGGCTCCCAGGCCCACCCCTTGCACCCCTGGGAGAAATTATCTAGACCCCACCGATCCCAACCCTTTGCCCCGTGCCCCTTCCACATCCTGCCTCCTTTTCTCTCAGTCCCACATTTTGAGCAACTCATCAAAATGTTCTTCTCTCACTCGCCTCCTCCCTCACCACAGCCCAGCCCAGGGGGAAGTGCTACAGAGCTCACCAGCGCCACCAAGTGGAGTCTCTCTCTGACTGATGTTCCTGGAATAAGTGGGGAACATTTCTTGTGAAACTATTTTTTTACTTTGTTGTAAATGCACTCTAATTCTGTCCTGCTCTACCCGCTAAGGTGAACCTTGCTGCTTCTCTGAGCCTCAAGGACTTTACCTGGATGGCAATCTTACAGCCATCCCTTAACTGGCACTGTCCAGAGTTGGAAAATGCCCACCCGCCTATATGCCCCTCTACCGCCCACCGTCCTGAGGGGCGACCTGCAGTGGCTTATTCCCAAAGGAACAGACCCATTGTGTAGAGACAACAAGAGGGAGCTGCAGAAATGTAAGCCCCAGAGTGGGAGCCCTGAGGAGGATGAAGGGCAGGCCACTGGCCCGGGAAAGGAGAATGAAAACCTCCTTAATCTCGTAGACAGGAAGCCCCTTGGCTCCCAGAAAATCTCATAATCCCATCCCCAGAGTCTCTGAGGCCCCAACCGGTAGCATCTGGCCCTGAACCGTCTCAGATGAAAGGCACGGAGCCTCTGCCTCCTGAGGAGCCTTCTTCATCTGTCAGGAGTAGCTGCTGGCCCCAGTTTGGGGACTTCCCGGGGGAATGAAAACCTCCTTAATCTCTCTAGGTAGACAAGAAGTCTTTGGCTCCCAGGAAATCTCATAATCCCATCCCCAGAGTCTCTGAGGCCCCAGCTGGTAGCATCTGGCCCTGAACTGTCTCAGATGAAAGGCACGGAGCCTCTGCCTCCTGAGGAGCCTTCTTCATCTGTCAGGAGTAGCTGCTGGCCCCAGTTTGGGGACTTCCCAGCCTCACATGCTCACAGTCAGCATCACTGTCTGGATTATCCATAGCCAAAAGGCACCCCAGAAAAAGCAGAGTAAAACTACCAAAACCTCAAGAGGACGATGGCAACGACGATGATGATGATGATAAAAACAAGCCTGATGCTTTGAGAGCTTAAAGCAATCTGGGTACTATGTCACATTCAAGTTGCAACCACATTTCGTTAATATAAAGACAGACATACTGTAAAGGCAAGGAAGAGAGTTGTTGGTATTAGGATCCCTATAAATTATAGCCGTGTGTTTTTTTGTTTGTTTGTTTCTGCCCTTCCCACTTCCTTAGTAACAAGGATGACCCGAAAATGAACTGCTGTTGAGTGGGCATCTCTTGTTTCTGCCTGCCCAGAGTACATTCCCCTTCCTCTTCCGCTGGCACTGGCACCGGGGTTCCTTTTCATTTGGAAAAAAAATCACCCCTTCACTGGAGTCAATCCTTGCAGCTCGGGTGGGGCTGAGCCCGTTCCAGCCTCCAGGGCTGGGCAGTGACCCAGTTCTTAGCAGTCGGTTCAAGTTGCATAATGACCTAATGCACCGACAGAGTCAACCCTGGGACTTTTCCTTGGAACTGGCAAGGAAGAAGCCCTGTTCTTCTTCGTTGGGGTTGTTGAAAGGGTAAGATTTGTGGGTCTAGAGCAGTGGTTCTCAACCTTCTGGCCCTTTAAATACAGTTCCTCATGTTGTGACCCAACCATAAAATTATTTTCGTTGCTACTTCATAACTGTAATGTTGCTACTGTTATGAATCAT
Source organism: Myotis brandtii (assembly GCF_000412655.1). Lineage (NCBI taxonomy): Eukaryota > Metazoa > Chordata > Mammalia > Chiroptera > Vespertilionidae > Myotis > Myotis brandtii. The sequence goes on from NW_005370223.1 coordinate 2,597,633, forward strand.
AATGTAAATATCTGATATGCAGGATGGTCTTAGGCGACCCCTGTGAAAGGGTCGTTCGACTGCCAAAGGGGTCGCGACCCACAGGTTGAGAACCGCTGGTCTAGAGCATCAAGTAGCCATCCTGCCACCAGGAGAGAAGAACCTGCATGAGAACAAAGTGAATGCAGAGGTAAAGAGAGCTGAGAGGTGGGGAAAAAACATCCTTTGAGTTCCTGCATCAAGGACTTTTCAGTTCTACATGTTAGTTACCTTTTTATTCCATTAATTTGAGTCTTGTTTTTTATGACTTCCACCTAGCTCCAAACTTTCATCTCTATTTACTTACAGAAGGTAAATAACCTACCGAGGAGGCACACAAGGTTTGGATATGAATGCAGATACGCCTGATTCTCAATCTCAGCTGCCAAACTCCAGAACCTCCCATTGTGTTTCTTCCCCTCACTCTCTAAGTCCCAGGCCTACCCAACATGTAGCGGTCAACCATTTTGGAACGTTCAGCATCTCCACCAAATACCCCAAACCAGTGACTCCAGCCAGCCTTTCTTAAACCACAGCTCTCTCTTAGTTCGAACCAGAGTTCCAGTTTGGGTTCTGGAGGCCACTGCTTTCAGACGCACACCTTAAGCCAGCTCTAAGGTGAGCACGGTCTGCAATCTGCACCTTACCCTTTCCTTTAGCCAACAGACCCACAACACTTTCCCCAACTGCTTGTTGGCCAGGAGCTACTGAGCACTCAGGGGCAGAGAACTCCCCACGGATGGAGGTTTGACAGATGATCTCTTTTTCGATTGGCGTGAGTCACTGTGGCTTCAGCAAGTAGGGTCAAGGAGCATTTAAAATGACCAATAGGGTGGGAAAGGTGGCAAAAACACCCCCCTCTAATTAGAACAGTACTGAAAAGAGAGCCTGACCCTCCATGCTCTCCCCAAACCCCAACCAAGAAGAGGCTGGAAAAAAGAAGGTATTCTTTTCTGGGAGAATCACACAACAAAAGTCCAAAAAAAAGGGGGGGGATGGGGTTGGGGGTGGTCTCCCAAGCGGTGATCGGTGATCGTAGCAAAGTGACTAGGCTACGGGGAAAGTTCTCTAGCTGGAAGCCTAGGGACATGAGAGCTGTATTCTCAGTCGCCATTTGGGGATTTTGGGTTTCAAATGACATCAACTACTCCTAACCAATTTATTATAGGTCAACACACAATTATCAGCAAAGTATGTGTTTATGTCTAATCTGTTCAAAGGATTACTCCAGGAACTGAGTCCAGATTGAGAAGATTGCCTTTAATCAGAAGCCAAATGAAAGTTTGGCTGCCGCTGTGGCCTTTTGCTAAGCAGTATTCAAATGCCTCTCATGTAGCCATTGAAATGGATGCTCATGCTTCATTTGAATACTGCTTAGATCCACAGGGAACCCCACAAAGGGCAGAAAATCATAAACCGTCAACCTTGCACAGTAAAGCTACCAGGACTGATACTGAAATTTATGACTGGGTCAGACCTCATGCTGAAAAAATCAAATATATTTTTCTAGGAGGCTGGCAATATTGTATTTAACACCTAAAAATCATTTCCTTAGCCAAAAATACCCTCAAATCATTAAAAATTTTACTCATTTTCTTTGGAGGGAAATAATAAAAACCAGCAGAGGATACAGAAATAAATCCTGCTGGTTGAAAAGAGTTTAAAGTGCTTCCATCCAATCATGAGGACAATGAAGAAACTCACCAAATACTTTCAAGAAGAATCTGATGAATTGCCCTCTGACCTGGATACTATTTGGTCATATGCTGGCTTTGTTAAGTTTTGGTTTCATGCTTTTATTTAACTGTGCACTGTTATTTAACTCCTCTCCCATTTAGATTATAAGGTATGTGCAAGCCTATATCCTATAGTGTTCTTTCAACCCACCATAGTGCCTGACTCACACCTGAGGTCAGAGAAGGTTCTAAACAAGTGTGCTGTCTAAATCTACAAATAAATAGTGGACGTTTTCAGTTTTCCAGGTGTTCTGTTGTGGCCACGATGGTCACAGAGCCTGATGAGCCCTTGGCTTTAGTGTTATGTGGCACGTGCCGACCCAACAGCCATACTCCCTTCTTCCTTGCAGGCAATGAGCCCAGCCTCAGGAAAGTAGTCCTGGTTGGTCTAGCAGTGGTCGGCAAACTGCGGCTGGGCAAACCGCGGCTTGCGAGCCACGTGCAGCTCTTTGGCGCCTTCAGTGTGGCTTTTCTACAAAATACTGGCTCTTCCACAAAATACCGACTTCTGCGCATGGGCCACGAAGTTTCAATCACACTGTACGTGCGTGCCCGCACGTGGTATTTTGTGGAAGAGCCACACTGAAGGGGCCAAAGAGCTGCATGTGGCTCGCGAGCCACGGTTTGCCGACCACGGGTCTAAGGCACTGATGGCAGTAACATTCCCTTTTGCCAGGAATTGGAATGGTCAGAGATGAGAGAGATTAAGAGAGAGAGAAAGAGAGAGAGAGAGAGAGAGAGAGAGAGAGGATGTATGTGTAAATAGATAAAATATCTCATGTCTGGCCAATGAGATGTAAAGGAAGTACACTAGAGACTTCAATAAATAATTTCCTCCCTGGTAAAAGAGGGGGCTTTACAGAAGCTCCTATTTTTTAAGGTGTTTTTTTATTATTGATTTCAGAAAGAGGAAGGGAGAGAGAGATAGAAACATCAATGATGAGAGAGAATCATCGATCTACTGCCTCCTGCATGCCTCCCACTGGGGAGCGAGCCTGTAACTCGGGCATGTGCCCTGACCAGGAATCAAACCGTGACCTCCTGGTTCATGGGTCGATGCTCAACCACTGAGCGACACTGGCTGGGCCAGAAGCCCCTATTTGCTTCCTTTTGCTACTTTCCTATTTTGGACACTATCTTTGAGACAACGCTGCCTAGAACTGAAGCAACAACCATCTTGAGACCATGACACAAGTCTGAAGACAAAAAGTCCTTGCTGAGGCTATGCCAAGGATGCTAGAAGGACTGGAACAGCGGTTCTCAACTTGTGGGCCGAGACCCCTTTGGGGGTCGAACGACCCTTTCACAGGGGTCGCCTAAGACCATCGGAAAACACATATATCATTACATATTGTTTTTGTGATTAATCACTATGCTTTAATTATGTTCAATTTGTAACAATGAAATTGGGGGTCAGCACAACATGAGGAACTGTATTAAAGGGTCGCGGCATTAGGAAGGTTGAGAACCACTGCACTAGAAGGATGAGCACAGTCTGGAGACTTGATAAACTAGCTGAGCAGCTAAACTAACTGTGGGATCACGTGCCTCCAAATTCCTTATTATTGGAACAATAACTGTTCTTACTCCTGGGCCTCATTGAATCAGAGTGACACTTGAAGTTTAAAGCGTTCTAACTAATTCATATCACTCTCATGAAAATTAGGAGTAACTACGTCTCCCTTCTTCTATGAGGGGAAGTCTGTGATAATGGAGAGAACAGAGGTTTTGGAGCTAATGACACTGCCATCAGTCTGAGTAAGCCTGGGCAAGTTTTTTAAATTTAGGAGTTTCAGTATCATTAACTGTAAAGTGTAGATAAGAATGGAGACTTCATAAGTGTGTTATTGTAAAAAATACAATTAAAACAATTTTGGTTATGTCACTTAAGTCTGGTATGCAGTTTGTACTCCAATGTTAACTGCCTTGCTTCCTCTCCTCCCCACGATCCTTGAGTGGAGTGGAAGTTGCAGTGAACTATTTGTGAATAGGAAAGCACACCCTTAAGGGAATGTCAAGAATGATTTTTCATCATCTTTCTTATTCGGAGATAATATCAGTGACAGGAATGGCTGTCTGCGTCAGAGGCTGAAGCTCAAACAACAGAGTATGAGCAGCATGTCTGTCTATGTTGCCTGCACACAAACCAACCCCCTCATTTAGTAGCTGGGACGGCCTTTTGTTGAGCTGGTGCTATCTGTGATTCAGCCCTCCCGTCAAACCATCTGCTCATGGCCTCAAGAGGCGGCCCCTTCTTCCAAGCTGCTTTGGGCTGGAGAGTCCCTATTCCCCATCATCTGCCCACAGCTGGGAGCCCTTAAAATGTGGACTTGACTAGATGTCCTGGTTGCCCTAGGGCACCATGGGCCTGTGGACAAGCAGCAGGCATCCATTGGCTGCGTCCCAAAGCTAACTTGTTGGCCACTCTCATGCCCTCCCTGACACACACCAGATATGCTACACCACACACACACACACACACACACACTGAAACAAAACACCATGCACACACACTTCCCCTCCCCAGTGAGTGGGCACAGTGACAGCCGCCCTCCAGAAGCTTACCTGCAGCCACACATCCTCCTATCTCCCGTCTGAAGTCAGGAGATAATGTTAGTCTAAGTCACCAACCCACACTGCAAACCCCAGCCTGAGAGACAGGGCAGAACAGTGATTAAGAGTCTCTAACCCCAGCTCTAGGAATTACAACTTATGTAACTAAACAAGTTTCTGAAATGCTCTTGTGTTCTTTTATCTTATCTGGAAAATGAGGATAACAATAGGATTATTGTTGTGACGATGTAGTAAAATGTGCTTAGCACTTTGCTTGGTATGTGTCTCTCCAAGTTCCAATGCATACGTAGGAACACACAGCTCCTGCTGCCACAGGACATCTCCAAGGTAGGGCCATGCTACCTGCCATCTTAACAGGCCATAGTTCGTAAGGCTAATACTTCCAGCAGCCCAAATTATCAATAAAATACTTCCTCTGTGTATGCACTTGGGATTCAACAGTGAACAAAGATCCTTAAGAGCTTATAGTCCAGAGGAAGAAACAAGCTCAGAGACAAAACCCTAGTCATGAATTGTGATAAGTTCTAGGAAGAAGGGGGGAGCTGTGAGAAGGAATACAGAGTGAGCAGTGAGGATGGGAGTACCATTTTATCAGCGAATCAGATAAGACCGCTAAGAGAAAGACATGTAATGTGTAGGAGCTCCATCTCCTGCACATAAATGCTCCCCTAGCCAGGGGTGGCACTGATGGCAGGATGGGTTCTCAGGGTGGAAGATAAAGAGCTCTCACAATAGTACACCAGGCCTTACCTCCTCACTTCCTGAGGGACAATCTGTTCTGTGATCATAACCTTCTCCAGAATGTTACAGGGTTTCAAAGGCCTGTCTTTCACCTTTCTCCCCCTCACATTCTACATTTTCTCATCAAGTATCTGGTGACATAGCACTAGGCAAAGTAGCACTGGGCTTTAATGACCATATTTTCCCATTATCCTGGAATATAGGCTATTTAATATTGAAGCTCAAGGTAACTTTCTCCTAGATCCACTCACTGTGTTCCATTCTGTAGGTTTACTCTCTTGTCCAGCTTACTCTCGGTGATATCACTGTTTTAAGGATTGCCTTTGTTCTAGCCGTGATGAACAAAATAGAAACAGAGGCAGGGATACGTGGAACAGACTGACAGCTGTTAGAGGGGAGGGGGAATGGGGTACTAGATGAAAGGTGAAGGGATTAAGCAAATATCTATATCTATATCTATATCTATATATAGTGATATCCAGAGAGGGGGGGCTAGGTGGAAGTGGGCAAAGAGAGGGAAAATGGGGATGGAAAGAGACTGCTGGGGGAGATGGGCACACGATGCAGTGTGTAGATTGTTTTATTGAGTTGTACACTTGAAACCTGCATGGTTTTGTGAACCAATGTCACTCCAATAAATTCAATAAATAAATAACCCAATATTTTGAAGTTTAAATGCAAGTGGCCGCTTAGGAGATCTCAGACTACGTATATAGTCCATATATAAAGAGAGAGAAAGATCCCAGGTGAGGTCATTGCCAGAATCCCAGCAGCTCTCTGTTTCTTGTGTTTGATGACAGACCCGTGTGCTGTGGAATGTTGCTAGAGCACAGCATACATGGTACATTTTCAACGTTCTTCATGTGCTTTCTTGCTCACTTCCATTTTTCTACTTGATTCCCAATATGTTGCCGGAGTAATTTGGTGCCACTAAGTGTTTTTGACCGAAGCTTTGTGCAGGTAATAGCTTCCCTCCCCACCATCCTTTAGTCCACTTGCTCGTGGTTCTACTGCACTTGAAATTATTTCCAGTCTCTACTCCTGGACACTTCTGACCTCTCTGTAGCTTGTCACCAATGCCTTCGTGAATCTTTAGAGATCATTCATTTGCACACTTGTTCGGTGCTTAATGAGCACCTATTATGTGTAAGCCCTGAGCTATGAAAATACAAAAATGACTGACATATTGCTTGTTATTATTCATGAATCCTTAGAGATCATTCACTTGCACACTTATTCGGTGCTTAATGAGCACCTATTATGTGTAAGCCCCTGAGCTATGGAAATACAAAAATGACTGACATATTGCTTGTTATTATTCTGCAGCTGCAAGGATCTCATAGTCTCTGGTAGGAGCATACAGGTAAACAGACAAGAACAAGTCACTACGTTAGGTACTATGAATTGACATGTGGACAAAATAGTATGGAAATAAAAAGGAGGGACTCAGCGAGCCTTGACAGCTTAATAAGTATGGCACAGAACAATGGTATCCTAGCTGTATCTGAGCACCTGAAAGGGGCTGCAAGGGTTTTCTCAATAGGTGAACAGCTCATGCAAATGTGTGGGGTCTGAGGAGCTCAGAGGTTGGCTGGAGACTCAGCAATGGCTCCCACTGATTGGATTGCAGCACATGGGGGCAGTGGGGAAAAATCAGGGACAAGGACTAGAGGAGTCTGGTAAAAGTTACTTAGCAGCAAAATGTAGGTCAACTGAACAGACAAAAGAAAGATGACTGTAATTGATTGTAAAACATTAAATAAACAAAACTCACAAGCCCAGAGTGACAGCAAACAGACAAGAAGAAAAACATGTCCTTATTGGAGACCATTAGTGATGATTATTCCACCAACTTCTGATGCTGACAATTGGTAATTAGAGAGACAAGCTAAGCATTTATACTACTTCTTCAGAAGGAAGTATAGTTCATGGCCAGATGATGAGGGTGAGGTCTTTCTTATTGGAGAATACCAGCTAAAATGTGTAAAAGAAATGCCAAGATTAGAAAATCACTGTTTTTGTAACCCACAGTGAAATAACTGAATCGGATCTCAGACTTCCGGCCTCCAAAACTAAGGAAATACATTTCTATTGTTAAGCTACCCATCCTGTGGTACAAACTAAAACACATTTGGCCCACTTCACAAATTACCAGCCTCGCCCTGAGGCATCAGAATCTAAAATGCTTATATTCGTGTATTCATTCAACATTTGAGCCCCTACTATGGCCTGAACACTGCACATTTGTTGATTCAAGTTCTTCATCATACAACCCAATTGTATTCTCTTCTCATTTAACAACGCACTTCTAATTTTTCCAACCATTTTCTGCAGGACAGCTTTATGTGGCATTTGGTTATCTGATGCTGCTGCTCCTGATTAAAGGGAAATTATCCTTATAATGGATCTGTTATGAACAGCATCCTTCTCAACTCTAGCTAGACATGTTTTAAAAATTCCTGAACCTGGACCAACCCTCCTCCCCAGCCCCCAAGTCTGATTTAGTTGGTATTTGGTGGAACTCCAGCAGTATAGTTCTTTAAGCTTCCCAGATAATTCTAATGTGCAACCAAGGTTGAGCACTGTTATTCTAGTCTGAAAGGGCCTTGAAGGTCGCCTTCTTTCCCACATAGTTCACAAACTATCAGCACTGGCATCACCTGGAAGTTTGTTAGAAACGCAGAATCTCAGGTTCCAATCGACTACTGAATCAAAATTCAGTATTTTAATAGAATTCCCCACACAATTAAGATGAACTAAAAAATCTGAGAAGCACTATATTTCCACTAGAGTCGCCCAGAAAGCTTGTGGAAAACAAGATTACCTGGCTTCTTGCCAGAATCACAGAATCTCAATCTCTGATAAGAGCATGAGAATTAAAATTTTATATATTCTTATATAGGTCACACAAGGACCTGAGGCTTGGGAATCATTCGTCTAGGCCAGCCGTGGGCAAACTACGGCCCGCGGGCCGGATCCGGCCCGTTTGAAATGAATAAAACTAAAAAAAAAAAAAGACCGTATCCTTTTATGTAATGATGTTTACTTTGAATTTATATTAGTTCACACAAACACTCCATCCATGCTTTTGTTCCGGCCCTCCGGTCCAGTTTAAGAACCCATTGTGGCCCTCGAGTCAAAAAGTTTGCCCACCCCTGGTCTAGGCCAATGTATATGTCCCCTCAACTACCCAGCCTCCGAGTCTTTTTTGAAAATAAAAAATATAACAGAGATATAGGTTTTTATTTTTCCATCATGCATGCAAGTTTATAACTATTTATACTGTCTAGGAACAAAGAAATAATTGCATTATTACCAGGGTGTCAAATTAGCAAGTAAGACAGCCAGTTACTGATTGCTGTTGGGAGGTTATTTTCACAGAACACAGCAACAGTTTCCAAATTATACTTCCAAGACTGGAGTTATGAGACCAGGTCAAGATGATAACAATTCTAACAGTTACACGAGTCTCCGTCTTACACAGGAAAGAAAGACTAATATTCTGGTGACAGGTGTCAAGTAAGCACCACATCCTATCAGTTTCTGAAAGAGTTTGAACAGAACAGTCCCTGTCTCCTTTTGTGGATGCAGGGGAAAGGGAGCATCCCCTTCATCTCTTTTTGAGATTTCTTGTTAATTCTGAAGACCTGCAATTCTAAGGCCTATCTCTGGAACTTCATTAGTAGACATTAAGAGCAAAAAGCAGGCCTGATGTGTACCCCACCACTATCACCACCAACTCCCTCCCAACCTCCCAAAGTAGTCACAGTTGAATTGCACAGTGTCTTGGACTTCTGATAAACAATACAGGCAGGAAGAGGGAGACACAGATGAAAACAGATTGGTCATAAGTTAATAATTAATGTAGCTAGGTGATAGGTGCAGAGGGTCCATGGACCACCTTCTTAACTTCTGTGCATGTCTGAAAATGTCCATAATAAAGAGCAGAAAGTTTAAAAGAAATAAAAAGCAGACCTATACGGCTCTATTTTCCCATTAGGCAAAAATGAGGACCATGGTGAGATTTTACTTTGAGGCAAAATAAGCAGCATATAGCATTAATCTTCCACGTACATGAGGCTACACCTAGAACAAAAAAGAAAGCATCCAAAGTAACATCTTTCTGTTTTTGTTTTCCTCTTACAAAATGTACTAATGTTGAAATAAAGACTGGATAAAACTTGGGGCATATCCTCGCCTGTAGTGGATGCATCCTGTTACCATGTATTTGCCAGCAATCGCTTTAATTCTACCATCCCCACCCTTGGGAAAGTCCCTCCATGTCCCCTCCATCCTGAGAGGTAGGCATATTCTCCCTGAGCTTTCTTAAGCCATTTCGACCTACTTTTCCAGGCCCATTCCATACAAGACTCATTCCTTTACTGTATTTTTGCTCCAGCTCCCCTGCCTAGCATACCCTCTCTACAACTCTAAGTCAAGGCCTCCACAGCCCTCACAGAACTCAGAATGAGGTCTTCCATAAGGAAAGGGAAGTGAGGGGGAGGGTAAGTATAGACACAGTCCTATCTCCCCACCCTTAAGGACGAGAGGGGGGAAGAGAACACAGAGAAGCCTGGGCACAGAGGGCCCCGCTCAGCTTTTACACCCAGCGGAAATCAGTCTTGGAGGCCCAGGACAGAGTCTGCCCACCCCCGTCTCCATACCCCAAGAGAGAGTCTTGGGATTCCCCTACACTGGAGACTGAAGCCTATTTCTATGGGTAGTCAAAGGTAGTGGCAAAGAAGGAAAAGCAAGTAAGAAAATGTGGAGGTGTGAAATGAAGTAGACACAGGCTCACATAGCAGAAATACCTTTTCCCCAGCAATCCCACTATAGCATTCTGGTCACATGTGATACACTGAATGTTACATAGAGTTGAAAAAGGTACCTAGATTCTATGAGTCCAGTCCCCACCCTCATTTGGAGCCATAGCATAATGGCAGCAAGCATGTGTCCACACATACCAGCCCACCCATCAGTCTGACAGCCAAACAGGGTTCTTGGAAGGCCCCAGCCGTGGAAGGTAGGCGTGTGTCTCAGGCACTGGCAGGGGGGCTGCGTCCACAGGGAGTTCTTGAGGTCCTTGTTGAACGGGAAGCCAATCAGGGCCGATAACAACCTAGACAAAATTCAATGGCCTGCCATGAATGAGGCGCGGCGCAGAGCTTGATGAATGTTCACCAGGGGAAGGGCCCAGGGGCAGGAGGAGACACACACTGGAATGGAACACAAGCCATACTGCTTCTCACCCTTAACCTCATCCGTGCCCAGCAGTCAAGGGCCAGTGCGCTGCACATCCTGCAGGATAGCATGGACCCTTGTCCAAAGCCAGAGATCCTGTGGGTGGTGCCTGGGCCAGTGACTCCAGGGACATTGAACAATCAGTTCTGGCTGATGGCCAGTACCGTGTGCACTAGCTTCCTTTCCTAGTAGCAATCTTGCCATCTATGGTATGCATGGCCACCATGAATACAAAGCCCGCTACCGTCAAAGGCTCTGAAGGAGCAGAGCTTAAGGGTGCACTGGTCCTCGTGGAGAATGCCTCGTGAATGTCCATGTTAAAGACGGGCAGGAAAGGCCAGAGCCAAGAACAGGGCGCAGGCACATAGATAAAGGCAGCACACGTCTGAAGCATGTGTGCCTCACAGATAAAAAACAGGCGTGAGATCATATAACCTGTGACACTAACGTAAAAAAAGCAAGGCCACGGGGAGGCAAAAGAACACGATCCTCAGTGCCATATTCTTGTCACTGGAGTTCCAAGGGAAAAGAGTGCACAGAGGCCGACAGGGAGAGAAGGCAGACAGCCCCACACCTGTGGTCCAGCAGGAGGTAGTAGGGAGACTTGTGCAGATTACTTGGGCTTCTTGGCCCCAGGCTCGGGGGTCTCCACCGGCTGCTTCGCGGCGCCTGGCCTGCCCTCCTTTCCTTTCTCGGCTCGGGCCCCTTCACTCATAAGGTAGTACTGCAGGGGATTGGGCCACAGCTCCTCATTGATAATCTCAACAATCTTGTCAGACTCAATAGAGGTGTGGTTTGAAAACCACCCGAAGAAGCTAGGGCTGTTGTCTGGGCTCCCCTGGCTTAGGGACTGGAGATCGTGTCCTGGGAGCCACTGGATTGGAGTCGAACGAGACACCACCTGGCCTGAAGGGCCACACCCATATTCCTTGATGAGCACCTTGTTTTGGAAATAGGGGTTGCGCTCGAAGTAGAACTTGATTTTGTAGCCCAGCCTGGCGAGGCCAAGCTCTTCCACCTCCAGGCTGTTCAAGTAGCTGAGCACTTCTTTATCTTTGCTGTTCAGGAAGGATGAGAGCTGGGGGTGGTTCTGCAAAGCCTGCCCCCAGAAGCCCGGGACGCTCTGGATGAGGAGGTTCCTGCGCTCTAAGTGGTGCAGCCGCAACTGCCCAAACTTGCGCGAGAGGCGAAGGTAGGCCCTGTCGGCCTGGGCGTTCATGGTCTCCAGCTTCTGCTGGACCGTCTCCAGCGTATCCATGCTGCCATCCGTCGCCGGGGTCCCTGCCCCTGCATCCTTCTCCGCCTTCTGTTCCTCTTCCTCTGGGACAGACGCACCCTCCCCAGCGGGGTCCCTCTTGGGCTTCCCCCCTGGGGCCTTCTTCCCAGCGTGCCCACGCAGATTTCGAACGCGGGGGCCGTTTCTCAGCCTCCCCACGGTTCCCACGGTTCCGACGAAGACAGTGTCCGCCGCCAGGCGCTCCGAGAGGGACGTGGCCTTCCCCAGGCCGAGCCTGGACGCAGCCTGC
>NW_005370223.1:2609886-2627086 GCF_000412655.1 Myotis brandtii
GCAGGAACCCCCCTCGCCTGCGCCCCGACCCCCCTCGCACCCTCATCTTAACTCACAGCAGGGCGGGGGGTTTCCCCTTCAGTTCTCCCCTTGGGTCTCGGGGTCTCCTAGAAACACGTGTCACTCCTCACATACTAGCCCACCCGAAGGGAGCATCCGTCTGTCCCATTATCTACTTTCTAAAGGAAACACCTTCAGTTCCTTCCATTATTTCCCGCGACATCTATCATGATGCAACTGCTATCGGTCTCCAGGTCTTATCTTGGAAAGCATCCCGGGCTTGGAAAGGTGAGTACCAGAATGCCAGGCCACCGAGCGATTGGATCCGTGCTGGGATGCTAACAGTAATTCTAAGAATAATAGTATTTGGCCCTAACCGGTTTGGCTCAATGGATAGAGCATCGGCCTGCGGACTGAAAGGTCCCAGGTTCGATTCCAGTCAAGGGCATGTACCTTGGTTGCGGGCACATCCCCAGTAGGAGGTGTGCAGGAGGCAGCTGATCGATGTTTCTAACTCTCTATCCCTCTCTCTCCCTCTCTGTAAAAAATCAATGAAATATATTTAAAAAATAATAGTATTTGGTGAGTATCATGAATTAGGCACTTTACTAAGTGCTTTATATGCATTCTATCAGTATATGAGGGAGGTATTGTTATTCTCATTTTCCAGGTGAGAACACGGTAGCTCAGGGACGCCAAGGAACATTCCTGAGAGTCCACAGTAAGGGACGAATCCCAGTTCACACCCGAGCCTATCTGACTCATCACCTGTGCTTTATATTCACAAGGCCACCCAGGCTTGCTCAGCTGTCAGTTACCTTGCTAGCATCACCCAGACCTCTAGCTGCCGCAGGCCAGTTTACAGAGCTGGGCTGTCACTCAAGGTGTAGGAGCAGGAGTGAAGGCCGCCAAGTCAGCATTCCCGTGATTGGAGTAAGACAAGCAGGTGGCCAGAGTCTGATTATCATTCAAGAAGCAGAGCAGGGTCTCCCAGGGTGAGGTTCAGGAGTGGAGACTCCATGGTGACAGTGAGGAGGCCATAGGCACTTCTTAGACTTTGCATGGAAACAGCCAGACAGCCTGTCTCCTGTTACCAGAGGGAGCCCTGGACCATGCTCTTACTAGCCAGGGTGATAGGACCAGAAAGTATTTAAAACATCAGCTGAAGCAGTCACAGGAAAGAGTGAGGCCAGTGGTGAGCACGTGACCAGTGTGAAAGTATGAATGAAAAGCTTTCGCAGTTGTCCTTTCAGGCTTAAAGGGAACAAGAAGTGCCTGGAAACCCCCTAATGGAGAGAGAAGCTGCAACGCCCCTGGGAGCCCAGTACCTCTTACTCTCATCATCATGTGGGACAGTGAAGCAGCAGCAGCCTGGCATCACCTGGGAGCTTGTTTGAAATGCAGAATTCCAGGCCGTACCTCAGCCTACACAAAAAAAGCCAGATTTTTGTGTATGTGATAGTATACTATGTTAGTACAGTTTGGGTAATATGAATATATTTAAAATCTTTTTTCTTAAAATATTAATTTTTATTGCATATTAAAACTATTATATTTAAAATCGTTTTTCTTGAAATATTAATATTTATTGCATGTAACTTTATTATATTTAAAATCGTTTTTCTTGAAATAAAATGTTTTTAATAAAGTGAGGGGAAAATAATAAAAATAAATCAGAATTTAAATATTAACAAGGTCTCAGGTGACTTGTAGGCACATTAAAGTTGATGTAGACGGGGAAAAGGAGGAATTATCTTGATACAGGCAGACCTTATTTTAAGACATGCCAATAGGAGTGACCTCTAACCTTCTCAAAGGCTGTACAATAGCCTGCAAAGCGCTACATGATGTAGCAAGTTCAGTCCCCACCCCCACCCCCAACTTACCTCCCTTACCCCACCACTCAGATATGGTCAGTCGCCTTAGCTGGCTACCTTCACACTTTGCTTCAGTGCCACCTTCTCAGTGACTAGCCAATGTAAAATGACCACCCATCCCCATCCCTCTTACCCTGCTCTACTTTTTCTTTTTTCATAGCAGTTATCACCTTCCAACACATGATACCAATTACTGTTTATTAGCTGTCTCTCTTCTAGAATGTCAGCTCCCTGGGGGCAAGGATCTTCGTTGTTTTTTGTTGATGTTGTTGTTCATATGTGCTTACAACAATGTCTGATACATGAAGAGTATTCATTGAACAATCGTTGAAAGAACCAATCAAATAATTTTTGAAAAAGGGTTTATACATTGATTGTCTGAAATTCAGAGTGCTCCTTTTTTCCCCACAGAAGCTATGTGATAGGTGGTTATATACTCAGATCAACACTGGAACCCTATTGAACACATAATTTAGCAAAAAAAAAGAAGTTATCTTTTGTTATGGATACCATTCAGGGACAGTTGTTAGGTGAAAATTTAAAATGATAAATTTAAGAAATTGAATTAGGGGATTAATCTAAGGATTACCTTCCATTCCTTTTGGAGGCCCTTTCATAACCACTCCTTTTCAAGGCCTTCCTGATCTTCCCAGACCATAATAAGCAGCTCTGTCCTTGATCTCATGGGGAATTCATTAACTGTAATATTCATTTGGCAATTAGACATGAAGTTTTGTGCCAGTCCTTGTACAAAATTGCCCCTGAAGCTGAATAACCACAGTCTGGAACATTCTGTAAATCTCAGAAAATATGAAAACATCAACTGACGGAGTCACATCCTTTTATAAACTGAAAAAATTGATGGGTTGGCCTACTTCTCAGAGCACACACAGCTTGACCAACCTCTGTTGTCCACAGCCTTAATCCAGCATCAGCATCTGCGTCATTTAACACCCGCCCAGGGCTAAGCCACTGCAGGATTAACATAGGCTGGATGCCTGCAAAACGATGTTTATTACACAATCTGCCTTGAGCCTTTTTTCTTCATGCCAGAGAGATAAGCATCACAGTATCTAGCATGGGCCTTGCACATTTTAGTCATTATCATGAAAGTTCACTTTTATTGTATACCTTATACAGTGCCATCTTCTAATCTGATTAACCCCACAGCCACACCATTGGGGTGCAGTTAAAATTTGGTTACTGCTATACAACAAGGTTCTCTGCTTTTCCCAAGGTCACACAGCTAATCAATGGTTTTAGCCCAAGCAATTCTACCGTCGCACACAGGCTCCTAACCACAAATCCATGATGTAAAGTTATTGTTAGAGAAATTAAAATATCAAACTCTCCCTAGTGTGTAAAAATACCTTTCAATGTTCAAAAATTATATATATATAAGTATGCATACACATCTATATTTATATACATACAAACACATGCATCAGTTAGTCATGAATCATTTTTCCATGGGGTATATACCTGCTATGGTAATATTCACATAGGTGAATATTACAGTTCAACAGTTCAACAGTTTGGGAATAAAGACTATTTCCATTTGCACTGCATTTATCATAAGCATTCTGTGAATAGTATGAGAAAAATCAAGTTTACCATCATGAACTCATAAATCTGAGGGTGTTTTGACATTTTTCCAGTAATTAGAAGCCTGACTCCATAATATCAGCATTTAGTTGATTCTTTTATTATTAATTTTTTTTATCCTCACCCAAGGATATGTTTTTATGGAGGGAGGGAGAGAGAGAGAGAGAGAAAGAGAGAGAGACACATCGATCGGTTGCCTCCCATACACATCCCAACTCAGGATCAAACTCCCAACCTAGGTATGTGCCCTGGCTGTGAATTCGAACCCACAGCCTTTTGGTGTACAGGCCCATGCTCCAACCAACTGAGCCATTAGGCCAGGGCTAATTGATTCTTTTATATGTGATATTTCATCAATAGCAAATGCTAAATACTCATAAAAACACTTTTCAAAATATTAGGATAACTAATCTTACTTTTGTTCTCTGAAAATTGTACTTCCTCCCTTCCTTTTAAGGTCTGTTTTCCTTGAATCCTAGAAATCAACAACTGGTGAAAAGACATCCCAGCGATCCAGCCTGTTCCCCAGCCAAGAGCACAATATTCCCCACGGGCTCTGGTAGAGCTTTAAGATCCCAGACTTGACATTTTTAGCCACAGGGCTTTTCTCTTTCCCCAAGGAGGTAGTTCAGTCTATTCTATGGCAGTGAGAACTGCTTACTTTATGGAATTTTGCCAACCAACCCTCCTAGGTTATGGAGCATCATGGAAAAGAATGGGGTTTCATAGGGAATGTTTTCAAAGCCAAGGAGGAAGAGAAAAATCTGCCTTTTATGGTAAGTTTCAAAAACTATTTAAACTTAACATTTTGAGAAATGTGCCTAGTTTTTCCCAGTTCCCCCCAAAAGGGCAAAATTTTGTAGAACACCTAGGTCATTTGGTTCATGCCATATAAGTAGCTGTAAGATCATGTAAAATATTAACAGATGTAGTCTTCCTTCTTGGCATTTCCTTTTTACCCTACAACATTTTCACCATTAAAATGAGGTCTCTAGCCTGAGGCTTTTGTCCTAGAGAAGGGAATATACCAAAGAACCCAGCAGAATTCAGCAAGTCATAGTCTTCACTTTGAATTTCAAAATAGGCTATTGAGAGGGGAAGATATAATAGCATTGAAGAAGGGGGGCGGGGGGAATGTAGCTCATCAAAGGCAAATCCTGGAGCAATAAGATAAAGGAGTTTATAACTTAAACCATAGTGGAAGAAAAATGTGTGAGGAGATACAAGCTATACTCCAGCACACAGAGAAAAGCAGAACCTTTTCTGACCTGGGGTTGAGGAGGTTGGGAAAAATTTAGAGAGCGTATAGTTGGTGAAGGATTCTCAAAATTACTCCTCCAGGGGTCGAAACCCTTGGGGAGTTGGTTGAGACCGTTCTCTCTAGAAAAGGTAGAGCTCTGGGAAGGCTAGTTCCCGACTTGAAATTCAGACAAGACATCTTCTCAGAGGGCCTCATTCCATCACAGGGCAGCCAGGAGAGTAAATGCAGGGTAAGTGTTGCCAAGAGAACCTCTGGAATGGCCTGTCCCACCCTCCATCTGCCCTATGTGCAGTGTCTCAAGGCCCCAGAATGAAGTGCAAGAGCAGCTAACATTCTCCATGTTCAGTAGACAGAGGCAAGGAGGATGGCTGAGAACATACAGGGAATCCAAATGGCCCTCTCATGCTCAACCAAAAAGGAGAACAGACTAAAGGACTTGCCAGAAACCATGAGGGACTTGCTGCATTAACGGACACAATGGGAGTAGAAGCAGATTCCCAAGGCCACGCAGGCCCAGCTAAGCCTCCCAGAGGCCAGTCCAGACAGAAAACAAGATTCACACCAGACCCTCCTTCGTCAATGACAGGATGCAAAACCCTTAGCAACAGACTGGTGAGTTTCCTTCTGTTCCCTGCTACCAAGTGCTTACAGAATTTTCCTGAGAGCCATGCCCTCCTCTGCTTTCTTTCATCTTTTATTTTGTCTCCTCTTACTTTCTTTGCTTCCCCCACACATTGATGTGTTTAGAGAAACCAGTCCAGTTGCTTTTAAAACTATTTTGCCTGTGTTGAGCCCTCCCCCATTCACACAGATACTAAGCTGAGTCCCCGTAGAGTTAAGCTATGTTTTCCTCTCAGAGTGACTCTTCACCTCAGTTTCTTTGTGGTGTCAGAGGTGGCTCTTCCGATCGGGGCTCAGGCACAGGACCAGGCAGGTGCTGTAAGTGAATGGAGCAGGCCCAGTGCACATCCTTAGAGAACAGAAGAGGGGATGGGCCCATCTCAGGCTGGCAGTTGCCACTCAACTCCAGCTGATGGTAGCCATGGAGAAATCCGCATTTCTGTGTGGTTTCTCACTGTAAAAATCCCGGGGGAGCCGAACAGCTCAGTTCTGCTTATGAGCCGCACTTCGTGACCCTATTCTACACTGTTGTTGTTTTTAACTAAGTGTTTAAGTGAAGTCATGAGCAAATGTCTGGAAATTAGTTTACTTCCTTCAATGGAGAAAGATTTTTATGGCTGTCACTCAAGAGAAGCCTTTGAAAATGAAGGGCAGTGATATGACTCAAGGTAGGACTCTAGCCGGTGTTAGGGTGGATGTGGATTTGATGGCAACTAGGAGACATGGGCACAAGTAAGAGATGATATTTTTTATCAAGATTTTTAAATTTTAAACTTCATTTTAAACTTCAATATGATGATGGCTATTTTTAGCTGGCTTTATTTTTTTCAACCATAGGACTCTATGCTACCTCTGATTTCTTCACATGTGTAATGTAGACTCGAAAAACATTTCTCTCTCTACAGGATGAAGTCTTCAAAAGCCTTCCGTACTGCTGGCTGTCCCCAGCAGCCACATCTGCAGATCTTTACTGAGTGACTAACACACTCCTGACATAAACGGTAAACCTGAGTGAATAATTTCCTCTCTGGGTTATTTTTTCCTCCCCTTCTTAATCAATACCCACATAATTGATCAGGTGGCCCATATGGCCCCTCTGGTTCACACATTAAGACAATTAGGACAGCAGCCAGGTAATTGCTCAAGCTGGCATTTTTCCCAAGACAGGAAAACCTGATGTTTTGTCTTCCTCAGAAAAAGCCAGCTCCATCTGGTCTTGGGTATAATGCAATACTAATTCATTCAACATCCAGCGAAAAATGGGTATCACCCTATTTAGAGAAAATATTGAGTAAAAGTGAATTATGTGGCAGTAAGTTTCCCACTGCAGAATTCAGTCTGAAATGTGGTAGTAAAAACATCTAACAGGAGAAGAGTGAGTATACTGTGTATACTAAGATTTTACCCACACTCTGAGAGGGAGACGCTAGTCACCGGACAATAACCAGACTCCCCCTCTCGGGGATCAAATATCAGAGAGAGGACGAGCTTGGAGCTGGGGGATCCTCACAATTATGAGCTCTAAAATGATTGGGGCGGGGGGAGACTTAGAAATACAAGGCCAGGTATATAGAAAAAGAAACGATTTCTGGCACCAGGACCTATAGACAGTGCCCCTCCCATGCTGCATAGGAGAAAATAACTAAAGCTAAAGTGTACGTCGTGATTGAGGAGACTTCTGGAAAGTTAGCTACTCCCAGCATGGGATCTGTGAACCAACGGGAAGCAAAACAAGTAGCAGTTTGATCACAGATTTATTCTTTAGAACAGAAAGAGAATGTTTACATTCTGTGGCAAACATATGACCTACAGTTGGAGGGGCCAGGAGGTTTGACATGTTCTCTTAACTCCAAGTCCATCCCCACCTCTACCCCCAGCAGGAGCAAGGGAGGAGCCTAGAACCACTGCAGCAGGAAGAGCCCTGGAGATGACAGTGTACACGGGGTGGGCATCCTGCAGAAGGTTAACAAGCATGCGCAAGACCGCTGCAGTACCCGGCAGCCCGCCCACCACTACACGGGGAGAACTGAAATTAAACAAAAGTGCTTCTGGGAAGAAGATGACAAATATTCCTCTTGTCTCTCATCTTCCATTACTCAAGCCAATTAAAAAGTAAATCAAAAGTACCTAAAAGAAGCAAACAGCAATTTTCCCAATTTATAATAAAACAATATATCAGTGACCAATGATGTTTTAAAAAATTGACTCTAGTAAATGAATTCTTTCATCATCAAGAGAGTTTTGACACTAGAAGCATGGGTAGGGTCCCTAGGCCTGGCCGGCAATCAGGGCCAGTTGGGGCCTTCCAACTGCCAGCCGGGGCCTTCCTTTGTTCCGTGCCGCCCCCTGGTGGTCAGCGTACATCACAGCCAGTGATCAAACTCCTGGTCTCCTGGTCGAACTCCCGTGGGGACAATTTGCATATTAGGCTTTTATATATATAGATTGTCTTAATGATGAAAGAACTCATTTGCTAGAAGAGAACCCTGGAAAAAGTCATGTTAAGAATCATACTGGCATAATTCAGATTTTCCTAAGGGCCTGTCCTTCTGGCCTTAATTTTATCATTCAGTCATGAGTGGAAAGTATTACAAACCACCCCAAAACTACACACAGTTAACAAAGTAGCGTGTCACTTTAAAATGGCCAAAGCAAATCAGTGACTAAGCCTGACATCCATGTAGCCAAGAGATATTAATCTGTTGCCAAGTAGGGCAGCAAACATTCGGAAAGAATAATACCAATCTATAACAGCTTTAAGTATGGTGCTATGCCACTCATTGAAGATTAAGAGGAAAAGTAATACTTTATCTACAAAGTCAAGATTATTTGGAGCCTCCATTAGTGGCACAACACTCATCTCTAGACAAGCTGGACTCCTGCGTCTACATATAGAAGTCACTTGTATGAGGGACATTCTGAGATATTAAACTTTGCCTTCATTCATGTGCCCAAAGTGTCTACCACTCCACCACTAGAAAGTTGTGCCACCTGATAATAGCATGTGGTACTAGGAATTATGAATTGTTCTTCGAAGTTATGACTTATTCCCATCTAGTAGACCTCCCTCAAAACAGAAGATGAGAAAGAGTGGGGGCATCTGCAAAAGTCCTGTCTAGTCCAAAAACACCCTAGGATTCTAATCCAGGTGAACAAGAATACTCTTCTCTGAGGACCATTCTGAGGATCCAAGCATTGAGGGTGATGATTCTATCTTGTACAGTGGTTCTCAAACTGTGCTCCAAGGAGCTCTTGAGGTTCCATAAAGTTGTCTCAGAAAGAGCCAGACAGAGGGACACACGCTCATACATGCCCTTACCTCCATTCCTGGGACTTGCCAGACTAGTTAAGGCTAAGATAAGAAATGGGGCTTTGAGTAATGAGGCTCAAGGGGGAAGAAGAGAGAGAGGAGTTCCTTTTGATAAAATAATACATGAAATCTGCACAGGGAGGTTCCATTTTAGTAGTCTGGAAGATCTGTCTGCTAAGTACTTGTTTCACCTGAGGGTATAAATGGTTCTACCTCACTCTTACTCTTCATGACCCATTCAGAGATGGAACTAAATGACTGGGAGGAGAGGGGTGGGAGGAAGTTAAAGAGACAGTTCCAGGGGAGGAACAAAAAAGAGAGGGTGTCAAAGGCGGGGCGTGGGGGGTGTTGTTCTCTCTGCCACCAAAAAGGTGACCAGCCATGTTATCAAGCCCATGACTCTTGAGGTGAGGATGGTTGAATGTTGGACAGGCACATCTCTGAAGCTCCTACCTCCCTCTAAACTCCTTGGGATCCAGTGAGCTCTGGAATGGCTGCCAGTAAGGCTTTTTAGCAAGCATTGTTAGTGTACCACTTCCTTTCACAGTAGTAGTGAATGCACATCCATAAAAGGCATCCACTTAAGATTTACTTTGAGTTTTTAAAAACAAAAAGCTTGAAATCCCACAATTTAACCCAATCTTCCAATTTCCTGGGAAAGGAAATAGGAGCCCAGATGAAAAGGCTTGCCTAAGGTCACGAAGAGAACCAGCCAAAAGTTGGACCCAGAATCAGGACTTTTGGCCCCGGCCCGGTGTCCCTCCTCAACAGCTCTATATCCCTGATCCTGGGCTCCCATCTCTGGTGCTCACAGCCCCACCAGTTAACTAGGTGACCTCGCTTCCAGTTCACATGGAGGAGGCTCAGTTGTTCGGACTGTGCAGCAGCATCACCCTGCTCTGAAAGGAACCAAGCCCCCATCTTCCAGCGCTAACGAGGCTCATCTAAAGCCTCAGCACCGGAGGGGGTGAGCTTCTGCCCCATCTGCATTCCCTTCGCCCTCAGGCCCCTTCCTTTCGGGCCTGCCTTGTACTCCTTTGAAATGCCTCCCTTGGCAAGTGGGCTTGTCAGGATGGTGCAGCCCCCTAGCTGGCTGCCAGTTGGATTTTCTGTGGGTTTGCCACGTCGCGGTGACAGGACTGTGTAGAGGCCCAGATGCTGCAGCATAAGTAAATAGCACATCTGGGACCTGGAAGGGGTCCAACTGCATATTACAGAAAAAGCTAGGGTGGAAACAGAGCCAAATGATACACAGCTGGAAACTTAAGTTAGGAGTGAGGTGGGGAAGCCGTTCAAGAAGAGAGAGAAAGAAAGAAATGGGGAGGAAGAGAAAAAGATCAAACCAGGGATTACTGTTGTTGGGAAGACTCTGGATTTTATTTGCTGAGAAACAGACCCATGGTTTGCACAACCGTTGAATTAAGAGCATGCCTACAGAAATGACAGTTTATAAGAGTTGACCTCACCACACAGAGGCTGAGCAGGGCTGGGGAGCTTTACTCCTAGACATCTGGTTGCCTTCGATGTGTCAGTTTGGTCACCTCCTAGCTATTTGAATCTATAAATGGCCTCATAGTGAGGAGGGTGCAGGAGTTCTGCCCTGCACTGGTGAGAACCCCAGGCTCCCTGCCCGGGATCACCTGGTGTTTGGGAAGCTTAGTGAGTTCCCAGGCTCCTGGGCAGACTCAGCTGAGTATGCTGGTCATGAACATGCAGAGAATGAAAGAAGAGGCCAGGGAGGAGGAGGAAGAGGAGGAGGAGGTACAGTGATGTCACTCTCTTCCAGCCCAGAGGCCCAGGTTGATGACTCACTGAGTGAATAAGCAATGGCTGCAAAGGACACTGCTCACACCCACACCCAAGGCCAGAGACTACAAACTACAATGACATCACCAAGCAGAGGAGAGGAAGTTTAAGTGAAGGGGGAATTAGGGCAAAAGAAAGAGAAAAAAATCCATTTCTCTCTCTTTTAATGGAAGTCAAATGCATAGATTACCCTTCTTAATGGGTAGCTTCATTTAATCTCCTGGATTAAAGATACCCCAAAATTAAACCTTCAAGAGATGCCAGAACGCAGACTTTCTAAACAAAGCACAATATTGCAGGGCCAAACTTTTCTAGATCCTTCAGCCGCTCCCACCTAGTCCGTGTCCTGTGGCAAGTGACGCAAGGTGAATGAATCCTGCTGTGCTATGGAGAAGCAAGGCTCCTCCCACCCACTTGGGGCTGAACTTTGAAGGCCTTAAAATGCAGGCTTGTTGTTTTTAAGGAAAGCAGATGACTAAACAAAATGGCCCTCGAGAGGCAACACTTGGTTTGGTGGAGATTCCAGGTGTCCTGCATACACAGGAAATCTGAAAGGGTAAGTGACTTTTTTTGGGTCTTGGTTGGAAAAAGTTCCTAATGGGCAGTAGTTGCATTTGGAGAAACTCTCAGAATGGCTGAACCCTAACACAAGGACGAATCTTGGACACTAATTCGTAGTGTGTAAGTTTCCAGCATTCCAGTGGAGGGGAGACACCAGTTGACCTTCCCAATATCACTTATAGTGATTCTGAAGTCTTTTAATAACACATACTTAGGGAGTACGGTTCGAAGTAGATGTGATGCAGTTACAGACCTAGGCATAATTTTAAAGCCTATGTTCATTTATTTGAGAAACTAGTGGCCGGTGCACATTGAAAGGAAAAAGAAATATTTTAATATCGCTATTCGCCCTTTCTCTATAATAGAAGTGTCAACCAAATTCACAGTTGACAATGACAGATTGAAACACACACGTGTGATTGGCACCAGCGAGAGCTTTATGTGTATCACGCATGCACAAGTCAACGTTTATTTTTAAATTGCCAGTGCACGTCATATGTACTGGCCGGTCAGATGGTCGGATGGACGGACAGATAGATGGACGGTCAGTCACTTAGCCTTTTATATATATAGAAGATATTTATTGAGCACTTTCTAAGTACCAGGCATTATGCTGGAAGCTGGGAGTAAACTGTTGAGTGGAACAAAGTTCTGCCCTCATGGAGCTTATCATTTAGTAACCGGAATCCTGCAACCACTGTGACAGTGAAACACAGCTGTTCATTTCATTCAACGTTAATTTCTTGGGGCACCAGTCAATTCTAAGCTAAGAGGGGAAAAAAAGGCTGCCAAGCTCTGAAAATATCCCATGCCTCAAAATACAATTATATTTAGAATAACCTTAATTTTGTGGCATTTCAAGAATACAGAAACTGCATAAGGGGAGGTAAGCCAGAATTCTTCTTGTAGCCTGATTATTAATTTGTGACTTAAAATCTCCTATGGGGAAACTCCAAACCAAAGTGGCAATTAGGGGAAGAAGGCAAATTGGGAAGTTTGAATTTAATGGGAGGTATGTTCCCTAAAAGCATCTCATAATTCAAAATCCAAACAATTCAAGAGCAGTCCTGACCATGGATGGATATTTGGGGCGGGGGGGAGAGTTTGGGGAGCAGTGTGAGTGCTGTGACCAGCTGAAATGACATTGCCACGAGCAATAGCAGAGACACCATTCACCGTCTGTCCTGCTGCTGCTTTGAAATTAGATGATTCTTGTCTCATTCTTTCTTGATTTAGTTTAGGGGCCCTCCAGAACCTTCTGCCCCCTGCCCCCTGCCCCCTGCAGGGAGTGCATCAATATGGACGACTTCAACAAGTCTCCTTGCCTTCTGGCTTCCAGGCAGGTTCCACCAATGAGAACCTGCAAGAAACCAGGGGCGCAGAGGAGGCAGGTTGGGGCCTCTAGCCCCAGAACCCCCTCTCTGCCAGGCCGCGGTGGGTCAGCAGTGTCTCTCCACCGAAGGTCCCAGCTCCGCATAGCTGCCCTCCCAGGGGTTCAGTACTTGCTTACTCTTGTGTCTTCTCTGCTCTTGGAGGGGAGAGTTGTACTATTCCTTGCAGTTTCCCTACACTCTGCCTACACCTTTGTGAGTAGTTTTGGTGTGTTGTTGTTGTTTTTTTTAGGTGTTTTTTTTTTTTAGTTCTTTTATTTTATCCAATTTATGCCATATATTTCCTGCTGGGACTATGACAAATAGAGGAATTTATATGATCTCAAATGTTGTACCTTGAGGGAGGCTTTATTATTATTTTTCATATTCCATGATTTCAAATTTGTTTCATTCAAATTTGCATGAAAAAGCAATACATTTCAAAAGATCCACAGGCCCATCTGCATCTGTAAAAGGGCCAAAA
This sequence comes from Myotis brandtii, assembly GCF_000412655.1. Lineage (NCBI taxonomy): Eukaryota > Metazoa > Chordata > Mammalia > Chiroptera > Vespertilionidae > Myotis > Myotis brandtii. Next base: position 2,622,782 of record NW_005370223.1, read on the forward strand.
ATCAAGGGTTACAACAACCTGTCTTGGATTTCCCGCTCTGCCTTAAACTATTATCCTTGATGACTTTGGGGACTTGCCTTCCTGCTTTCTTTTTAGCCTAAATAGTAGACGCTACGTCGCCCAGTAACATCACTCCTGCCCCAGCTTCATTAACTCGTTGGCAAAAAAAGGGTGAACAGACTTCATGGTCAGTGCATTGAGGCAATCATCCCTCTGCCTTTCCAGCCATTGGAATTCCATTCCCAGGCAACAATAATCTCTGAAATATTCAGAAACAGGCATGTGACATCTCTTCGTCTTCCCCTGCAGCACGCGGTTTGATTTCTGTTTGGCTCCCTTTCCCTCTTCTTGGTCACTGACTTGGTGGCAGACAGTTTGGCTTCCACTACAGCTCAGCAAAGACAAAACAGACAGTTTGGCTGTAGGGCCGGTGGGTGTCTGCCACCCAGAGCCGTGGCACATCTGAATTATGGACAGGACTCAGCATTTCAGCATTCCCGGCCTCCTTCTGGAACTCTCCACACCCATCCATTCGTTCTTGCTCATTGGTGCCATTTCCACTTGATCATGTGCAAGGCGACCCATCTGAAAGCATAGTGGGGAAGGGCAGCCAGCCATTTCCTGAGACTCGGGTCCAAGGAACCGGATTTAAATGAAAAGGCAGGGACAGCGACCCATTTTCTAAGGGGCAGACGATGTAGTGCACAGGCTGAGAGCACCGACATTTTTGCAGGAACCAGTCGCTTAACCCTTCCTATACTTACTTCTCTGTCAACTGTGGAGAGTATTAATACCGACTTCAACGGCTTTTAGGAAATTAAATGAAACGGTAGCAGTCAAGCTTCTAGCATGGTGGGTGCGCAGTGGTAGCTGTCATCAGTGAGCCCCTTGGTGCTTTTTCTATTGCTCTTTGAACCTCTTCAGATTCAGCACACACACCACCTCCCAATGCATGGCCACCAACATGTAGAAACAGACAGAATTCTGCCCACCCGCCCCCCCTCCCCCCGCCAGTTGGCATGTCTAGATCTGCTAATTCCAGTGGTTACATCTTCCTGTCCCACACAGATGTTGGAGGTATAAACCCACCATTACAAGGGCAGTGCCACAGGCACACAAGCTTCCCCCTTTTCAAAGCATTGGGTTTATTTGGGTTTAAGATTTAGGATGCGCCGGGCTTCTCTGGTGCTTGCCTCCCTAATGATGAGAAGCCAGAATAACACTATCCAGCCCAGTGGCTATTTGATCTCCATCTCTGTGTCTTATTTCTCAAAAGACCCCAAATTTGGAAGGGAAAATAGATTTTCTTTACTGAACCTCTTAAGCCTCAATATACTGTTGCATAGATAAGAAATCAATTATGAGAAATAATAACAGTTAACTGGCTGTGCTGTGGAAGGAAAACTTCTAAGCCTTTCCCGTGTATGAATTCCCTTGAATGCTCACAATTCTCTATGAAAGGCACAGTTATTCCCATACAGCCCTCTCACAGAGGAGGAAACCATAGCTGAGAACAATAGTTAAATAACTTGTCCACGATTTCACCACCTGGAAGTGTGGGAACTGCAACTGTTACGTTGGTAAGTTTTGCTACCTGGTGGAAAAAATAATGCCCTTAAATACTTGAAGCTAAGAAGTCTCCATTGGATGCTGGGAGCTTTGGGCTTTGTAAGTGCTCGAGTAAGTACAGGATAGGCAAGAGGCAAGTTTTTTAACTCAGAAGTTAACAGCACCCTTATCGGAGCTGAGTGACTGCCCCGGAAGTATATTGGCTTTCTACTGCCGAGTAGCAAATTAACACAAACTTAGCAATTTGAAACAACAAACATCTACTATCTCACTGTTTCCGGGGGTCAGGATCTCAGCACCTCCTAACTGGGTCCTCTGCTCAGGACGTCATAGAGCTGCCACCACGGTGTTGGCCAGGGCCGTGGTGGCATTTGAGGCCTGGGGTCATCTTCTCAGCTCACTGCCTGTTGGCGGTGCTCAGTTTACTGTGGTCGTAGGACTGAGGCCCTGGCTCCTAGAGGCAACCTCCAAAGGCAGTTCACAGCATGGCTGCTTGCCTCTCTGAGGGCAGCAGAGACTCTCCTGCTTTGAAGGCTTTCCCTCGATTAAGTCAAGCCCATCCAGGATAATCTACCTTTTGGTTAAACTCAACTGATTAGGGACCCAATCACACAAGCCACAGATCCCGCCTACGTGCACGGGGAGAAGATTATACAGGGTGTACATGCCACAAGGCAGGAGTTTGCGGCGCAGAATCTTGGAATTCTGCCTCCCATAGTAAACAAAGACTGTGACGGCCTCTGAAGCTAACCTCAACCTGACCCTGCGGGAGCCCCTTATGTCTGAGCAGGCATGGCTGCGGCATGAATTTGATTTTAGGAAAAATAGGACGGTTTAGACCTACTTAAAGCTGATCTGAAAATTGGCAGAGTGCAGCATATATGCTTTTTAGACATTGGGCAGGGAATTATTTCTTGACTCGCATTAGGTTTCTTAGACATTGCTATAGGACAGGTCTTTAAACTACATAAGCAGCTGTGTTCTCCCAGGCTGCAGAGCACCAGTGTGGTGGTTATCATGCCAGGTGTCAGTAGGCAGCTACTCAACATTCTGTTCCTTTCTCTGTTGACAGGAGCTGTGTTCAGGGACAGGGAAGAAAAGTGTGGAAATAGGTGGCTGATCCACAGATTCAAGTCCTCCCCAACCATCAGGCCTCAAGTTTGTCCTGGCCTTGTTAATTACACAAATTCTGGCCCTCGCTTTATATTTTAAGGTCACTAATATCGGTGACACTCCCAAAAGGGGTTAGATTTCACTTATGACTACATCTAAAAAGGAATAGGAGTCATTATTTTATAAAAACGATTCCATCTTCTTGGGTTTATATTTTTAAGAAACACGAATAAACCTTCCCCCCCCCCCCAAAAAAAAACAAATAAACAAACAAAACCCCACACTTCAGTGAAATTATTATTAGCCCAAAAGTTAAGATGGCGATTTAGAAGGTCTGAGCCCAAAACAGTGTGTCTGGAAGCAGGTTTTCTCAGAAATCCAAGGAGGAACTGGATTGGCTGTCAAAATACATTTCTGTCTTATTATCTAAATAGAAGCAAAGAGAGAATGAAAGATGAATGAAAGCAGATGGGCTGATTAAGCAGGAGGAAGAGGAAGATTTCCTTAGGAGAAAGATTGGGGTTTTAGAGACAAGGTAGATGGACACAAAGGGCAAACGGAGACACATCCAGCTCTAGCTGCCCATAAACAGATTAGGAGGAAAAGGGATGACATCTAGCAGAGCTAGCTAGAATGACCTCTCCCCTCTCCCCACCTGCAAAGGAATCCAAAATTGAGGAAACGATTGAGAGGCACGCTCTCATAGCTGTAGGAAGAGAGTCTCTAATGAGAGCACTTGGAGAAACCACATGCAGGAGACTGTGGCAGCTCTGCCAATGGTTACAAAGATCTTATATTCCAGACAGGAAGAGCCATCTAAATACTCAGAACCATTACTGGGTGAGTTTCCAGGTGGAACCGTTATTGTAAGTGAAGTCACAGATAATACCTTTGTCCAAAAAGAACAAGCCCAACAAATCCATGGAATTCACACAAAGGCACAGAGAAAGCGACATTTTTAAAAAGAGGAAAGCAGGACAAAACCGGTCAGGTGCAGGCCTCAGGTTACTTGTTGGTTTAATGAAACTACATCTATAGGCTGGATTATCTCACTCCTGGGAGTAAAGATGGAAAACCTCTTTGTGAACAACGGATGCTGGAAAGATCCAGAAATCTTTGACTTCTTAGCTCTCAGCATGAGGAACCCCCAGGAGGAAATAATAGAAAAGCAATCCTACAATTTCTAGGTTTTAATTTCCTTCATGGGAGAGAAATAGACCTTGAGTTAGGCGTGGTGACTGCTGCTGCCACTGGTGTAAATTTCTTAACTTGGCAAGAAAGCAGGAACATTTCAGCAGCCAGTCTCTAATGAAGGAATGGTGTTTGTGTGTGGATTTTACTACCCCGAGTAAATCAGTGCCATAAGCAACCTCTTTATAGGAGTTGTCTCCCAACTGAGTTTAAGTTCATAGGTTATATATAAGCCATGGAACAGTGCCCCTGCTAGACTGTGTGGCATTTTGATAAAGGTGAACCCAAAAATGCCTGTCAGCCCTCCTCCACACAGTCTCTACTGTGATACTCCGTGGTATCAAATATTGACTGGGCACATACCAGAATCAATCAATAAATGCTTAAGTGGGTAGAAAGCAAATCAGTCCTCTCTCTCTCCCCCTCCCCTTC